>NC_054829.1:69865371-70179503 GCF_018345385.1 Vulpes lagopus
TGTCTCTTATATTCTTTTTAATATAATACAGTATTAGCTTTCATTTAGCTAGAAATTCTTGTTAAATTATATTAAGTCCCTTTTTGGCATCTTTGAAAATGATTTTTTTCTTTTGTAATTTATGAATATAGTAAATTCCATTATCATAAACTATATTTTCATTTCAGAAATAAAATTCTCTGGTCCATGTTTTTAAATTTTATTTTCATATTAAAGTATAATTGACATACAATGTTACCTTAGTTTCAGGTGTACATAGTGATTTGATGGTCTATATGTTGTGCTGTGCTCACCACAAATGAGTCTACCATCTGTCACCATATAATGCTATTAAAATTTAATCATTATTCTTTTAACATATTTTTGAATCTATTCTTACTACCATTGTATTTTTTCCATCTGTATTCATAAGTAAAGTTGGTCAATGATATTTGTTTCATTGGCTTTGTTAGACTTTGGTATCAAAATCTTAATAAAACCATGACATTCCCCACTGTGTGTTGCTCAGTCTAGTTGGTGAGTTGAGTTGAATCTGGCTTGCTGGGGTGTTTCACACTCAGTTTCCTGTTTATCCCTCATATACAGATCCCCAAGAACACATATAATTTATATTCTTTTGCTCCAGGGAAGACAACCCAGGGGAAATACCATCAGATAGATGATGAGCATCAGTGTAAGACCATAGGCTGTGAAATACTCCTGATAGAAATACTTGCAAGACAGAAAATATCCAAGGGATTTTTGAAAATCAACTAAGTAATATTCCATTGCTAAAAAAGAAAGACAGGGGCACGTGGGTGGCTCAGTGGTAGAGCATCTGCCTTTGGCTCAGATCGTGGTCCTGGGATGGAGTCCGGCATGAGCTCCCTGCAGGGAACCCTCTGCCTATGTGTCTGCCTTTCTCTCTCTCTGTGTGTCTCTCATGAATAATAATAATAATAAAAAAGACAAACAGAATAGACCCTGCCAGTAAAATGGATAAAAGACTGTTACACAAGCAAACTTTTAAAGAAGGTAGAAAAATTTAGTGCATGGGTAAGAAAGACAGTGACTATTCAAAGTAGCTCTCAGAAGGCACCTGGGTGGCTCAGTTAGTTAAGCCACTGAATCTTGATTTCCGCCGCTCTGGTCATGATCTCAGGGTCATGAGATTGAGCCCTGCATTGGGCGCCACACTCAGCAGGG
Organism: Vulpes lagopus; assembly: GCF_018345385.1. Lineage (NCBI taxonomy): Eukaryota > Metazoa > Chordata > Mammalia > Carnivora > Canidae > Vulpes > Vulpes lagopus. The sequence continues at coordinate 69,866,557 of NC_054829.1, forward strand.
GGTCTATTCAAGATTGTCTCCCTCTACTCCTCTCCTGTTCACATTCTCTCTCAAATAAATAAATCTTAAAAAACAAAAAAAGTATCTCTCAGAATACTAAAAACACATCACAAAGTACAAGCAGTATTTTGACAGTCTTGTTCTTTTTTTTTTTAATTTTAATTATTTGTTTGATAGGGAATGAGAGCTCAAGTAGGGAAGGGGCAGAGGGAGAGGGAGCTCCCCACTGAGCAGGGAGCTCTATGTGGGGCTCTATCCCAGGAGCCCGAGATCATGACCTGAACTGAAGGCAGACGCTTAACAGACTCAGCCACCCAGGGACCCCTTGTTCATTTTTTATCCCAAGATTGACTCAGTGGCTCCCACCAGAGAAGTGCTCAATATGCACTTTTTGAATGAACAAAGGAGGGATGACTTTTCCGTTGGCCTGTCAGCAATCACAAGGGTGTTCCAAGTGCCCACGAGCCACACCACAGTGTACTGGTGAACCCACAGTCCCATCTTAATGGGCTGAGTTTAGATGATGATGCCATATCAACCTCTTTTCAATCACTGCACAAATGTTTGTGCCTTGGAGGGTGGCAGTACTGGTGAGGATGGGAACCTGGGCTCTGCCTCTTCTGACAAGGGCTGGCTATCCCCACTGTCATGCCTTGTCCTGGGGTTGGCAGCCGATTCAGGTGTACCAAGAAGGGTGGCCAACTCGGGCTCAGGAAGCAGGGCCAGGTGATAACTGTGGGTGCACATGGCTCGGGGGAGGAGGGAGAATTGTAGTATGTGCCAGAATGAATGAGTGAAGCCTATAACTTAATGACTTCAGTATTGTGAGTATAAACCGTAGTGTTTGGTAGGCATGGACATGCAGGTGGAGTTCTAGAGGTATTTTGAAGTCAGTTCAGCCTTTGAGGTGCTGCAGGAGTCCTTTCTCTGTTTCATGCCCCTTCCACAACTGTTTGTCAGTTGCTGTTGGGAAATCTGGAGCAGGGACAGAATTCAAAGGTCTTTGGGATGACTTTGGAAAAGTCAGTCATGCCTGAGGGAATTGTATCAAAGTTTCAAAGCCTCCAAGGTAGCTTCTGTGAAGCATTTGTGACACAGCGGCTCCTAGCTCTTGGAATCACATTTTGTAAAAAGCCAAATGACATGGAACAGGTGTATCTCCCATCCTCTTGATACAGTGAGACATCCAGTCGATTCTCGATTCCCCTCTTCTACCTCCTAAGTATAACTGGAATATGTCTCTTTTTCTCTGAGGCATATCCTAACTCAAGTCATTATTATCTATAGACTGGACCTCTGTAGTGGCGTCCCCACCAGTGACAGAGCCACTGCATTGCAGAGCTCCGGGGAGCAGCATTGCCATCGTAGCCTATGTCAGTATGCCCTGGTGCACCTCCACCTGTGCAATAGGGTACAACAAGAAGATGCCCTTGGAGGTAAGCAACCCTGCTTTCCCTCCTTGGATCTATTTTCCCCTCTGTGATTCACTATAATTTTTGGAGTATTTCAGGCACCCAGAAAACTATACAGAGTAAAGTCACATATACTCATGCATCCATCACCAAACCTTTTCATGTTTTAACGTTTTACAGAAATTTTTGGAGTTAGGTAGACTCAATGTTTATTATGGAATATATCACACATAGAGAAGAGTATATGTAGTATAAATGAACACTTTAAAGAACAAATATTCACGTGCTCACTACTCAGCTGAAGAAACAGAATATTTCCAAATGCTGTTAAAGTCTCCTATATATCCCTTCCAAACCAGAAATTCTGCTGTGTCCCCTCAGAAGTAACAACTTTCCTGATTTTTGTGATAACTTTTCCTTACGTTTATTTATGTTTGTAGTATATATATATATATATATATCCTTAATGGTTCTTTGCCTTTTTTTTTTTTTTTTGGTACTTTATATAAATGGGGTCAGTCTGAATGCATTCTCTTGTGATTTGCTTTTTTTTTTTTTTGCTTAGCAATATGCTTTGGAAGCCAAATTCATTGTTTCAGGTAGCTGTAATTCATGTTTCCACTGCTTTCCAATCCATGTTTCATACCACAGCCACAGCAATCTTTTAAAGATATAAACCCATTATTTGTTACTCCACTGCATAAAACCCTTTAGGCATTCCAAAACTCTTGGAACAGAACCACAAATCCTTGGCATGGCCCACGAGGCCCCATGTCACCCTACCCTACCTCCCTCTAGCATCTCATCTTGCTCCCTGAGCTGAGGTCCATTTCCTTTATCTCAACAAGCTCTTCCCTTCCTTCTGGCCATCACACACACCTGGATGCCCTCTTTCATTCCTCACCTGGCTATTCCTGCTCAAGCCTCAAGTTTCTTACTAAACATCACTTCTTTAAGTGGATCCCTGCTGGGGCGCCTAGGTGGCTCAGTTGGTTAGACATCTGACTTGACTTCAGCTCAAGTCATGATCTCAAGGTTGTAGGATCAAGCCCTGTGTTAGGCTCTGTGCTTAGTGGGGAGTCTGCTTCAGATTCTCTCTTTCCTTCTGCCCCTCCCCTCTCTTTCTCTTTAAAATAAATAAATAAGTCTTTAAAAAATGAGTCTTCACTGATTTCCCAATGTAAATTAGATGCTCCTTCTTATTCTGTTCAAGTACTTACCATCAGTTTGTTATTATATATTTATTTTGGCAATTATTTTTATATTTATTTGATGGTTGTCTCCCTTAAGTGTTACTGAAGACAATATCACATATGTTTTGCAATTATGGAATATCTAGTCCTGGCATGTAGCAAGTTTCAAATAATTGTCATTCAATGAGAAGTGAAGCCAGAAAAAGTTGATGTAGTTCAGGACAAAAAAAAAAAAAAAAAAAATATGTTCAGCTCATTCTGGGACAATTCTCTGTGGGATAAAAATTGTTAAAAATGAAGGTGTCAAAAGATTCTCCAAGAAAGCATGTCAGGTTCAGTACAATCAGAGGCAGATATTAAGCTTTTGTATTTGTCCTATATGCTGACCCAGAGAAAGTGACAGAGAGGCTAGTGTAGAAGGTGCTATGCTGTATTTTAAACATAGAATATATAACAATAACTAAAACTAACTTAGTACTTGTTTGTGTGGGTACCACTCTTAAGTGCTTTGCATGAATGAATTGATTTAATTATCATTATAACCTCTGAAGAGAAGTGTTTCATTATCCCCATTTTTATAATCCCCATATTTTACCAGGACACTGAGGCATAGAGAGATGAAGAATTTGCCAGAACTTATACAAGTAACAAATGACAAATTCAGATTGGATCCAGGCAATCTTACTGCAGTGTTCTTGGCCACTATGCTAATTGCCCTTAATAATTGTGTACAATGAATATTTGCAGCATGAATAAATGATAAGGGTGATGCTAAAGTTCAAGCTAAGTGCTGTAGGTCTATGAAATGAGAGTGTTTGACTCTATATATGACATGGGAGGACAACACTGCTTTCAATGACTGCAGACCCAGCAAGAGTCTGAGACATTAGTGAAGGGGATGTGATCTGGGGTTGATAGATAGCAGGTGTGTGAAATGGATGGACAGTTGTAAACATAGTCCCTTGCCAGAATGTGGAAGGTCTTTAATGAGACTTTTGGAGGCTCCTAATGTTTTTAACAGGACTCCAACTTAGACAAAGGCATTATCACACTAAATACAAAGCAGAATCCTGTCCTGGCAACAACCAGAGCTCAGATGTTGCAGGTAAAGGAGATTGAATGACACTTCTTCCCCTATCTACTTGTAGCCATTTATTTCCATAAGGGCTCCATGATTCAGATATATAGAAAAATGTCTGATGGCTGGAGGAGCTTTGAAGGAGGCAGGTTGCAGGGACAGACACCAAGGAGGCCAGAAGAGAATTCACTATACAGATTGGAGTTAGGCAAAGAGGAATGGGATCAGTACTGGTGCCTCAGATCAGAGGGGAGGGCTGAGTCTAGGAGGAGATTAGCAGGTGACACTGGAATTCCTTTTTATCTGATCACCTTTCCAGAGTATATGTGCTGCAGGAGAGAGAGGCAGGGGATGCTGAAATGGACAAGCTCAAAACCTCGTTGTAACCTGAGCATGGATGGTGTTGCAGTGTGGCCCTTGGTGTTTCTGTGTTCTCAGCATTGTGTGTTGTGAATTTCCCATTCAGCCAGACATACATGTGGTAGAGATAGGTAAGGAGAACAGTTCTAACCCTGAAAACTGAGGATAGGTTCAATTCTTGGACACTTATAAGTATCCCATGAGAATTCCTGGAAATTTTTGAAGACAGTTAGTACAGGAGACTAGAATTCCTATCATCATATAGATGGTAGATCTGACCACATGAAACTTGGGGAATAATGATAATGGGACTAAATCTATTCCCAGATACTGAAACACAAGACACTTGGGATATATCACTCTCTAGCCCAGATTTCTATACCAAGTGGTACTCTGGACCTGTCCACTTAGATGTTCCACATGACTGAAGATTCAACAGGTCAGCAACTGAACTCATTAACTTCCCTCTACCCTCTTCTCCTCCACCTGGCTTCCTCATTTAGTAAAGTGGCACCACTTTCTCCCAGTTGCTCAAGCCAGAAATTTGGGCGGCATATTTTCTTCCTGTGTCTATGTCAACCCCCATATACAATCCACAAGGTCTTATCTAGTTTACCATCTAACCAGTGCACAGCATTCTTCTCTCACTACCCCCACATCCCATGATTAGCCCCATAAACTGCCATCATCACCACCAGGGCTATTGTCACAACCTTTCAATTGGTTTTCCAATCTTCATATCCACTCACTTAATGACCCTCCAGTTGGTTCTCCACACAACAGCCAGCACTATTGTTCTAAAATTCAATTCTGAGCATGAGCCTCCCTGAACCCTTTAAAATGCTTTAATGGTAGCCTACTGCTCTCAACATAAAGTCCAAAGTCTTAACAAATTGTGTATCACCAGTGCCTTGGACCATGACTGGCACTTAGCATACACCCAGCAAATACGTGTGCATGGAAACTGGAATGATTTTGCATGTCTTATCTCCTTTTTTAAAAAAAAAAGTTTTTTTTTTTTAATTTGAGAGAAAGAAAGTGAGAAAGAGAAAGAGCACATGGTGGGTAAGGGGAGAGGGAGAGAATCTCAAGCAGACTCCTCTTGCAGAGCCCCATACAGGGCTGGATCTCATGACCCCAAGATCACGACTGAACTGAAATCAAGAGTCAGACACTTAACTGAGTGAGCCACCCGGGCTCCCCTGTTGTATTTCCTTTTAACTTGCTGTGAGCACTCATGCGAATGACCTGCCTGTTTAGTAATGGTAGCTAACACTTACATGTGTCAGTAGTTGGTTATTTGTCTTTTCACTGTACCTATTTTCTAATAAGAACTAGTTTTAAATTTGTTACAATCAAGTCTATACATCTTTTCTTTTGTGATTTTGGGAGTTTAGTTTATACTCAGAAATTCCTTGCCTATGTCAAGATTATACAAATATTTTTCTGTTTTGACCTACCATATCTAGGATTTTTTCACATTTAAATATTTAATCCATTTGGACTTATTTGTACATATGATGTGAGGTAAGGATCTAACTCTATTGATTTTTCCATTCAGTGGTCAGTTTCCCCAAAGAGCCCATTCCTGCCTTACTGATTTAAAATGCTACCTTAGGGATCCCTGGGTGGCGCAGCGGTTTGGCGCCTGCCTTTGGCCCGGGGCGCAATCCTGGAGACTCAGGATCGAATCCCACATCGGGCTCCCGGTGCATGGAGCCTGCTTCTTCCTCCGCCTGCGTCTCTGCCTCTCTCTCTCTCTCTGTGACTATTATAAATAAATAAAAATTAAAAAAAAAATAAAAAAAATAAAATGCTACCTTAATCATTTATTAGTTTCCCATATACACCTGGTTCTGTTTCCTGACTGTCTATTCCAATGGTTATACTATTCTATTTCTCTACCAATATCAGACTATTTTATTATTTATGAGTTTTTGACATGTAGAAGTTTTGAATATTTTAAAACTTAAACTTTTACTGTGATTTCTTCCATTTAAAAGTTTAGTCCCTCACGGCACTGGGGTGGTTCAGTGGTTGAGCATCTGTCTTTGGCTCAGGTCATGATCCCGGTATTTTGGATCCCAGGATCGAGTCCCACATCGGGCTCCCCATGGGGAGGCTGCTTCTCCCTCTGCCTGTGTCTCTGCCTGTCTCTCTGTGTCTCTCATGAATGAATAAATAAATAAAGTCTTAAAAAAAAAAAAAGCTTAGCTCCTCAATCTTCTTTAATGAAATTTATGTATGAAATAACATGATTTCGGTTTTGCATTTGTTGTGCAAGGACAGATTAATTTAAGTGACTGAATATTTTTACACTGTTGCATTCACATACCTGCCCGCCCATTTCTTTGATTTCTTCAGCATCTTCTTTCAAGAGTACTATTAGAAAAGTCATCTTTTTGTAAATGTAATAGAGGAATTTTTTGGATTTACTATAGGATAATATGCTTTAATTACCAAAAGTAATTTTATTATTGTGTTGAGGACAGTTGACTATATTTGTATAGTGTCAGCTTTTGTTTAAACACTCAATGCCAGTAATTCTGGATCTGGATCTCTCCTAAATTTATTTACTTAATTTTTTTTATTCACTTAATTTTAAACCACCCTTGTACAGCTTTGGAAAATTGAAGTTAGCAAAAAATGTTTGAGATCCTCAATCGGGAAATATTAGAGTTTATTACAAATCCTCACTGGAGAATCACTTAATTAATGCATCTATAACTAAAGCTGTTATTTGTCTTTTTTACAATGAAAATTACAAGATATAATAGACTAAAAACTTAATACCAAATGACAGATCATATCTCTGTCATTGTTTTAATAGTCTTGTTTTTTAAATACTTCTTAAAGAAAAGTGAAATAAAAATACACATTTCATGTGTTCCTTAGCATACTATTAGAAAGTTTGCATAATTCTTAATTAATCAAAACTAAGGTATTGGGGCGAATGAAATAAAACCACTTATATTTATAGCAGCAAAGTTCTTATATAAACAAAGAATATTTCAAATGCAAAATCCTTAAAGAATTTAAAGCAAATATATACTCAATTATTTTGTGTCAAAATGTATAGGACTAACATGTGACTCCTAATCTCTGTTCTTAGAGTTTATCCTACAGTAATATGGAAAGATATATATATATATATATATATATATACACAAGGTTATTCACTGCAGCATTGCCACAGTAGCAGAATATAGAAACAACCTGAATGCATAACAATGGATAAGGTTTAGTAACCTATGGTATCCATATAACCAGATACTGTGTGAGTAGTTGAATTGCAAAACAATATGTTTAGCTTTATCCCTTCCCCTTTTTTTGGTAAAGTGGGACAAACATAGCAAAAACCATTCCTTGTGTATGTGGAATGTAACATGCTGCATGCTGGAGGTCGTCTCAGCCTTATAGAGGGAGAGATCTCTTTTGCAGGAAAATATTGGCCGCTCAAGCTGAGTGTGTCCCTGCGTGGGCTGGCTATAAGAATACTTGAATTGTTTTGCATGAGACTTTAAGAGAAACTTGTAATTTAAAAGAAATAACAGTTCTCGGAGTGCCATTCCAGCATTTGTCCATGGCACACTATTTGCCATTTCTTCCCAGATATTGTTGCTTATTCTGTTCTGCTGGTGAAATGATCTGCTTCTGAAAATTCTCACAATTGAACAATACCCATTTGTTGTCACATCTTGTTTTCTGCCAAAATCATCATTTGTTGGTGCATCAGTTTCGCCTTCCTTCAAGTTTTGCTACTTTGTCTACTGATATTACATTAATAAAATTAAGGTCATGCATGTTGGCTATTTAAAATTTCCTTAAAATTTCTCCTTGAGGGCACCTGGGTGACTCAGTCAGTTAAGCATCTGCCTTCAGCTCAGGTCATGATTTCAGAGTCCTGGGATTGAGCTCCACGTTGAGCTCCCTGTCAGTGGGGAGTCTGCTTCTCCCTCCCCACCCTCCCCTCCCCCTGCTTGTGCTTGCTCTCTCTCAAATAAATAAATAAAATCTTTTTAAAAATTTCTCCTTGGGGATCCCTGGGTGGCTCGGCGGTTTAGCGCCTGCCTTTGGCCTAGGGCGTGATCCTGGAGACCAAAGATCAAGTCCCGCGTCAGGCTCCCTGCATGGAGCCTGCTTCTCCCTCCTCCTGTGTCTCTGCCTCTCTGTCTCTCTGTCTCTCTGTCTCTCTGTCTCTCTCTCTCTCTCTCTCTGTCTATCATAAATAAATAAATCTTTTTAAAAATTTTTTAAAAATTAAAAAAAAATAAAAATTTCTCCTTAATTAGTCTGTCCTTAACTTTTTACAAACAGTTCCAAGAGATGAGTTGATTTTCAGTAGTTCATCCATGATTCATGACAAAGAGAGCCCACGACCTTGTTTCTTTGTGCTTCAAAATTCTGCAGTTTTCAGAGTTTTCTTAGCTAGTCAGGATCCTTCTCCTCTTAACTGATGACTTCCCTTCGTGGAAGATGGAGAAATAAATGAATATTAGAGATGCAAAAGGTTATGACTGTTTTCCCACACCTCTTCTACTTCTTTACCTTCAGATTCTAGAAATTCAAGTGTTCTGTCTTGTGCATGAAAAAAATATGACAAGCATTTTGTTGGTGGTGATGGTCCATTCTGACCAAGGCCAAATACTCTTTGAACCTTTTTTGTACTAGAACCAAGATAACACTCACTAATGGGAAAAGTCTGTCCCAGCAACTTCCAAATGATGAATCTAATTTTAGACAGATTTACTAAGACTGGAATTTAAGTTATTTGAGTAAATATATATATATATATATATTTTTTTTTTTGAGTAAATATTAAAGCTTGCTGTGTCCAGCGTACACAAAGTGTCTGGGACAACCCACTGACTGCTGTATTGTATTATTGTTACAAAGTAGCCACACTGTCTACCAGGATTTATTTAAAATATCCTTTCTTTTTCTTCACGTTTATAGACAGAAAAACCTTTTCAGTGTTAATGCTTATTTGGTTTATCAGAATCTACCTTCCTTCCTTTTGTGAAGGAGATTCTTTGAGTCTCTATTGAGAAATGCTTTTTCCACTAGAGCTCTGGGTTACTGTCTGGTGTCTTCTGTCCAGGGAAGGGAATAGCACTGGGTGCCTGTTTCACGTGGGAGGCACCCATTTCTCATAGTTTTAGATGATTTATGCCGGAACCTGGTAGGAATGGCAGACTATCCAATAAAGGAGAAAGGCAACAAAAAACTTTTTCCTAAGGGTCTCGTTTTTTTAAATCAAATATATAATTTCTTCCTTCTTCATAACTTTGCTTTCTTCTGGCTTAAAATTCTTACTGATATGATTATTTGTGAAGATACTGGTGCCTTCCAAATGTATTAACCCAATTCTCTCTCCTGTTTTAAATCCAAATAGCTAATTTTCTACTGAAAAGTTAACTTCAAAATCAACCTAGCTAAAACTGAACTCGATATTTTATTGTCAGTTTACTTATCTCAGTCCATGGCAACCATATCCATCCAATGCCCAAACCAGGGACCACAGCATCAATATAGAAATCTCCACCTTCCTTACCCTAAAATCAAATTAATTCCAAGAATTTCTAGTGTTTCCAATCTCCTGTATCTACTGTTGATCCCTCCTCCTAATTTCACTGACCTAATCAGATCCCAGGTGGGGCCTGCATCATGGCATTTTAGCTGTTCTTGTCTCTCTTCTCCTCTCATTTCACACTCCATGTTGCTGCCAGAATGATCCTTCTAAGACACACATATTACACAGCTTTTATGATGCACGAAACCCTGCCACAATGATGGAGGGTGTGCTGTGTATGGGAACCCGTGCTCATTTGCCGGTGATAGAATGATAAACATGGCCCTGTCTCTTCCTTCAATTATCTCATAATCTGATGAAGACAAAAACAAACAAGTCAGAATTCACTGTGATGTAAGGAATGATCTCTAGGGTCTTCCTTACAGAATGAGAGGTGCCAAATGTCACAGAGGAAGGAGCACTTCATTCTGCCTGGAGAATCAGAGAAATTCACAGAAAAATTCAGGGGAGGAGGAACTTGAAGCATTTTGCAAGAGATTGCCTCAAATATCTCCACAAAGCTGGGGTGCATGCTTGAGGGTAGAGGCCTCACGGTGGGGCAGGTGGCAGACTTAGGAGGAGGCAGAGATCTGCTGCAGACCTTGTGGAAAAGAAAGGAAAAGCCATCCAAACACACTTAAACACGCTAAGATGGCATTGTGAGCTGAGAGTCAGAAGTGTCAGAGGCACGACATCTGGGCTGAGCCGTTAAGCTTTCCCTGGTCCTTCCCAGCCCAAATGATGTCAAGGCTTTAATGCTATGACCTCTAGAGCCTGGGCCTTGTCTCCCTTCTCTGTCACCAAGGGCCTCCCAAATATTAGATCTGGGACTCTCCTGCTTAGCCCAGAAGTCTTGTGTCATATAAATAAGGGATGAGAGTACAAGACAGCTCTGCCACATGACCCTGGGCAAGGTCATCAACTTATCCCTAAAACAGAGTTAATGGTGCCTATTTCATGGAGTCAATGTGAAGATCAGATGAGCAACGTATATAAGACACCTGGCATATTGCCTGGCCAGGGTGGGTTTCTGTGACAATGTGCTGTTACCAACAGGCGCTTGTTGCTAACTGAAGACAGAGCCAAGACTAGAAGCAAGGGTTGGCTTCATAGTCTACTCCTCTAGCCTCTAACTTCCTTCCTAGGGAGAGGAAGAAAGGATTATTCCGGCAGTCAGAACCTACAGTAAAGTCACCAATGGACAATGGAGAGTTAAGAGAGTTGGAGTTAAGAGTTGGACACCCTTGGAGCAAGTGATTATAAGGACCTCCTCTACTTTCTTTCCTTCTCTTTGCCTTCTGGAGTGACAAATTATGCAGGCGGGGGGTGGGGGAACTTAGGGATACATAGATCTGTAGAATTCTGGAAGGCACCGAGGGAACCCACCAACGGGGTTGGTTATAATTGTTCTAGAACCTAGGCTTTTAGATAGAGGGGAGAAGTGGACTCTGGGACTTCTTTCTACGTTACCTGGCTTAGGTTGAGAGGGTAGGAAAATAAACAGGGTTCACAATCAAAAGATTTCTTCTTAAATAGAGTGCAGAATCTTACAAGGGATAGCTTAACAAAGGACAGAGGGGGAAGCTATAAATTTATGTGTTAAAAGGGTAATAGATGTACATGGTAAAAAAAATGAAAACAACTATATACAGTGAAAAATAAATCGCCTTTTTACTTAGTCCCTATTTTTCCCTTTCAGTGACAAATTCTGGGATCAAATTCTTATCTTTTCAATGATATTCTGTACTCTTACCAACTTATACGTAGGCTATTTGTTGCACAACTTTTTGCATGTTAATCTCTTGCTTTTTCCACTTAAAGTTATATCTTGGAGATCAGATATCATCATTCTGTATTGGTAAGTTAAAGCTGCTGTTGTTTTCTGTTTTGCTTGTTTGCTTCCACTTGTTAGCATTTAGTGAACATCCCTCCATGTGTCTTCAAGCTACTAGGACACAGTGCCCCCCAATCCCCTTATCTTCTCAGCTCTTCTACTGAAGAACTTGACCTTCATTATGACAGGCTATTTGGGGAGCTTTCCCTTCTCCAAAACTTTGTCATAGCCTGACTGCACCATGGCAGTGATAGGAGCAGCTCCAGTCTTGTTTTTGGCAGTATTTACCCGTGTCTGCTCACTAACTAAAGTCCACAGTGTGTTGGGGTTGACAGATGGGCAGAAGCTCTGGCTCCTCTCTAAGTGGTAATGCCTCATACCAGCTTTTCCAAGGTAACCTGGGTGATATTTGTCAAAGTTGATCAAGTGGTAATGCATGCCACCAGTGTTACCTTGGCCTCCTGGGTGTTTCTGGGGGCTTGCTGACGTGGCTGTGGCTAAGGTGGCCCTGAAGTTTCCAGGCATTCCTCAGTCTAGATGGCATATGGGCAGCCCAGATGCAAGTTGGAGCTACCTCTTTCCTTTTAACACCTACATAATATTCTATTGAATACTATAATATATTCTCTATCAATAGACATTCATATTGTTTTGAAACTCTTGATTTTACAGATACAGTTATAGTGAATATCTTTTTAAAAATATTTTATTTATTTATTTATGAAAAAGAGAAGGAACACAAGCAGAGGGAGAGGGTGAAGCAGGCTCCCTGCTGAACAGGGAGCCCCACATGGAGCTCAATCCCAGGACCCTGGCATCATGACCTGAGCAAAGGTAGACACTTAACTGACTGAGTCACCCAGGAATCCTGAGAATATTTTTTCTTTTAAAAGTAATTTCTATGTACAACTTGGGACTTGAACTCATGTCCCTGAGATCAAGAGTCAGATGTTTTACCAACTGAGCCAGCCAGGCATCTCTATGATGAATATCTTTGTACATATGTCTTTCTATATGTACATGTATATACCTATAAAATAAATGTAGAGAAGTAGAATTGTCATGCTCAAGGAAATGCATATTTTAAATTTTCATAGGGTAACAGGACATTAGATGTGGCTTTTCTTCTTGGCTTAGATTATCAGCAAAGTACCTAAAGACCAAACTAAGTAACAGACCACCTATTTCTGTCATTTAGTGGAAACAGGTGCTAATAAGGTAGGTTTTTCACAAAAGTGAGGTGCTGTAATGTGAACTTTCAAAAAATGAGGGATACCTGTACCAGTTTTCTCTCTACTGTTAGCCTTGCCTACAGCTTACATAAGACAAGGCTGGGAATTCCTGAAGGGGTGAAGGTTAGAAGAAGGGTTCTTCAGAGAGTGGGGGAATGGGGTTGTCAGCCCTGTCCTCTATCTCCTTTCCAGAGCTTTTTGCCCTCTTAGTTTAAACTAAATGAAGGGATTTAGAAGAGCCACTCAGAGCTTGTTGTATTTCCCATGGAATTTGGAGATGGAGAAACTAGTGCCTGAGTCGCTACTGTGCAAACATCCTAAGGCCACGATCTGTGGCAAAGCTGCCTCTGTAGGTCACATAGGAGCAGCTGTACCTCCTCCAATTGTGGAACAAAGGTCTGTGTTTCCTGTGACCTGATGCAGGCCCTATGAAAGAGCTTGAATTGCCAAAGATCCCACCAAGAACAGCCTGGGGGCATTGGCATGGGGAGGGAAGCAGAGTGCCAAGGTCTAAGTGTAAGAGTCATAAATGGTCAATGGGAGAGTGTTGGAGGAACGTTCAGGTGAATGTTCGCCTCCAACGAAACCCAAAATCATCCCATAAAAGGACAGCATTTGGATGCTGGTCACACCCAAAGGGTACCAAAGCAACATTATGCCAATTCCCATCACTGAAGACCCTTTACACCCTTTTCTTGTCCTGCTCCCTCAGCACCAGCCATCAGGGAGCCAGAGGTTACAGAGTGAGTCAGGAAGAAATAGAGGAAGAGAGCAAGGAACAAATAGTGAAAAGCTGACCAAGACCCCCTTCCTGGGTTTCAGGTTTCTGAGCCTGAGTCAGAAGGGAGGCTGGGGTTGGGGAGAAGGTCTAAAGTGGATGAGATTAAAGTTTTGATATGAAACTGGACCAAACCTGTACATACCCAGAAAAATGAAACTATTCAACTAATGACTGAAAAGGATGGGAGAAGCTATTGGATCCACCCAAGAGTTCATCAGAGTGAGAGAATGGAGACTCCATGTAGCCTGGTGGAAAGTTAATGTGGTCAGGAAATATGTTTTTTCGGGGAGGGTGGGGCAGGAGGGCGGAGGAGTAGGGTCCCCAAGTCACCTGTCCCCACCGACTTACCTTGATAACTTTCAAATCATCCTGAAAACCTACGAATTTGGTCTGAGATTTAAAGAGAGAACAGCTGGAATGCTACAGTGAGAAGAGTTCACGCTTCTATCAAGGTAGGAAGACGGAAAAAAAATAAAGAAACAAAAAAGGCCTTCAAGGGGTGCGGCCCCGCTAGGAGCCGGGCTAAGGCCAGGGCGAGTGTCCCCAAGACAGGAGAGCCCCATCCCCGGAGAAGCAGGAGCTTCACCAACCGTCCCGGATGGAAAGACACTCGTGGGGAGCTCGGGCAGGACCCCAGGAGGGGCGGGGATGCCCTCAGGCTCCCGGGGGGCACCAACAGAGGACCTGCACCCCGGGGAGAGCGCCCACACCCCGCGGCCGAGCTCCCTAAAGGGCTGCAGGGCACACGGCTGGACCCGGGAGCAGCTCGGAGGTGGCTCGAGCAGAGGCTCCAGGCAGAGGGTGCTGCGCACCCCGGGAGCAGCTTGGGAGGTGCTGGTCCCGGGGTCCAGGGCCCCGGGGGACACAGCCCCGGATCCGGCGCTCCCCCCTGGACAGGCAGAGGCCAGGAGGACAGGACAGTGAGGACGCTCCTGCCGCCAGGCACCCCCGAGCCGTGCAGATGGCGCCAGGGCCCCTGGAGCATCCAGGTCCCTGGAGAGTGGTGGGAGTTACTGCGGGAGCTGACTCCAGGGCAGGGGAGCTGGCCGCCAACACAGCTGTTGTTTCTCCTGGTGCCACCCTGTGCCTGGGAGGGTCTACGCCACCAGGGAACGGGGGCCTCACGGGGTAAACAGCTCCCCCTGAGCCAGTACCTGGCAGGGGGTAGGGCATCTCTGCCAGGTGCACACATCTGAGAATCTGTACAGCAGGCCCCTCCCCCAGAAGACCAGCTGGAAGGACAGGGGAAGAGTAAGTTCTTGACCAAGCAGCATTGGAAAGCTCCAGGGAAAGTCCAGCGATTTATAGTATATACAAGCAGAGGATACCCCTCCTTGTTTTTTGTTTTTGTTCTTTTTTGTTGTTGCTGTTGTTTTGTTTTTTCTTTTTTTTTTCTTCCTTTTTCCAGTACAACTCATTTTAGCCACTCTTCACTAAGCAAAATGACTAGAAAAAAGAACTCACTACAAAAGAAAGAATCAGAAACAGTCCTCTCTGCCACAGAGTTACAGAATTTGGATTACAATTCGATGTCAGAAAGCCAATTCAGAAGCACAATTATAAAGCTACTGGTGGCTCTGGAAAAAAGCATAAAGGGCTCAAGAGACTTCATGACTGCAGAATTTAGATCTAATCAGGTCGAAATTGAAAATCAATTAAATGAGATGCAATCCGAACTGGAGGTCCTAATGACGAGGGTTAATGAAGTAGAAGAACAAATGAGTGACATAGAAGACAAGTTGATGGCAAGGAAGGAAGCTGAGGAAAAAAGAGAAAAACAAAGATCATGAGGAAAGGTTAAGGGAAATAAATGACAGCCTCAGAAGGCAAAAAAAAATCTATGTTTAATTGGGGTTCCAGAGGATGCCGAAAGGGACAGAGAGTGTATTTGAACAAATCATAGCTGAGAACTTCCCTAACTTGGGGAGAGAAATAGGCATTCAGATCCAAAAGACAGAGAGATCCCCCCCTAAAATCAATAAAAACCATTCGACACTCTGACATTAGTGTAACTTGCAAATTCCAAAGATAGAGAGAAGATCCTTAAAGCAGCAAGAGACAAGAGATCCCTAACTTATATGGGGAGAAGTATTAGGTTAACAGCAGACCTCTCCACAGAGACCTGGCAGGCCAGAAAGGGCCTAAATGAGAAGGATCCTAAATGAGAAGAATATGCAGCCAAGAATACTCTATCCAGAAGGCTCTCATTCAGAATAGGAGAGATAAAGAGCTTCCAAGATAGGCAGAAACTGAAAGAATATGTGATCACCGAATCAGCTCTGCAAGAAGTATTAAGGGGAACTCTGTAAAAGAAAGAGGAAGTCCAAAGAAACAATCCACAAAAACAGGGACTGAATAGGTATTATGATGACACTAAATTCATCTTTCACTAGTAACTCTGAACATAAACGAGCTTAATGATCCCATGAAAAGGCGCAGGGTTTCAGACTGGATAAAAAAGCAAGACCCAGGCAGCCCAGGTGGCTCAGCGGTTTAGTGCCACCTTCAGCCCAGGGCCTGATCCTGGAGACCCTGGATGGAGTCCCATGTCAGGTTCCATGCAGGGAGCATCTCTGCCTGTGTCTCTGCCTCTCTCTCTGTGTGTCTCTCGTGAATAAATAAAATCTTGAAAAAAAAAAAAAAGCAAGACCCATCTATTTGTTTTCTACAAGAGACTCATTTTATTTATTTTTTTAAAGATTTATTTATTTATTCATGAGAGACACAGGGAGAGAGGCAGAGACATAGACAGGGGGAGAAGCAGACTCCATGCAGGGAGCCCGATGTGGGACTGGATCCCAGACTCCAGGATCACGCCCCGAGCTGAAGGCAGATACTCAACTGCTAAGCCACCCAGGCGTCCCAAGAGACTCATTTTAGACCTAAAGCCACCTACAGCCTGAAAATAAAAGGTTGGAGAACCATTTACCATTCAAATGGTCCTCAAAAAAAAGCAGGGGTAGCAATGCTCATATCAGATAAAGTTTATCCTAAAGACTGTAGTAAGAGATCAAGAGGGACACTATGTCATACTTAAAGGATCTATCCAACAAGAGGACCTAACAATCATGAATATTTATGCTCCTAATGTGGGAGCTGCCAAGTATATCAATTAATAACCAAAGTTAAGACATACTTAGATAATAATACACTTATATTGAGAGACTTCAACAGAGCGCTTTCTGTAAATGACAGATCTTCTAAGCACTACATCTCCAAAGAAACAAGAGCTTTAAATGATACACTGGACCAGATGAATTTCACAGATATTCACAGAACTTTACATCCAAACGCAACTGAATACACATTCTTCTCAAGTGCACATGGAACTTTCTCCAGAATAGACCACATACTGGGTCACAAATCAGGTCTTAACCAATACCAAAAGATTGGAATTGTCCCCTGCATATTTCCAGACCATGCTTTGAAACTAGAACTAATGCTTTGAAACTAGAACTAAATCACAAGAAGAAATTTGGAAGAAATTCAAACACGTGGAGGTTAAAGACCATCCTGCTAAAAGATGAAAAGGTCAACCAGGAAATTAGAGAAGATTTAAAAAGATTCAAGGAAAATAATGAGAATGAAGATACAACTGTTCAAAATCTTTGGGATACAGCAAAAGCAGTCCTGAGAGGGAAATATATTGCAGTACAAGCATCCCTCAAAAAACTGGAAAAAACTCAAATACAAAAGCTAACCTTGCACCTAAAGGAACTGGAGAAAGAACAGCAAATTAAACCTACACCCAGCAGAAGAGAGTTAATAAAGATTCAAGCAGAACTCAATGAAATAGAGATCAGAAGAACTGTGGAACAGATCAACAAAACCAGGAGTTGGTTCTTTGAAAGAATTAATAAGATAGATAAGCCATTAGCCAGCCTTATTAAAAACAAAAGAGAAAGGCTCAGATTAATAAAATCACTAATGAAAAAGGAGAGATCATCACCAATACCAAGGAAATACAAACAATTTTAAAAACATATTATGAGCATATTATACACCAATAAATTAGGCAATCTAGAAGAAATGGATGCAGTTCTGGAAAACCACAAACTACCAAAACTAGAACAGGAAAAAATAGAAAACCTGAACAGGCCAATAACCAGGGAGGAAATGGAAGCAGTCATCAAAAACCTCCCAAGACACAAGAGTCCAGGGCCAGATGGCTTCCCAGGGGAATTCCATCAAACATTTAAAGAAGAAAACATACCTATTCTACTAAAGCTCTTCTGAAAGATAGAAAGAGATGGAATACTTCCAAACTCATTCTAGGAGGCCAGCATCACCTTAATTCCAAAACCAGACAAAGACCCCACCAAAAAGAGGAATTATAGACCAATGTCCTTGATGGGCACAGATGCAAAAATTCTCAACAAGATACTAGCCAATAGCATCCAACAATACATTAAGAAGATTACTCACCATGACCAAGTGGGATTTATCCCTGGGATGCAAGGCTGGACCAGCACTCATAAAGCAATCAATGTGACAGATCATATCAACAAGAGAAAAAAGAACCATATGATCCTCTCAGTAGATGCAGAGAAAGCATTTGACAAAATACAGCATCCATTCCTGATAAAAACTCTTCAGAGTGTAGGGATAGAGGGGACATTCCTCAGCATCTTAAAAGCCATCTACGAAAAGCCCACAGCAAATATCATTCTCAATGGGGAAACACTGGGAGCCTTTCCCCTAAGATCAGGAACAAGACAGGGATGTCCACTCTCACCACTGCTATTCAACATAGAACTAGAAGTTCTAGCCTCAGCAATCAGGCAACAAAAAGAAATAAAAGGCATTCAACTTGGCAAAGAAGAAGTCAAACTCTCCTTCTTTGCAGATGACATGATACTGTACCTATAAAACCCAAGACTCCACCCCAAGATTGCTAGAACTCATACAGCAATTTAGCAGTGTGGCAGGATACAAAAATCAATGCCCAGAAATCAGTGGCATTTCTATACACTAACAATGAGACTAAAGAATGAGAAATTAAGGAGTCAATCCCATTTACAATTGCACCCAAAAGCATAAGATACCTAGGAATAAACCTAACCAAAGAAGTAAAGGATCTCTACCCTAAAAACTACAGAACGCTTCTGAAAGCAATTGAGGAAGACACAAAGAGATGGAAAAATATTCCATGCTCATGGATTGGAAGAATTAATGTTGTGAAAATGTCAGTGTTACCCAGGGCAATTTACACATTCAATGAAATCCCTATCAAAATACCATGGACTTTCTTCAGAGAGTTGGAACAAATCATCTTAAGATTTGTGTGGAATCAGAAAAGACCCTGAATAGCCAGGGGAATATTAAAAAAGAAAACCAGAGCTGGGGGCATCACAATGCCAGATTTCAGGTTGTACTACAAAGCTGTGGTCATCAAGACAGTGTGGTACTGGCACAAAAACAGACACATAGATCAATGGAACAGAATAGAGAATCCAGAAATGAGCCCTCAACTCTATGTTCAACTAACATTTGACAAAGCAGGAAAGACTCTCCACTGGAAAAAAGGCAGTCTCTTCAATAAATGGTGCTGGGAATATTGGACAGCCACATGGAGAAGAGTGAAAGTGGACCATTCTCTCACACCATACACAAAGATGAACTCAAAATAGATGAAAGATCTAAATGTGAAACAAGAATCCATCGAAATCCTAGAGAAGAACACAGGTAACACCCTTTTTGAATTTGGCCACAGCAACTTCTTGCAAGATACATCTGTGAAAGCAAGGGAAACAAAAGCAAAAATAAGTTATTGGGACTTCATCAAGATACGAAGCTTCTGCACAGCAAAATAAACAGTCAACAAAACTAAAAGACAACCTACAGAATGGCAGAAGATATTTGCAAATGACCTATCAGATAGAGGGCTAGTATCCAAGATCTATAAAGAACTTATTAAACTCAACAGCAAAGAAACAAACAATCCAATCATGAAATGGGCAAAAGACATGAAGAGAAATCTCACAGAGGAAGACATGGACATGGCCAACACGCACATGAGAAAATGCTCCGCATCACTTGCCATCAGGGAAATACAAATCAAAACCACAATGAGATCCCACCTCACACCAGTGAGAATGGGGAAAATTAACAAGACAGGAAACAACAAATGTTGGAGAGGATGCGGAGAAAAGGGAACCCTCTTGCCCTGTTGGTGGGAATGTGAACTGGTGCAGCCACTCTGGAAAACTATGAGGAGGTTCCTCAAAGAGTTGAAAATAGATCTGCCCTACCACCCAGCAATTGCACTGCTGGGGATTTACCCCAAAGATACAGATACAGTGAAACGCCGGGACACCTGCACCGGGATGTTTCTAGCAGCAATGGCCACAATAGCCAAACTGTGGAAGGAGCCTCATTGCCTATCAAAAGATGAATGGAAGGCAGCCTGGGTGGCTCAGCGGTTTAGCGCCGCCTTCAGCCCAGGGCCTGATCCTGGAGACCCTGGATGGAGTCCAATGTCAGGCTTCATGCAGGGAGCATCTCTGCCTGTGTCTCTGCCTCTCTCTCTCTCTATGCCTCTCATGAATAAATAGATAAAGTCTTTTTTTTTTAATTTATTTATGATAGTCACACAGAGAGAGAGAGAGAGAGAGAGAGGCAGAGACATAGGCAGAGGGAGAAGCAGGCTCCATGCACCGGGAGCCCGACGTGGGATTCGATCCCGGGTCTCCAGGATCGCGCCCTGGGCCAAAGGCAGGCGCCAAACCGCTGCGCCACCCAGGGATCCCAATAAATAAAATCTTTAAAAAAAAAAAAGATGAATGGATAAAGAAGATGTCGTCTATGCATACAATGGAATATTACTCAGCCATTAGAAACGACAAATACCCACCATTTGCTTCGTGGTGGATGGAACTGGAGGGTATTATGCTGAATGAAGTAAGTCAATCAGACAGGGACAAACATTATATGGTCTCATTCATTTGGGGAATATAAAAAATAGTGAAAGGGAATAAAGGGGAAAGGAGAGAAAATGAGTGGGAAATATCAGTGAGGGTGACAGAACATGAGAGACTCCTAACTCTGGGAAACGAGCAAGCGGTGGCAGAAAGGGAGGTGGGCAGGGGGTTGGGGTGACTGGGTGATGGGCACTGAGGGGGACACTTGATGGGATGAGCACTGGGTGTTATGTTATATGTTGGCAAATTGAACTCCAATAAAAAAAAGAAATATCGTATTTTTTCCCTGTGATGTGCACCCCACAATGACCAGCACATTCAATAGAGCACTTAAAATAAGTATTGCCAAACAACTCCCCGTAAATGCTGTAGCAGCTTCCCCCCAGTACCTGGGTGTGCTGCACCTGTTCTTAGGAAGAGAAGTGTTTGGTGTTTCCACACTAGGAGCCTTATCTCTTCTTTGATACTCTTATGACGTAAAAGTCAAAATTTGTTCCAGCATATCTCCATCAGTTACTATGGGCTTCTTTATATCATGTATTATTTTAAAGATTTGATTTATTTAGTAGAGAGAAAGAACCAGAGTGAGAGCAAGAGCAAGAGTGAGAGAGAGAGAGACAGACAGAGAGAGAGAACATGAGCAGAGTAAGGGGCAGAGGGAGAAGTAGACTCCTTGCTGAGCAGGGAGCCCAATGAGGGGCTCAACCCCAGGACTGTGGGATCATGACCTGAGCTGAAACAACTAACTGAACCACCCAGGCACCCCATGTATTATTTTAAACACTTGTCTGTCCTCCCAAAGTCCAGTCTCTACACCTCAAAAATCTCAAGCTACACACACCGCTTTACATTCTAGCCAGGAATCTAAATGAAAGATGTAGGGGAAGATCTTCTCTCAAGTATTAACTTGGGGTAACAAATAAAATCCATTATAAAAATAAATATCTATTTTTAACCCAAAGGCATTTGGACATCCTTTTAAACCCAGTGATTGATGCTACCGTGTAAAGAATTAAAGAGCACAGGTATATTAAAATTATGTTGTCCAAAGATTATTTATTAGTTAATACAAATTTACATTGGCTTCAGGACTGAAAATTAACTGAGAATCTAGAAACTAAAATTTAGGTTGACACATTAAGTAATTTATAGAGTCATAAAATTAATCTCTTTTTAGAAGGATATGACACATTATCAAATAACTTAGTTGAACACAAAATTTTGCAATTTTATCAGTTGTAAAGTAATGTTAGTTTACTTGGCCAGCAAAACTAGTGCTGGGGGAAATTTAGGAAATTCAATTAAGCATTTCATGAGAAAATAAACCCAAGACTTTCATAAAGTAGAATGTGGTGTTAACAGTTTTATATGGTGTAAGTCAGGGAGAAGACATAGACGGCTTTTAAATCAAAATTATTAAGTCAGTTTAATTTGTCCAAAGAGACATCTCAATTAGAAATACTGCATGCTCTTTTGTGTGCAATTACATAGCAGATATTAAAGCTTTAATGTTATTTATATTTACTTCTTACAGTTACTAAAACTTTTCATTAGGCCCCAGTTAAAATCTCTTTTTAGTTACAGCTTTACAAAGATAATTTCCTTAAAGAACTACATGCTTAAAGTATAAGAAATAGAAAAGTATTTTTAGAAATCTTCGAATTTCTTCTTCCTATTTGTAGATGCTTTAATATATTAATGCTGTTTTTAAAAGCCAATTCAAAGAATTTATTCCTTTAGATTTCTAACTTTTTTTTCCCTGAAAGTAGTTTAAGTTTTCAGAAAAACTGCAGAACTAGTACAGAATTGAACTATGTCCTACGCCTACCTTTCCCTAATGTTAACATCTCATGTAACCATAGCACAATGATCACTACTAAGAAAGACATTGTCATTGACACTATTAACGAAACTAGATTGCTAATTCAAATTTCACCAGATATTTCCCTCCCAAGATCCTCCTCAGGGTCCCGTACAGCATTTAGTTGATCTGCTTCCTTAATGTCTTGCACTCCATAAGGAGTCCCAGGACTCAGGCATCATGACCTGAGCGGAAGGCAGATGCTTAACCGACTGAGCCAACCAGGGGTCCCTGTCTGATGCTCTCTTATAATGAGGCTGCAGTTACGCTTTTTAGCAAGAAGTGTTGTGCCCTTTCCGGTGCCTCTTACCAGGGGGTGTGTGACCTTGGCATGTCTTGTTCCTGATTATATTAACCTCAATCACTTGGTTAAGATGATGTCAGCCAGATTTCTCTATAGTCACAGAGAATATTTTCCCTTTGTAATTCTTAATTGTCTTCTGCAGAGGTACTTTGAGACTATGCAAATATTCAGTTTTTCTTGGAACTCTTGCTCACTAATTTTAGCATCTAGAAAAAGATCATGCCTGCAACAATCAAGCTGTGCTGCTTGCCTACTGATTATTCTGTTTCCTTCATTTCTTCTACATTTATTAATAGCATTTTTCTATTTCTCTTCCCTTATTGATTTCCTCAGTCATTTATGGATATCAATATAGACTCGTGGACATTTATTTTGTTCTATGGGTTCTAATGCAATACTATCAACATTTATGTTCTTGCTCAAATTATTCCAGCTTTGGCCACTGGGAGCCCCTTCAGGTGGACTTCTCTGTCCTTTCAACATATTTCCAACTTTTTTTTTTTTTTTTTTTTTAGTCCTTTCTTACTGTCCCTGCAAGATTGCAAGATATTACAGGCTCATTGTAATTTTCTCTGTCCCAGTCCTGGAATCCGCCATTTTTCCTGGGAGCCCTGGTCTGCTTGTTTTAAGGTGTCTTTTACTACTTCTGAATTTTTAATTTTTTGTTAGAAAGCCAGCTCTAGTAGTCTAACTCCCTGCCTTTCCATATCAATGAGACAGAGTAATAACGCCACAGCTCACTTTCTGAACGCTGGTTATCCCATGTAAATAATCACAAGGACTTCTAGGAGCAGGAAGTCTAGTAGAAATGTCTGGATGAGCATTCATCTTCAAGGCCTGTCCTCCTGGAGGCACCTGCACTTGGAGGTCTATATATCCTCTCATTAATGTTAACCATTCCCCAAACCCCCACACCCCTCCCAAGGACAGATATTAATTATAAGACTTTAGAGCCTAAAGGAATATTCAGAAGCCAAGCATTTCCCCTATTGTAGCATCAGCGCCTTAGCCCCAACCCAGGCCAGCCCTGACTTTTTGTTATGCAGAGCCCTGGAGGGCCCTCTTTGTTCACACTTCTTTCAGAACATGCCTCAGGGCTTGATAAATGATGAGTTTCAGGGCCATCTACACTTTCAAATTAAAGTTTCTTATATGAGGAGCAGGGTCATTCTTTTGCAGAATCTCTATTCTCCCTAAATGGAATAGGGTTGCTCCTGTGAGGATCTATCATTCTCCTATCCAAAAAAAGCTTCCAAAACAAAAAACTATGAATGAGTGATATTGTTTTTCTAGTTACCTTAATATTAGCCCAAATGAGAAAATTAGTGCCTATATCATGCATGATACACAAGAGAGATTTATATCTAACCTTAATATTCACTTTGGCCATGACACTAAACTAAACCAGAGTTCATGGAAATACTTATCACCTTCACCAAAAGCCTGGAGAATATTATCTGAGCAATGATGTTTTTAATAGTTTACATGAAGATTAACCATCTCTGATCAATGTGAATCAACTGTAATCTTTATGTGTGTGTGTGTCCTCTTCCTGCTGTTGGCAACAAGTATTGAGCTACCATACAAGTTTGCAGAAATATTAATAGCCAAGAATATACATCTTCTTCATATAATTAGTTCCTGTGCATAGAATTACAGAAAAGGTCTATGACAGACCAATGAAAGTAAAAACAATCTTTGTTGTGCTTGGTTCAATTTACTGTAAGATGAAGGAGAATATAGCAATGGGAAATTTTTTTTTAAAGATTTTATTTTTTTATCAGAGAGAGAGAGAGAAAGGAGGAGCAGAGGGAGAGAGACAAGCAGACCCCACGCTGAGTGTGGAGCCCTGCATGGGATTCAGTCCCAAGACCCTGAGATTATGACCTGAGCCAGATCTTTAACTGACTGAGCCACCCAGGTGCCCTGAAATTTCTTGTATTCTTAACATCTATTGTTTTGCAATTCCATTTAATTGGATTTTGATAGCTTTTGTTATTGAAACTTTCTATCATGCTTTATCAGCTTTGTTTTCAACTCTATGAGCTGATATTAATTTTACCAACTTTATTTTTTTCCCTGTTTTATTTTCTTTACTGTTTTGAAATGACCTATCTTGGACCAACCTTTCTAGCTATAAACTTTTGGCATATTAATTTTGCTTGAGATTTAGGCAGAAGCAGCCTGTTAATGGTGGGTTTCAATTATTTATATGAAATCTAGTATATTTGGTATACTTGGTCTTAATCATTTTGAAGTACAGCAGGTATCTTTATTGTCTCTTTAGTTATATGGACTCAAACTTTCCCTTTATCTTTCAATATGGTTTGGAAGAGAAAAAAAATCCTACTTTGAAGCCGTATGTGTTCAATATCTTAGAATATCCTACAAGCATTCAAGGTCTCTTTTCCTAATCAAAAGTACTCTACACTCCTGTGCAGAAGACAAAGGATACTGCTCTTTGTCTGCACTTCTTACTTCTGACTCTAATTTAAGATTCATAATTAAATTCGATATCTCTCACTTTTTTCTCTTCTTATGTTTTCTGTCTTGCTTTTCTTAAATAATTATACTTGTATCAGAAATAACCCTTCCACTGGTATCCTTACTTCTTTAACAATAGGTGGTATCAATAATTATTAGCACAGATTCATTTTCTTAGTCATTATCCATTCCAATTTCTTTCTCTAATTTTAGTCTTACATATTATATATTATATATATATAATACATGCATATACAAACATATATTATATATATAATATGTAAAACTAAAATAAATCTGTGTGTATATATATACTATATATTTATATATACATTGTATATATATAAATCTCTGTGTGTGTGTGTGTATATATATATATACACACACACATATATATATTTACACACACACAAATTTGAGTCATTTTTTTATTAAAAAAAAAGAATAGGCCCCTGGCTGCCACATTTTTTGAGACTTGAGCATGTCTGAGAACATTGCTCTGGTGTCTCCCTATACCAGTAGATTGATGTGGGCCATTATTCGTGAACTGCAGCTTACCCCTCCCATGGAAGATATCATCGTATTGTCATCTGGCATTGCTCAGTGCAGTGGAAAAAGCCAAAGCTAGTCTGATATTTTGCTCTTTGAAAATGACCTACTTTTTCTGCTTGGAAACTTGCAGAATTCTCTTTTTTTCCCCCCCTTATAGTTTAAAATTTTTATGAAACTATGTCATGGTGTTGCTTTTGTTATTGATTTTGCCTGGGACTTTGGACATACTGTCTGTAATTTTTTCCAAATATGATATGTTTTCTCTTGTTTTCTTTGAGTATTGATTTTGATTTTTATATTTGTTTTTCCCCCACTGTTGGAAATGCCTTTTATTTGAAAATTGAACTTGTAAATTTAACAACGTCTCTTGAATTATTTTCCTACTTTTTGCATTCCTTTTTAATTCAGAATATTGTAATTATAGTAAGAGGAGAAGGGGAAATGGATTTTTTGATAGAAAGAAACTACACAGAATGACAAGTGTCAAATAAGGAAGGTCTTATTTTCATGAATACCAGCTGACACCTGTTTGGCTCAGTCTGGAATGAAGTGGGCAGCTGGGCCATTGTGTCCATTTTTTAAACAGGGGAGAGGATTTATAGGTTCCTTCTTTGGTAAAGGTGGTGAGCAACTGTAGCTAAACCCGGAGCAAGTATCATGTGTCACAGATCTCACTGCTCCAGTCTTTGAGAAATTCTTCACAAAACCTGCAAAATACATCAGATGTAATTAAAAGACAAGGATGGGTAAGTTCTTGACATGACAGAACTACCCAAAGAGGACTCTGGAAGTTCAGCCCAGTGTGTGAAGTAAAGTGTGCAAAGAACACAGCAAATAAAGGTGTGAGTCAGGCCAGGGCTTGCCATAGCATTTGTGGGAAGAGGTTCATCAATGGGGATTATCCTGATTGTTTTTATTGTTTCATGGGTCACATAATTGTGACCTAAGATATCCATCCACAGGCAGCAGGATCTTATCTACCTCTGTGGGGTTTAGGGCAAGTCCTAGATCTTGATTCTGGACCAGTGATCTGTTCAGAGCCTAGAGGCCCTGGCTACTGGCTGAGCCAACCTGGAGGGATGAAGGATGGCAGGAGGGCAGGCTGCATGCTTCCGTGGACCAGCAGGGTGGAGATGTGGGAGATAAATTGGAAGGTTGAGACTGGGCAGGGACTCACAGAGCACTGACTGACCGGCCAGAGGAGCTGGGTAACAGAAGTCTTTGGAAGTACAATGGCCAGTTTTATGAGCGTGTAAGACTTATCCCACCTTTCTCCCTATGAGAGTTGTTGGACGAATGCTTTTAATAAGTATACGGCTTTTCTATGTTTGGGCTTCAGATCTGGCCTTTCTTCTGTGATCAATCAGCGAGTGGGGGTTATGAAATCAGATACTCTATTTCTTGTAAGAATCTTCTTGAGGACATTGTCAATGACATATCTCTTTCCATTGGCTAGAGTCATAT
Organism: Vulpes lagopus; assembly: GCF_018345385.1. Lineage (NCBI taxonomy): Eukaryota > Metazoa > Chordata > Mammalia > Carnivora > Canidae > Vulpes > Vulpes lagopus. The sequence goes on from NC_054829.1 coordinate 69,893,604, forward strand.
ATTAAGTTCTTTCAAAGAAAAGTATGACTTCAGAGGAAGTACCAGCCCCTTTGGTTCTATTTACTTTGCACTTACCCATGCTTCCAGCACATAAATTTGTCCATTCTCTGCAAACCCCAAATCCACAAAGATCCTTCTTCTTATCTAAAATCCTTTCATTGGGAGTGTAGAAAATGTAGAAATAATTTGAACCCAATTCATTATGGAGCCTTGGATTTCTAGTTCCCACGGCTTTCTTGTGGATATGGTATCTTAGATAATATTGCTACATTTCTACTCATCTGAAATGCATTGAACATAAATAACTGCAGTTACTTTCATCAAGGAAAGTAGTTTGCTAAGTTCATCTCTGTGTACTTTAATTCTAAGATCCCCACTTGCCACTAAGTTATTCAAATACAATCTTTTTTTTAAAAAAAAAAATTTCTTCATTTATTTGAGAGAGAAAGCAAGTGAGCATGAGTGGGAGTATTAGGGGCAGAGGCAGAGAGAGAAGTAGACTCTCCACTGAGCAGGGAACTTGATGCAGGCCTCACCCCAGGACCCCGGGATCATGACCTGAGCCAAAGGCAGATGCTCAACTGACTGAGGCACCCAGGTGCCCCTCGAATTCAATCTTTTTAAAAATGGACTTCCACCTTCCTAGGAGGCTTTTTACATATCCCAACATTACTTCTCTGCTGTTCCTTACACTGCTGGGCAATGATTTGCTGGGAAAAATTATTTTGACATCTCATCCTTAATTGGAACATTAAATTTCCTTCTAACCATAAAAAGTGGGTCTGAATTACTCGTGTCTTACCCTCATACACTCACTGCACTTTCTCCTCTAGATCCACAGGGAAATTGTGAAATTGAAGTTACATGAGAGAGAATGGGGACCTCACATTAGAAACTTGCTTACCACATCAGAGACACAGGTTTCCTCCTGTCCAGAGATTCAGAGACCATTGGTTCTCATTAATGTTAACCTACAGGAACTGTTCTAGAACCAGGAAGGTACAGCATGATTTTATTTTATTTTAAAACCAAAAAGCAAAGTCAAACATCAGCCCTTTCTGAGATATCACCAACATTTGAGAGCACTTGCCCCTATTCCTAAGGAATTTTGCTATACTGTTTTAAGATAATCTTTGAAGGGGATATGTCACATAATTCTGAGTTTCCAGCAATCAACAGCTGAAATTACCCGAGGGAACAGAGGTCTCCTGGGAAGTGGGAGAGGGTGAGAGAAGCTGGGAGGTGGGGCGGAGGATGGAGCAGGAACAAACCAAGCTCAGCAAGCTTCAGTTTGCTTCTGTCTTCACCACCTTCCCCAGCAGTGAGTGGAAGAGACAGTGCAGCAAAGATATACTCAAATGCCAATCAAGTGACATCTCAAAATGAAAATCGAAATTCAGTGAGTCCTTATACTTTAGTGTCATATGGTGCTCTCTGAGATTAGACTGATCTTTGATGAAGTCCCCATTTCTGCATCAAGCCCCAAATATCCTTTCTGTGCTCCAAACTTCTGGAAGGACACAAGTTTGCCCTGAAGTTTTGAGTGGCTTAAAAGTGTCTAATGAGTGCATATTCAGCTGTTTCCTTCTGAAGATAGGATGTGAGAAATTACTTAGCTCAGTCTCTCATTTGATAGATTAAAAGACTGAGGCATAAAGAAATTCAATAACTTGCCCAATATCACTACTCGTTGAGCATAGAACTATTGATATTTGTACTATGCCAACTATCTCCAACATATCCCAGGTTTACACTTACTTTTTAAATTCATGTTAAAACTTGGACCCCTACATATCTTCTGGCTTCCTGGCACCATTTGAAGACTCTTCTAATGTTTGGAGAATTTCTGACTATTGAGTTCCCCCCTCCCCCCCTCCTCTACTCCAGTCTCTCTAGTCAGAAAATGACATCATTGACTCCTCTGCACTAGGACATAGGCATTGGCTTTGCCAATCAGAGGACCCCATGCAAGATTTCAATCCAGAAGTAAATGAAATAAGCACTGCACAAGTTCCTTATGTTGCCAGTACTGTGGCTACAGAGACAACTGGCTTCCAGAGGCTGCACTGGTCTCAAAGTTGGGCTCCTGACTGCAGCATAGCCGTGATACTGGATGGGATTCCTCTTAGACAATAAAAGTTCACCAGTCCCCTTCAGTCACAGCATAGTCTCACCTTAGTAATTATCTGGTTCAGTCCAATATAATAATAAAAATTCTGGAATCTATCCCAAGTGAAAGTTTCTTCCCTTTCCAGCTTGAGTCAGCTTCACCCTCATAGCACCTATCAGAGGAAGCCCTATAAAACCTACACATGTCGTCCGCCACAACCCCGCTCCTCTCTTGGCTTCCCAGATGTCCATGTCAGCATTAGCTTGGAAATTGAAGATGGCAATTGTTGAAGATGGCAGAGCTTCCATCAGCCCCATTGATTTCTGAGTGGTTCTGTGGAACAGGCCTACTCTCTGCCTCCAATTGAACTTTTCATAAAAGAGAAATAAACTTCTATCATACTAAGTCAAGGGTCAACAACATTTTTCTCTAAAACACCAGATAGTAAATTTTAGGTTTTGCAAGCTATGTAGTCTCTGCTGCAAATACTCAACTCTGCCATTGTCATGTGAAAGCAACCATAGACAATACATAAATGCATGAGCATGGCCATGTTCCATAAATATCTATAGAAACAGGTGGAGGGTGGATTTGGCCTGTATGTGGTAGTATGCTGACTCCTGTGTGAAGCCATTACAGTTTTAGAGTTTATACATTATAACAGAATACTACATTAATCAATTCACTTTTTCTTATTCAATCTTCTATCAACATTATCCAGTGAGGTGCCAAGCACAGAGTAGATACTCAATGACGAATGAATGGAGATCCTTGAAACATAGAGGCTGGAGTTTTAACAACTGTATGGGACAGAAGACTCTGTTTCAGGCCTGGATATGGCCAAGAACTCAACCTGAGCTCCTTGTATAAAACTAGGAGCCATGGAGGGTTGTCTTGTTCATAAAATAAGAATAAGAAAACCCCTCCATTGGCTCTTCATTGTCCTCAGGACTGATTCCAACATCCTTGGCTTGACATTAAGGGATTTCTTGCTCTGGTCTCTGCTCTTGTCTCTATCCTTATTTCTCATTGCTTCTTTTTCATTGTGTCCAGGGATACCAAAGCAAGTTTCATAAATGCCTCTTTATTTCAAGAATGACATTTCCTCTGTCAAGAATGCCATTCTCCATCTTGTTTCCCTGGCTGAATGCCTATGCATTTTAGCTTCCACCTCTCCTTGGCCCACCTAGACTAGAAGGTGGTACTCCTCCTATATGCTTAGCCTCCAAACTCAGCTTACTCTTCAGTTACAGCACTTACCATGCTCTGACGTGCCAAGATATCTGTTTACCTCCTGTATCGGGTACACACCGAGGTCAGCAACTAGTCTGTATTCCACATCCCCAAACCTCATGGCAGTACTTGGCATGTATTTGGTTCTCAATAGAAACTGGAAAATGGCCCAGTGAATTAATAAGAAGCCAAGCCCTAATGAATAAAACAACTACATGTATTGAAGAGTTGTTTTACTCTTATTTATGTGTGTTTGATTTAAAAGCACTACTAATTAAGGCTCCTGGGTAGCTCAGTGGGTTAAGCATCTGACTCTTGATTTTGACTCAGGTTATGATCTCAGGGTCATCAGATGGAGCCCCACTTTGGGCTCCATGCTGGGTGTGGAGCCTGCTTAAGATTCTCTCTTCCTCTGCTCCTCTCCCTGCTCATTTTCTCTCCCTCTAAATAAATAAATAAATAAATAAATAAATAAATAAATAAACAAATAAACTACTAACTAAAAATGATGTAATAGATTTGAATTTTTAGTAGCTGGTAAAGAATGTTCATTTCTCCAACCAAACCCTCATAAGCTGCACCTTAGCCCAGAGTAGCAGAATCACCTGGGCTCACCGAGCACAAAACAAAGTGGAAACATTCAGTTCTTAGATAATTTGGGTTCTGCTGGTGACACCTGGATCCTCTAAAAAATATACAACTATATGACCTAGATTTCCCAGAAAAGTTCCACTTTTAAGTGTTTGTTCCATTTTCCCCACAAATAAGCATACATTTTTTAACCATATGTCTCTATTTTGTTTAAGAAAACGTTAGTGTTGCTAAATACCTAATTTCAGCCCTGAATGGTATGTTAGGTTCACGATAAGCAGCCTTATATTTAACCAAGCATCTGACCTAAAAACATTTTAAAATGCATCACTATGGAAAGAATTTAGAAATATCATAGTGCCTACAGTTTTTTAAAGTTTGTATCTTCATATGACTACTGCAAGACTTAGCTGCAATTGTTCAAGTTGTACTAGTAAAGATGAGTAAAATGTCTTCCTTAAACACGGGACTTGTTAACCATGAGCAATTTGGCACAAACTGGGTTAGTCTTTTGCCTCTGATCCAAAATCATAATGGAATATTTGACCTCACTTCTATCAAGAAGAATAAAAAAGAGGCTTAAGATTGAGGTATCCATCACCCTAAATGTTGTGATCACAATATTCCCAGTGCTCATCTGATGGGAGCCCCAGATCAAGATACAAATCCGGAGGGCTTCCTATCCCCCTGGAGAGGGGGAATTGGTGGCTCCTGTTCATTTAGCTGGGTGCTGTGAGAGATGCGAGTGCTTGCACCAGGAATAGTCAGTAGCAGAAGAGAAAGGGCAAGGAGAGCCTCTGATTAGGACCTGGACCCCACAGGGTAAGTCATTCAGGAACAGAATTGAGGTTTGGAGACATTCCCACCCACCCCTTTTCCTTTTACACACACCTTCACTTCCTCTTCGTGGAGCCATCCAACCTGCAAACCTCTCTTTGCTTGTTCTGGGCACTTCTGGTGGAGCAGTTGTCACCCTCTGTGCCAAACACATGCTTGGCAGAGTAAAGTGTAAGACGGACAGGTGGAGCAGCCCTGGAGCTCAAAATCAGACAGTCCTTCACCACCATCCTCCACAACCCGTTTTAGTGGGCCATGAGATGGCTGTTTGGAGAAGGTGGGTCTTCAAGGGAACAGGTCCTTATCTGAACAGATAGGATGGATGAAGGATATTTATTTATTTATTTGTTTGTTTATTTATTTATAATAAATATGATTATGATCTGATTTTATTTATCTGAGAGAGAGAGATACAGAGAAAGCATGAGCAGGGGAAGAGGCAGAGGGAGAGGGAGAAGCAGATTTCTCGCTGAGCAGGAAGCCTGACATGGGGCTTGATCCCAGGACCCTGGGACCATGTCTTGAGCCGAAGGCAGACGCTTAACCAACTGAGCCACTCAGGCCCCCCAAGGAAAGACATTTAGCTGAACCATATGAAATTTCTAGTTATCTAGCCAGATAAATAGATAAAAATCAAAGATAGATATGATTGATGGATAGAAATATGTATAGGTAGGTAGATATAAAGACAATGACAGAGGTGGTAGGCTAGGTTTGTATAGATCAATTATGATACTTATTTTAACAATACATCAGTTATTTGAGGCACAAGTGCCTATTTCTAGTAGCAAAGGATGGTTAGAGAAGATCAAGGACAAAGGAATGAGATGGGCAGAAGTTGATGGAAATGATATCAGCACTTATGACACCTGACCCATGCCACAAACCCCATTCTTTAAAAAAAAAAAAAAAAGACTTATTTATTTATTCATGAGACCCAGAGAGAGAGAGAGAGGCAGAGGCACAGGCAGAGGGAGAAGCAGGCTCCTCGCAGGAAACCCGATGTGGACTCAATACCAGATCCCAGGATCACGCCCTGAGCCAAAGGCAGATACTCAACCACTGAGCCACCCAGGCATCTTGCCACATATCCTATTCTTAACGTATTCTCACTTCAACCTTCATAGTAAAATCTCTAATAGAACAGAACAGTCAGTAATTGAACTGTACAAAATTGTATATGCCACTTAAGAACAAATAGATATTATATTTTAAAATAATCCATAAGTACATCTTAGGGTTTTGTAAAATAGCTCATAAATGTGATGGTTTATAAACTTGCCTGAGCTAATCTGCCCCTGTGGACTTACAGTTATTATTTATCACTTTCTCCTAAGGTGAAATATAAGAAGTATTCTGGGCCATTAGTTAAGATGTATAAACAATTGATAACAGTCCTCTCTTATGGAGTTTCCCCTAAACACTGTATAAACATGATATGACTGGAATAAAGACACAGAGGAATTTATTTTTGGTCAGAGGTTCCTAATGATGTATCATAAGTATTAAACCCAATCAATTCACTCTCTTTCCATATCTACTTTCTACAGTTTTTGATGCAGGACAAAAATGAAAGTTAGCCCATACTTCCAAGAATCCTAGACCATGGAACATTTAAGAATGATTTACCATCTTCACCTTTAGCAGTTTTGATTTCAAAGTCAATTGTCTCAGAGCACTGGATCTGAGATCCAAAGTCAACCAGCAGAATCAACATTTGTAGCTGTGCTATATCACAACAAACTCCCATGTGCATATACTGTTATTCTTCGATTCTGGGAGGATGGCCTTGGTTTCTTTACAGACTCTTTGGAGCAACATTTATAGATTCTATTCATTCATTCATTCATTCATTCATTCATTCATTCATTCATTTATATTTTAAGTTGGTTCCATGCCCAATGCAGAGCCCAATGTGGAGCTAAACTCAGGACCAAGATCAAGCTCAGATCAAGACCTAAGCTGAGATCAAAAGTTGGATGCTTATCCAACTGTGCTACCTCCCTATAAATTCACCCCAACATTTATAGATTATAACGTCACATCTAGAGAACTTGAATCCTTGATGTATACTCTGAACTTGGTCAGAATGGCTGATTTTCCTTAGGTGGATAACCAGGTCCTTGAATTCTCTTTCAGAGACAGATTTCCTAGCTGCAAATGGATGCTAAAAAGCCCCAATAGAAAAGATGGAGGAGAGAAAAGTGACTCCAAATGCAATACCAAAGAATAAAGTGGCACCACTTTTGCCTACCAATCCACAAGAAGAAAAAAACTAAAAAACTACAAGTACCAGAATTTTGTAAGCAGGTCCACTCCAAGCATCTGCATTTCCTTTGCTATTAAGGTAAAGTAACTTTTTAACTTTTAAATTATAAATTAGAGAACACATACAAAGGAGAGCACTAAACAAAAATATGCAGCAAGCACAATGGATAATGAAGATCGGTACTCATATAGCTACTACTTAAGCCAATAAACAGACATTGCCAGCACCCCCAAAAGCCCTTGAAACTTCCCTCTTAAACACTATACACCTTTTTTCCATTACCATTCCCTCAATATTCTGACTGCAAGAGCAGTCACTGCCTTGCTTCTCTTTATATTTCTAACATCTTTTTCTTTTCTTTTTTTTTTTTTTTTTTTTTTTGAGAGAGAGCAGGCAGGGGTAGGGGAGGAGGGACAGAGGGAGACCGAGGGAGAGACTCTTAAGTAGGTTCCATGCCCAGTGCAGAGCCCAACGAGTGGCTTGATCTCAGGGCCCTGAGAGCATGACCTGAGCCAAAATCAAGAGTCGGTCACTTAACCGACTGAGCCATATTTCTACCATCTAAGCACTAAATGCATTCCTAAACACTATGGTTTAGTTTTGCATCTTTTCTTTTAAATTCACATACATGGAGTCACACAATATGTACTCTTTTGTGACTGGCTAATTTGACTCAGTGTTACATTTGAGAAAATACAGAGTCCACATTACTATATGTTCTTTCCTTGTTCAGGTACAGTTCATATCCATTTCATTTCTTTTCATATCTGTGGAGTATGAAATTGTATGGCTAAACCATTGGTATATACATTCTACAATTGATGGACACAGGGTTGTTTCAGTTTAGGACTAAAGCTATACAACTGCCCATGTTTCTGTTGTTTACGTACCTGAAGTGGAATTGATGTTCCATAAGGAATGCTCAAATTTGGGGGACAATGCCATACAGTTTTCCATGGTGGTGGCATTAATTTAAATTGGCCCAGGTATGATTTTGCACTCTGGTTGCCAATGCTTGATATTGTCAGTTTTTTGTCTAACTTTTATGTCATTGTGTTTTTTTATTTGAATTTTCTTGAAATTCAATGTGGCTGAGCCCCATTTCATATCCTTGTGGGTCATTTGGAAATCCCAATTTGTAAAGTGTTTGAGTCTTTTGCCCATTTTCTTTTGAGTTTTTTTGTTGCTTGTACTTTCCCCCACTCAGTGGCTTGCTTTTTTACCCTCTTACTAGTGTTTTTGATAAAAAGAAGTTCTTACTTTTAGTGTACTCAAGTGTATTAGTCTTTTCTGTATGGCTGGTATTCTTCTACTCCATTAAAGAAATCTTTCCCTACCAGGAGATCATGAATATGTTCTCCAATATTACATGCTAGAAGCTGTATTGGGCGTTGGTCTAGTTGTCCTGGGTAACCCTGACTTTAAACCCATCAAGAAGGAATGTGGGTCTTGCTGTTCTCCTCCCAGAATGCTCCTGGGCTCCTTTTGCAAATACGCTCGCTCTCTGGGCCCCAGGAAACTTCAAGTTCTACATATCAGTATTTTCTCACATACATCCAACTGAAGGTGACTCTCTCACTCTCTTTCTCTCTTCTCCACCTCCCTGCCCCACAAACTTTTACCAACTCCTAGAGATTCACTTATATTTCCCCAGCAGCTCCCTGCCTTCCTCTTGTGGAGCAGTCTGTCTCCTCTCGCTTCATAATTCTGCATGTCCACCCTTTACTTTCAGTGGCCCCATAGCCAAGCAGCAAGATCATTCCTTCCTGAGAGACTGAGGGGAGGAGTTATAAGTTCTATGGTTCCACTGTTTGGGACCTCACTTGACTGTACCATCCAGTCTCAGGATCCAGGTTTTTTAAATCATGAGAAGAGGGATCCCTAGGTGGCTCAGTGGTTTAATGCCTGCCTTTGGCCCAGGCCTTGATCCTGGAGACCCGAGATCGAGTCCCACATCAGGCTCCCTCTCTTTGTCTCTCTGTCTCTCATGAATAAATAAATAAAATATTTTTTTAAAAAATCATGAGAAGAGAAAGTTAACATTCATTTTCCTGACTTCAAGGTTATTTATTTATTTATTTATTTATTTATTTTACTCCCCAACCTCCACTCCCATTTCCCTCTCCTCAAAGGATTCCATTCTAATAGACTCAATTTATAGCTCTTGATTTGTATACGTTCTTATTAAAATCTGTATCGTCACTTTTTGTGCATACTTTTTTATTATATAAATGATACTGTGATATGGATTTCACTCTGCTTCTTACTCTGCTCAGTACCATGTATTCACATGTGGCTGTGCAATATCTTTGCAACTCATTGCATTTTATTCTATTTTATTCCAACAACCATAGCATCTCCATGTGCTACCTTACAGGGCAGAAAAATCAAGATACAGCTGGGATATCTTGTGTTAAAAACAATGAGACATTCAGATTTCTGTATAATTCTGGAAAAGCAAGAAGGCCAGCCTAAAGGAAGCAGACTTACCCATCATTGTCTAAAAAGCAATTATTATGTCCGGTTAAACAAGCAGTCTTAGAAGAATCTTGACTTCCCAGTGATCCTCCATGTCACTGTCATTAACTTTCCTCCAGTCTAACTCCAGAGTCCTGAGCACTTAAGAGAATTACAAAAATGAAGTTATATAAATTTTAAAGTAATGTGATAATAAATAAACAAACATATAAATAAAAGTGCTGTGTGTGAGAACAGAAGCCCTCCCAAGAGCTCCAAGAGCTGGTGTCTGCTGTCCCTATGGCAAGGGAAGCCAAGGCCTTTGGCTTTTGCAGAAATAAAAGATGGCATGAAAGATTTTGGCAGCAAATGAGATGTAGCACACTTAGCTCAGACATGCATACTTCACATCTGTGCCAATATCTGTGGTCACAAGCAGTGGTGGCACCAGCAGGAGTTTCATCTTTGGACAGGCTTGGCAGAGCCAAGAGTTCTCACCATGTCAAAATGGAGCAGAAAAGAATGTTTCCTAACACAAGATAGTCACAGAAGAAGGTAGTCTCATACCTCCTTCCCTAGTGGGTTCTAAGCTCCTGAGAATTATATGGAAGGAGACAGCCAGGAGCAAAGCCAAGGTCACCTTCCCACTGTTAGTGTTGATTTGGAGAACAAGTCTTGCTATCACCTCTTCTCTAAATGGAAGGTAACTGGCAGAGTAGAGTTGGCCTGATGTACTCAGCAAGTTTCAGATAAAGCATCTTTTTTCCCAGAGCAGAGACTTGGATGAATAGAGCAGAAGCAAGCCCTGCCTGCTAGAGACTAGAAACATACTGGAACCTGCCATGTCTAAGTGCAGGTGGCCCACGGGAAGGAGACAGGGCATACTGCCTTGCTTGTGTAAGCTGCCATCAGTAATGTGCACTGATCAGTTTAGCTATTCATTAGACTACAGGGAGAGGTAAATAAGGCAGTGGAGCAAAGAGTAGATGTTTCCTCACCAGCACTTTTGAAAGGGCTGAGCTACTGTACAAAGTGTCCTCTTCTATGAGCAGAAGCAAGAATGTGTAGAAAAGATGAGAAAGGTCCCTCTTGCAAAAGTCTGTGAGGCCCACGGAGCATCTTGGGAGCTGATGGGGCAAAGCCAAAAAAATAATGATTTGTAACTTTTGTTATGACCCTGTTTTCTGTGCATAGACATATAGATAATTTGGAAGTCCCAATCCATATTTTGGAGTCCTTACTAAAGAGATTCTAATATTGCAAATTCTGATGCTCCCCAGATGGGTGTGGGATTTCCCACTTTTCATTTCCAGGCATGACTCATAACCATGGTGACCAAATGCTTCATGGCCAGGACCATGGGATACAGACTGCCCTTTCATGAGCCTTGAGATACCAACTAGAAGAAAGGAGATGAAACCTCTTTGTCTAGTTGAAGCCCTGGGATGGATCTCTGAGGCCCTAAAATGTCAGGCAGAGGGAGCCTACCCATTTCCTTTGTGAGCTGCCTAAGAGATGGCACAATTTACATTCTCTTAAGAAGGATCATGAGCATGTCTTAGAAGCTCATCTGGAAAGCAACATCTATGGACACTAGTTTGTTTCCAGAACCACAGGGGAAATCCACAGCAGATATCATGTCCTCCTCTCCCCAGAGACCTAGGAAAAATTTCCTTGGAGCAGAACCAAAATGATAGGATAAGGATAGAATAGGCAATTGGATGGGCAATGGAACCCAGGATAGCGGCCACATTGTAGAGCTAGGGCAGAAAAGGCCAATTTCTGAGACATAGAGAAAACAAAAAAAAATTAGAGACAACAGGTGTGGGGGCTAGATGGAGGCTGTGACTAGGAAAGAACTCTGGAAAAGCCTCCTGAGTATCTGAGTATGTGGAAAGTAACAAAGATCTACACAGTAAATTCCTAAATGTCAAAAAGGCAGGAAAATAAAACCTTATCATGTGCACTGATAATGATAAAAAACAAAACAAAACAAAAACCCTGAGAGGCACAGGAGAGAGGAACTACTACGGGAAGGAGGGAGCCAACATAGCATGTTGGATAAGATGTAGGATATAGGATATCCTATAGGATATCCATATAGGATAGAGATATGAAAGTCTGAGTTTTGTTTATTGGATGCTTTTGCATCGTCTTTAAAGCTGCAGAGATGGGAGAAGATGGTTCGCAGAAGCAGGGGCCCAGCGGAGTGGGAGAGGGCAGGATCCCCGGAGATATGGAAGGGCTCCCCTGGAGAGGAGAGTTATGCCTATTTCACCAATGCCTTCCAGAAAAGAACCATAGCAAATGACGGCACACCTTGGACAGAGTGGGGAAGTCGATGCATAGCATCTTATTGCCACTGTTCTCTCTGTGAAGTACTCAATGAGGCCATTGCTTAGAGTGAACAGAAATGAAGCTGTGGGGAATGGTGGCAGTTTTCGAAAGCCATTGGGGAGAACAGTGAGGGACCTGAGGGCCTGGGCCGGCCATCGGAGGGGTGTGAGGGAAGGAAGGAAGGAAGGTTCATGGTGTGGCATTGATGTGAAGTGGTGGAGTGCTGGTGCCAGCTCAGGGGACGAGGAGGACAAGAGCTGGAGTGTCACAGCGACTGGACTGGAAGGGCATATCCTATGTGTGCTGAGGTTAGGGGCGGGGGCGTGCGGTCTGAGCTGGAGCCAGAACTGAGACCACTGTGACCTAGAAGTTAGAGGGTCAGGAAACACTGAGTGAGTCTCACAGGAAGCCAGGGAAGAGAGTGTGGGGAGGTTCATCAGTCCAGCCCCTTATGTGACGCCTGAGGTCCCGGAGACCCAGAGAGGTAAAGAGAGTGGCAGAAAGGGACTTTCAACAGGCAGATGGCCGCTTCCTACTCCAGGCTTATTTCTATGGCTCCCAGGTGGGGAAGTGGAGAGGGAGACAACCGGATGAATCTCCTCGTAGAGCCACCAGCTTTCCGAGGGACAAGCTCTTGGCCAAGTTCCTGGACCATCGGGCATGATGTTTACCTGCCCACCCCCCATCTCCTAAGGCCAAAAACTCCCTCTCCTCTCCTGCTTCTCAGGATGTTCAAGTGCTGGTGACAAACATGGAGGAAGGACCCTCAGAAGATGGGGACACTGAAGTAAGATGGACCACAGGGATGACATTTGTAGGGAAAGCAGCTACTTGTATGTGCCAGCCTCATAAGAAGCCAAGGTTAAGAGTTTCTTTCTTTTTTTTTTTATTTAAGATTTTATTTATTTATCTGAGAGAGAGAGAGCACAAGTGGGGTGAGGGGTAGAGGAAGAAGCAGACTCCTACTAAGCAGGGACTCAGTCGTGAAACTCCGGGATCATGACCTGAGCTGAAAGCAGACGCTCAACCAACTAAGCCACTCAGGTGCCCGGTTAAGAGTTTCAAAACAAGTTTGTGGCCAGCAAAAAAAAAAGAAAAGATCAAATAGATTTCAACTCAGTAACTGCTCAGTAGCAACTCTGTCCTATAACCTATCATGCCCTTTGCTAGAGCTCTCTCGGAATTCTGTTTGTCAACTAGTGCCTGGTGCTATGACACCTTCTAGAAGCCTGGACTTTGTTCTATACAATCATCATTTGGTTCCCAGGGCAAAATGTCACTATACCCAGAGTGAGAGCTTCAGGTCCTGGTGGGGGACATCAGAGCCTCAAGGAGAAGCCAGCCACCACAATGTTCTCCCAATAATGCAGTTGCTGCCTGGAAAGCTGAGGAAAGGCAAAGTCCCTATGGTCCTCTGGCTGTCCTGCACCCATGGAAGGACAGGACTGACGTCTTGGCCCATACATTAATAAATTCTGACCTCTTGCCCTGCTAACTTGGCTGGAGGCTCAGCATACCCTCCGTCCCTGGATTCCATCTCCCAGGCCCCTCAAGAGATATTGAAGGGCCATTCTTGCCCTCCAAATCCCAGCTCCTGGGCTGTGCAGCCCCAGACACAATAAGAGGAAGGGCCAATGGACAAGGATGCAGTCACACAGTCTCTAGGGAGACCACCTTCCAGGGCCATCCATAGAGATTTTTAAAAAAATTTTGCAAAGCAGATTACCTTCAACGTGAAAAAATTCAAAGCATCAGTACTAGATAGGATGTGAAGGGGCAAAAAGAGAGGTTGCCCTTAGCAGGTGTGTGATTCTGTACAGACAAGTGAGAAGTGGCTGGTCTCAGCATCTGCAGGCCTGGGTCTCAGAGTGAGCAGCCTGAACGTGTGTGTCTCAGGGAGTGTGGCTGGGCTGGAAGACACACAGGGTGGGTGGCCTGGGAGCTACTCGATCCTCACCGTGAGGCCAGAGTCCTGGCACAAGCCGCTCACCTGGGTGCCCTTTGGTGTCAGCTCTGCAGCTAAGAACTTGGTAAGTAACAGAGCAGCTTTGCTGGTAATGTAGGCTGCAGCATCTAGGAAGGAAGATGAATCAGGAAAAGTGCACTGCAGGTAGGAGGAGGGCCTCCAGCCAGCCCTCCTGAGTTGCAGAGGATGGACAGGCTTCCTCCTGTCCACCCTCCCCCCAACTCCTCAACCCCCCACCAGAAGCATCTCTCCCTCTGGCCCTGGGAAGTACCAGGGAACAAAATCTGAGCAGGCGTTGGAGGACGCCTGGGCTTAAAGAAAAGTCAGGCAGGCAGAGGCCAGGTTTGCTTGTGCTCGCTTGACCCAGAGAGAGGAGCTTCCATGCCAGGTTGGCAGGGACAGAAACACCCTGAGCCTGGATCCCTGCTGTACCATGAACTGGCCAACACTACACAATGAACTGGTCTCAATTTCCTCCCCTGGCACATGGAGTGTTGACTCTCTGCTATAGACACAGGAGTGTCCCATAGGGACACTGAGAGCCTGTGCTGCCCCCTGGTGTGAATTTTATTTTATTTTATTTTATTTTATTTTATTTTATTTTATTTTATTTTATTTTATTATTTTATTTTATTTTATTTTATCTTATCTTATCTTATTTTATTTATTTTTAATTACTTTATTTTTAAAATGTTCCCCCTGGTGTGAATTTTAAAAAGAACTCCCCAGTGAGTTGATACAGCCCCATGGAAGCCTGACTTGGTGAATACAAATGTGAAAACCTCTCTTCCTTCAGGTTTGGCAAGCAGAGCACGGACTGGATTTCAGCCCCGACTTGGCCCTGGATTCCATGCCCTTGTAAAGTGAACAATCTTACAATCGTCTGCAGTCGCCTTGGGGTTGTGGGCACCAAAGGAGACAGAGGCAACGAGCATAATTGTAAATATGGACAGGATGGTGTTTAGTGACGTGCGTTTGAATTTTATTGTCACACAGGATCAATACTCACTTCCCCTACACCAGGGCATCCGGACACCGCCTGTGCCACTGCTCCCTGCTCGCTGTCTGGGGGCCACAGACAGCAGCAGTGGCAACCAGAACCTCCGAGCCTTCCCTGAGAGGAGACAGACAGGTGTGACAAGGTGGAAGGCAGGCACAACCGAGAAGCCAGATGCTTCTAGAAAACAGGCTTCCTTCCAAGTGCTGGTGAGGCAGAACAGAGGCATGAGGAGAGAAGGGAGAGCACAGCCAGTGCCCAGGGGCTCCGAGTAGGTTGGATGTGGGTGGGGGCTGCCACAGGCTCCCCTGCTGGCAAAGCCCAGGACTGATGGAACCAGTCCCATGGGCAGAGACCCACCAGCAGCTAGATGTCTCCTAGATCTCCCGGGAGCACGGAGCCCGCAGTACAAGGTCAGAGCCGCCTCGGGGAAGGCCATTCCCATAGAAGGGAAGTGCATTAAGAGTCACCTGAGTTCCAAATCTAAATCTAGAGCAGGAGCAGTAACTGGTTGTTGACTGACACAAGAGAAGATGAAAAGCAAAATGGGGGAAGGAAGCTGGGGAGCCGGGGAGGAACTGAGGGGCTTTCTCTTGCCATCTTTGCAGGGGTTCAGCCCTCTGAGTTATACCATGAGGCCCCTGTCTCTTGCAGCTGCCTCTGCCAGTCTCAAGGACAAAGCCCGTCAGAGGCTTTGGAAGGGTTTGGAATCCATCCTCACAATACTTCCTAATATTTCCTTTCACTGTGTTTCACTGTGTTGGCCACATCCCCCCCCCGCCCCCCCCCCCCCCCCCCCCCCCCCCCCCCCGCTCCGCCCCGCCAAGTAGCCTGAGGATATCATTCAGGAAGTGACAGGAGACAGGTCTGGCATCCAGGGCACACTCCTACCTTCTTGGGCTACTTCACTCAAGCGCCCCTTCTCCAAGTGTCCCGTTGGTGTAGGGGAGAATGAGGCAGTCACCCCAACTCCCCAGGCTCTCCCTGCCCTTACCTCCTCTTCTCCATGGAGGGCAGCCACTGGCTCAGCAGCAGGACCTTCACCTTCATGTCTGGGATCTGAAATCAGAGCAGGGGCAGAGGGGAGCTGTAAGGTACTCTGGTACCTCTACTGGCCTGCAGTCCCACAAGCTGGAGTGGCTTTGGAGGGGTGCTGGGGGTGGACACTGCTCTTGCTGTGGAGCCCCGGAGTGGAAGAGAAGGAGCCTGAAGGTCCTGCTTTGCCCAATACTTAGCTGAAGAACCCCCTCACTGTCATTTGCTGCATAGATTCTCCACGGGGCACATCAGTCTCCAGTAAAGCACAGCAGTGAAAACAGTATCAGGAGAGGACGTGAGGAAAGCTGGCATATTAGTGTCTGCTTTCATAAGGAGAGTGAGAATTCACACTGTGTAAATACCAGCTCTGTGTGGGGCACTGTTCAGGGGTGATGCTGAAATTTAAGTGTCGTATAGAAGCTGGAGACTGGGCTGGGGAAGGTGAGCAAGGAGCTAAGCCAGGAAAGCCAGCAAATGTGAGAACTGGACAGAGAAAGTGGGGCAGGGTCTGTAAGGACCGACAACAGGGGCTGGTCAACGGAAGAAGACTCCAGTAGGAGGGAATGGCTCACCTGACCTCAGACTCATCTCTGCTGGCAGGGTCGATAGAGGGGGTGGGTCAGGACTGGGCTAGCTCCTCTCACAGGGGCTTTCAGGACAGCAGGGGCAGGTGGCCAGGGCTACAGGAGTCCCTAGAATGTTTGGCGGATTCCAGCTGGGGCAGCAAGTCTGGATGCGGTTCCTCCTCTCAGCTGTCCCTCCTCTCAGCTGGACAGGTGAGGCATGGGACAGCCAGACTGATGGGATCAGAGTGGGTGCCAGTGAGTCCAGACTGGGACAGCCTCAGAAACCTGAGCCAGCAGGGAAGCTCTGGCCCAGAGCAGGTGGTGTCCACTCAAATCTGGGCCTTGGAGTCAGGCTGGAGTAGAAGAGGTCTGCAGTACCACTGGCCACTTGGGTAGACTGACCCACGTGCGTTCCACCCAGTGGAACCAGGGGCTCCAGGGGCTGTGGCTTGAAGGTACATGGGTGGCAGCTGGGAACACATGCAGGTGTGTGAGTAGAGATGGAAGAAAGGGAGAATCTCATAGCTCCGTGCTCCCCAGGCCTCACTTTCTCCCACATCCGCTCATGGCCCCAGAGTGCTCTCCACCAGGGAGCTGACCTCCACGTTGCGCACAAGAAGTCGACATCCCCACAGTCCTCCAGGGCCTGGGTGAGGCAGAGGCAGCACAGAGGGTGAGGAGGAGTCAAACCTTCTCCTTCCCTCCACAGTCATCTGGGAAGGCTCCCTGCCAGATAGGTCCTGGAACAACGAGCAGCACTTCCCCAGCACTTCACTAGGGCACCATTATGACTTCTCTCACCCTAAAACTTACTGTGAGAGAAAAATGGGCAGTACCTACATTATAACCCTGCGCTTGACTGGAGCGCAGTGCTCCTAGCCCTGCTGGGCTCTCTCCTCTTCACCTCTGTACTTCTAGGCAGATAGACCCCTCTTCTTCGCTCCTCCCTCATTTCTGAAAATCTTCACTCTCCAAGCCCCATATACCTGGACTCTCTTCTCAGGAAAACATATGTGGATGGTTCCCACTCCCACAGTGACCACGACAGGCTCCCCAGCCTGGCATCTCCCTTGTTCCAGCACACAGATTTGCCCCTGTCCTGGGTATTCTCTCAGTTTCACTGGGCTTCCAGTTCCCCACAGGGCCCCCCAGATGGAGAGCCACAGTTGTGGCTAGGAATATGGGTTTGGGAGTCAGGCAGACCTTGGTTCAAAATTATCCCTACCACTTAACCTCTCCGGGGCTGCTTCCCACCATAGAGCTGTTATAACAACATCGAGTGCCTCACATACTAATGTGACAGGGTGTTAGTACATGCCTGGCACATAGTAAATATCCAAAAATATGTTAAGAAGAGGAGCATTTTAACTTAGAGCGCTCCTCCCTTGGGCTGGGTCTACGTGCTCTCATCTCAACCCAACACTTTGGGCTCTTCATGGTGCCCACCAGCCGCTCCCGGTCCTCAGCCTTCCCCACATGGCACAGTGCCCGTCACACTCAGCCCCTCCCCCTGCAGCGCTGCCACTGCCCAGTCCATATTCTGCTGCTTCCGGCTGCTGACCACCACCTGGGCCTCGTCCTGGCCAGTCACCTGAGCAATGGTGAAGCCCCTCCATCTCTCCCCCGGGAACCTGATCTCAATACATTCCCCAGTGTCCCAACCTCCAAATCTGCCCAAGTAAATAAATTTGGAGCCCATATTCAAATCCAGCTCTGAGTCCAAAGTACCTGCTCTTTCCACTTTCTTACTTTGCTCCTGGGAAATAGGAGAGTTTAATGAAAGAAGCTCACCCTTAGAAAGATAATAATTACCAAAGCTGGATAACAGGATGAGGGGTTGGATAGAATGTGGGAAAAGGGAATTGGTGGCAGAGCCCATTCTGTGATGGGGATACTATACCCTTTGGTATGCGCCAGCCAGGGATTCCCATTTACTCACCCCTCTGTGGGCCCAGTGATCACAACCACTTTATCAGACAGTGTACCTCTTCTGTCTGCCCTGCTGCTGTGCATTGTAACTGAGAGAGGGGCCAAGGAGCAAAGGAATGCCTAAAGTCCATGACACAGTCCCAAGCATGGTGGTCACATGTCAGGCCTCCCTCTTGCTGAACCCAACACTAGGGAGACGATTGGCATGGTGGAACCCATGTCAACATGGGTTCATTACAGTGTCTCTGTGGTATCTCCAATTGATATCCCAACATCACTCAGTCTCACAGGGAATATGCAGAGTTGTCCTCAACCCATTCCTCAGACCAGCTTCCCATCTCTCAGTGGGCCACTCCATCATCAGAGCAAGCATGGTCACACCAAAGTTGTTCTTATTTAGAAGATCACCAAAGTCAGGAGCACTGTGTGGCTCGGTGGCTTAAGATTTCAACTCTTGATCTCAGCTCACGTCTTGACTTCAGGGTTGTGAGTTCAGCCCCCTGTTGGGCTGGGCTCCATGCTGGGTATGGGGACTGCTCAAACAAACAAACAAACAAACAAACAAACAAAAATCACCAAAGTCTCATGCAAGGAGCAGAGCTCACTTCTCCATTCCTTGCCTCCTCCGTCCATTACCTGACCATGTCCCTTGTTTCTGTTTATGTCTAGTTGCTCCCCTCCTTTTATATGGTGCAGCCACCACCATGGCCCCTAGTCTTTATTTTCTCCTCAGTTTATGGCAGCCTCCTCTCCCCACAGTCCTCACCTTACTCCAGACGCCACATGTGTCTTCTTTATGGGCCTCATGGGCCACATTATCCCCTCCTCTCAGATGGTGCTCATCCAGCTGTAGACAAAGTCCAAAAGCTCCCCTCTGGCTTGGAGACTTTTCCAGGGGTGCTCCAGGGAACCCTGCAGCCCTCTCCCCTAGCTAACCCCAGGCCATGCTGTTGAAACAGCTTAGGCCCATCTGCTCCAATATCCCAACTGGGAGTTTGCTACGCTTCTCACAGCCTCATCTCAAAATAAGTCTCCCTTCTAATGCAACCCTGGCTCTGCCTCCTCTACTTCCAGCATCCCTTGCCTTCTGGAGAAGATTGAAAAATAGTAACAAGGATGATGATATCTTCCTTCTATTGAGTGTTTCCTTGGAAGAGACCACACTAAGCACTCCATGTGCATTGTCTTTGTCATCTTCCACTTGCTCTTGTGAGGCAGACACTGTTATTATTACTCTCATTTCAAAGATGAGGCTACTGAGGGTCAGAGAAGTCTGCTAACTTGCTCAAGCTCTCAAAGCCATAAGGGGAGGAGCTCTGGCTCAGCCTGGGGCCAGTCAGAATTCAGGTTCAATACTTCCTCTCACTCCTGACAGTGGAATCCTTGGATTGACCTTTCCTGAAACCCCACAAATGATTTTTCTATCCCCATTACCCTAAGAAGTCACTAATTTTCCACCCGTAGAACATGTGGGTGTAAAACAATCTATAAAAGGAAATAATTATAAAAAGTCATTAAAAGGGTTGATTGATATTTCTAAAATCTACTTAAACTTTTATTTGTTTAAAGAAGCATATACTCTTTTGAACCTTTCACTCCTCCCTCTTACTAAGCCAGGCACATGCCCAGCCCTTAGTCTGTGCAATTCAATGAGTAGTACCTGGGGAAGAGATCGTGTAAGGCTCCTCTCTGCTCTTGGGACATGCATGGTCTCATTTTGGAAAACGATCCACAGGAAATGATTAATGACAATATGACAATAAGTAGTCAGATGTCCAACTGTCTGATGTAGGGACTGAGCATGGCCTCCCAGGAACAGAGGATAGGAAAGGCCGTGTGCAACAAGAGGTTTGAGGCAAGAGGAGGATGTGTTTTGGTGGAGAGGGCTGTGGGGCCCTCCATGCACCATTCAGTTGTGGAATGAGTGCTGAAGAGAGGGGTGAGTGCTGTGGGCTGAATGTTTGTTTACCCCACAAGCCATATCTTGAAACCTACCCCCAGCGTGATGGGATTAGGATGTAGTGCTTTGGGAGGTAATTAGGATTAGATGAGGTCCTAAGGGTAGAGCTTTCAAGAATGGGATCGGTGCC
This sequence comes from Vulpes lagopus, assembly GCF_018345385.1. Taxonomy (NCBI): domain Eukaryota; kingdom Metazoa; phylum Chordata; class Mammalia; order Carnivora; family Canidae; genus Vulpes; species Vulpes lagopus. The sequence continues at coordinate 69,914,024 of NC_054829.1, forward strand.
TTTATAAGAGTCATGGCAGAGCTTGCTTCCCCTCTCTGCCCTCTGAGGATATAAGACGCCAGCAGTCTGCAATCTGGAGGCAGGCCCTTACTGATGTCCAACCGTGCTGGCACCCTGATCTTAGACTTGGGGCCCCCAGGATGGTGAGAAATAAATTTCTGCTGTTTTTAATCAGCCCAGTTTATGGTATTTTGTTACAACAACTCACAGACTAAGGCATGATCCTTGTCAGGGAAGTGCAAATCTCCTTCAGTGTGGTAAATGACAAATCATCATACTCAAAATTTATTTTAGGTCTCAGTTAATAGAAATGGCTAATCACTCTTCTTCTATTGTCCATCTTTTATACAGAGATGTCTTCTCTATCTTTGTCTTTTAATTGCCTTCTTGATGCTCTGTCCCAGTCTTTTACAGCACTCTTGAGAACACTGTGCAAGTGGAGAGTTATACTTATAGTGTAATAAGTTCATTATCTGAAAATGGAACACGTTCTCTTTCACTCTCTCTCAAATAAATAAATAAATCTTAAAAAAAAAAAAAAAAGAATGACTCCAAAGTCTGAAGTCTGGGCAATTGGAAGGATGAAGTTACCATCATCTTGGGATCCCTAGGTGGCTCAGTTGTTAAGTTCCTCCCTTAGGCCCAGGGCATGATCCTGGAGTCCCAGGATCTAGTCCCACATCAGGCTTCCTGCAGGGAGCCTGCTTCTTCCTCTGCCTGTGTCTCTGCCTCTCTCTGTGTGTCTCTCATGAATAGATAAATAAAATCTTAAAAAAAGAAAAGAAAAGAAATTACCATCATCTGAGGTAGAGAAGGCTGCATTGGAATAGGTTTGGGAGAAACGGGAAGAGTTTGTTCTGGAGACTGTATTAGTTATCTAATTGCCATATAACAAAATATTCTGATATTTGGTGACTTCGACAACAATCATTTATTATCTCAGAGTTTCTGTGGATCAGGAATTCAAGAGTGGCCAACCCACGTGGTTCTGGCTCAGCATTTCTTGTATGGTGACAGTCAAGGATGTCCCCAGCCTCTCTGTCTCATACCTTACACCCACTCTGTCAAGAAATCCTATTGATTCCGTCCCTTTCTATATGTCAAAGTGTAATATTGTCACCACCTGTGCTGCTACCACCTAGTGGGAGCCACTGCCAGCTCTCTCCCTGCTTCCATCCTGGCCTGCCTACAGTCTCTTCTCAACATGGGGGTCTGAGTGATCCTTAGACACATCAGCCAGAGCAGGTGATTTTTTTTTCTTAAAAACTTAGCAGTTTTTATTGTTCAGAGTAGAAGCCTTTCCTAGTCCACTTAAACTGCTGAAACAAAATTACCATTGACTACTGGCTTCTAAACAAAAAAAAATTTATTTCTCACCATCTGGAGGCTGGGAAGTCCAAGATCAAGGTGCTGACAAATATGGGGTCTGGTAAGGGCTGGTTTGCTGGTTCATAGCTTCTTCTTGCTATAACCTCACATGGAAGAAGGGGTATGGGAGCTTTCTCAGGCTTCTTTCATGAAGGCACTAATCTCATTTGTGAAGGCTCTACCTACCCTCATGACCTGAACACCTCCCAAAGGCCCCATCTCCTAATACCATCAACTTGTGATTCATTTCAACATATTAATTTCAACATGTGAACAAACATTAACAACACAGCAAAGTTCAAACCCTTACCATGAACATGCTTACCATGTTCTAGAAGGTTCTAAATGATCTGTACTGCCCCCTTATTTCTCTGACCTCACTGCTACTATCCTCCCAGCCACACCGGTCTTGTGGTCATCAAATACACAGAACACACTCCCGCCTTAAGACTTCTGCATTGACTGTTCCCCCAGATATCTGCACACTTATCACCCACCCCTCTGCAAGTCTTTGCTTAAATGTTACTTCCCAATGAAACCAAATCTGGCCACTCGCTACTTCCCCTCAGCTTCCAGCACTCTGGACACCTCTTTAACTGCTTTATCTTTTCTGTTCCACCATACTATGCTTCCCAATATACTTTAATTTACTTATTTATAATATCTCCTGTTTATTGTCCATATCACCTGCTATAAAGTAAACTCCGAGAGAGCACTGATCTTTGTTTTGTTCACTGATGTATCTCAAGTGCTGAGAACAGAGACTGACACCCAGTAAGTACTGGATAAATATTTGAATGAATGAGTGAATGAATGTTTCTATATGTTAAAGTGTATTATTGTCACCACCTGTGCTGCTACCACCTAGTGGGAGCCACTGCCAGCTCTCTCCCTGCTTCCATCCTGGCCTGCCTAAAGTCTCTTCTCAACGTGGGAGTCTGAGTGATCCTTAGACACATCAGCCAGAGCAGGTGATTTTTTTTTTCTTAAAAACTTGGCAGTTATATGTTCCTACACAAGAGCTTTATGTATGTGTGCACTTTTAATCAAAAGCTCTTAATTTCTAAGTTATTTCAAACTTGTTTGCCTAAGGGAAAAAACTTAAGAATGCTCCTGAGCACCTAACATTAGTACCCACTAACTTCCTGCACCGACCTTCAGCAAGCAGGAATGCTAAGAAGTCAAGAGCAGGAGGGAAATCACAATCCTTAGATTCTCAAATTCTCAAATGCTCAAGTTAAAGTCTAACAGAAAAGCTGCTGCTGATGGCCGGTAACATAGACTGTATGGACTAAGAGGCTCAGGGAATTAATAATAAAGTGTTAAAGCAAGACAAGGTAGGAAATAGCTGTATCCATGGTTTCATACATCCCTGATCCAAAATGGCATGAGATAGTACAATGCTGTCCAGTGGAACTTTATCATGTGAGCCACATATTATCATTTCAACAAGCAATCAATGTAAAAAGTTATGAATGATACATTTTACTTTTCTTCATACCAAGTCTTTGAAATCCAATGTGTATTTTTTTTAGAGATCTGAATAATGTGTATTTTACACTTATAGCAGTTCTCAATTCACGCTAGCCACTAGTGATTTGATAGTCACTGATTAATGACTATCTTACTGAATAGTACAAATATAGAACATTTGTCAGACCAGGACAATATATGAGATGTTTTCCTGTTGTGGTCCAGAAAGTGTGGTCAACTTTGCTGTAACTCCCTTTCTGAGAGTTTTGGGTTTATTTTTATTTTTATTTTTAATTTTTATTTTATTTATGATAGTCACAGAGAGAGAGAGAGAGAGAGAGAGGCAGAGACATAGGCATAGGGAGAAGCAGGCTCCATGCACCGAGAGCCTGACGTGGGATTTGATCCCGGGTCTCCAGGATCGCGCCCTGGGCCAAAGGCAGGCGCTAAACTGCTGCGCCACCCAGGGATCCCCTTTCTGAGAGTTTTGAAACAGAGAATACTCTACCAGTATACATGGGCATGCACATAGATAGAATACTACATCCTAAATTCAGATCTATGCCTATTTTTTAAAATATTTTTTATTGAGGTTCAATTTGCCTACATATAGTAAAACACCCAGTGCTCATCCCATCAAGTGCCCCCCTCAGTGCCCGTCACCCAGTCACCCTGTCCCACCTGCCCACCTCCCCTTCCATTATCCTTTGTTCGTTTCCCAGTTAGGAGTCTCTCATGTTTTGTCACCCTCTCTAATTTTTCCCACTCATTTTCCCTCCTTTCCCCTACAATCACTTTCACTATTAGACCTATGCCTATTGAAGAGTTGCTCTAGTCTCCTGGTGTTCAGTGACATATGATTTAAGAGAACTGCAATAGCACAGAGAAACCTGTATGCTCTAAGCACACACATATATTGTCTAATTGTTAAAATTAGAGTAAATCTGGAATGACATAAACTCTTTGCTCACAGATATAAGAACCTCAACATCCCACCCAAGACTACAATTCAAAATATAAAATATAGCCGGTAACTTTATCATTCTTTCACAGCAGAAAAATGAAAATAACCTAAATTCCTAAAAACAGGGAAATACTGGATATTTTTTCTTGATGGGATGTTATTCAGACATTTAAAATGAAGGTTTTAAATATATATTTTTTATTTATTTGTTTATTAATTTGAGAGAGAGAGAGCATGCACATGCCTGAGTGAATGGGGGGAGGGGCAGAGAGAGAGGGAGAATCTCAAGCAGACTCCATTCTAAGCACAAAGCCTGAAAGGGGGCTCAATCCCACAACCCTGAGATTATGACCTGAACTGAAACTGAGCCAGCCAGTTAACTGAGTGAGCCACCTGGATGACCCTAAAATGAAGTTTTAAAATATGTATAATAGTATGGGGAAAAAACTTAAAATGCTAAGTGGAAAATCAAGACACAAAATATGTATGCAAGTATTGGACTATAATTATATTAAGATAAAAAGGAGCCTGCTTCTCCCTCTGCCTATGTCTCTGCCTCTCTTTCTCTCTGTGTCTCTCATGAATAAATAAATAAAATCTTTAAAAAAATCAGAGAAAAATAGAATTCAAGGCCAAAAGCATTAAAAAAGGACAAATAAGTATAGTTTTCTTTTTATATTGATAGAATGTACACTCACCAAAAATAATGTTATGAATCTTTTGGGACTAGCAGTGTAGTTTCAAAGTTGTCAAATCCCAATCTTAGCAGATGAATAAAACACATATCTCTGAAATTAACAGTTCAAATGAAAAAAAAAAGGCTATAGATCAATGAGATTAGATAAAAATATAGTGTGATCCACAAATGAAAACACGGATGCCATTTACATTTTTCTGGTAGCTACATTAAAAAACAAAAGAAGCAGGTGAAATTTAATGCGTTTTATTTAATCAGATATATCCAAAATATTACCATTTAAATATGTAATCAATATTAAAATAATACTTTTTCATACTGAGTCTTCAAAACTGGAGCATATTCTACACGGAAAGCCTGTCTCAATTTGGACTAACCATATTTCATTAGCCACATGTGGCTAGTGGCTACTGTATTGGACAACAAAACTACAGATTAATTATATAACATATTTTTTTTGTCAAAATACTCTCATTACAACTTCTTTTTTTTTTCATTACAACTTCTTAAAAAGGAAATTCAAACACAAATTGTGAATATTTAGAGACGAACAATAAGAATAAGCCAGAACTTTTTCAGTGTATTGGATACATTCAAAGCAATACTCAGAAAAAACACACAGATATACAATTTTATATAGAATAATCAGAAAGCATTTAAGAAAGACTGAAAATTATAGAAGTGTGTTTTCAACCCAAGAAGCTAGTTTTAAAAGAATAGCTAATAAAGTTAAAGTAGAGAGAGGGACATAAAAAAGAGAAAGGTAGAAATTATTGAAATTAGAAAGCAAATCAACAGTATAGTTGAAATGAAATTTACCAAAACATCAAAACTAATTTTCTTCAAGTGTTTCTTTTCCTTTGATTTTCTACTTTTCTCCTCTTACAAATTTTCTAAGGAAAATATTGTTTTTTTTTAAATAAGGAATTTTATGAAAACTAATCTTTTTTAAAAATTAGTGTCAGAGGTAGTATTTAGTGATTCATCAGTTGCATGTAACACCCAGTGCTCATTACATCAAGTGCCCTCCTTAATGTCCATCACCCAGTTATCCCTCTGCTCCACCCACCTCCCCTCCAGTAAACTTCAGTCTGTTTTCTAGAGTTCAACGTCTTTTATGGCTTGTCTCCCTCTCAATTTTCATCTTATTTTATTTTGAGGACTAGTCTTTTTTTTAAGATTAAGCATTGCTTATTTTAAAGACAAAAATCTTGTCTTTAAAAAAAAATGTCCTATAACACTGCAGATGACTTTGAAAGACTAATCTTCAAATGGTAACACATTAAAGTTACAGTAGTAAAATCTGTTTTTAAAATTTGGTGCCTTTGGGATCCTTGGGTGGCTCAGCAGTTTAGCGCCTGCCTTCGGCCAGGATCTAGTCTCCACAGGGAACCTGCTTCTCCTTCTGCCTGTGTTTCTGCCTCTCTCTCTCTCTCTCTCTCTCTCTGTGTCTCTCATGAATAAAAAAATAAAATCTTTTTTTTAAACTTAAAAAAATAAAATAAAATAAAATTTGGTACCTTTGAATAAATTGCACTCTAAAAACAATTAGGTGAATTGTTTGAAAACTGGGCTGTTCTTAGATCTGTTGTGGAAACCTTCCTAGACAGTTGTCAGTAGAACTCTAGAAGGAGTTCCCTAAGCTTTCTCTCCCTCACAGCAGAATCCTTATTTATGAAAGCCTATGGAAACCTTATGAATTTGTGTTCTAAGCGGAGGAAAGCCAGGGGCTTCTGAAAATGAAAAGTAGCTGGCCCAGAAGTGCCTCAGGCAATGGCTAGCTTGGACTAGGGATTTGGCCTTTTATCCTTAGGAATAAAAAAACAAAACAAAACAAACAAGGAGGATGAAAGAATTTTTTCTGATAAGGACCTAGTACTCAAAGAATAACAACTCAGAGCCAGAACCGAGGCCTTGGAAAAGTGTACACACACACTCACACACACACACACACACACACACGCACACACACACACGTACACACTACCTGGCCATGGTCTGGTCACTCACACATGGTGGTGATCAGTATAAGTCACTCACCCTTAGGGTCTCCCAGCACCATCCCCACATCTTGCAGGCAGGGAGTGAGCTAGGCAAAGAAAGATTACTATCTGTAGAGTCCCAACCCCAGCAAGATATTTGCACCCATGTTCCCTAAGAGAAAAGATGCCCTTTTGAACAGGACAGAACCTTAACCTGAGATGTGGGTCCCAATGACCTTTCTCTGATTTATGGAAGGAGAGGTTTGTGGCAGCAGCAATTCCCCTCTGTAGATTCTCATATGCTATCTCCCATAGGCACAGATATTTAAAAGTTGGGTTCAGGTCACGTGTGTCCCCTGCATCTCAGCTGGTCCTCCTGAGACCTCCTGAGTGCCAATCCGAGTTCCTCGTGTGACCCTACTTCTACTCCAACAAGATGAAAGAAACCATCATGAACCAGGAGAAACTCAAAATTGCAAGCACAAGGGCACACTGGTGGGAAAGGAGCTGCTCCCCGAAAGAAGGTGGTTCATAGAATGCCTGCAGCAGATGATAAGAAACTTCAGTTCTCCATAAAAAAACTGAAACAATAGGGGGAAACAACATCTCCAGTATGGAAGAAGTGAATATGCTCACAAACCAAGGAGCAGTGGTCCATGTTAGCAGCCCTATAGTGTAGATCCTTGGCAGCAAACACCTTCACCATCACAGGCCCTGCTGAGACAAAGCAGGTGACAGAAATGCTACCTAGGATCTGAAACCAACTTGGTGCCCAGTCTGACTAGTTGAAGGAGTCTGGCTGAGGCTCTGCCCACACAATCCATGGATGGAGAAGCACCACTTACTACCGGAGAGTTTGATGATAAAGTTCCAGACCTTGTGGAGAATTCAGATGAAGCTTCCAAGGATGAAGCAAACTGGATTGAGTCAACTCCTGAAGAAGATAAAACTTGAGGAAGTTATCGGGAGCTGCCATTTTATATTATGATTGCTTTTTAAAATTTTGTTTATGGATCTGTTAAAACTTAGATCTCCAGTATTTTTAAGCCAAGCCACTTGGACACTGCAGCTCTTTTCAGTTTTTGCTTATACACAATTCATTCTTTGCAGCTAATTAAGCTGAAGAAGCCTGAGAATAAAGTTTGAAACAAGGTTAATAAAGTTCTTTGCCTAAGGGGAAAAAAAGGTTGGGTTCAACCTTTCCCTTCTATCCTTCATCCTCCTCCAGAACATTCCCCTTGACTCAGCCTCCCCTCCCTACTCCATCTCCGAGTCTTCTTGCTGAGTCATTTAAGCATCAGAACAGATTTTTGGTTCCCACAAATGGATACACACAAACATATCCCAGGTACCAGTATAGGCCGATCCCCTGAATCTGTCTACGCTGGCTCCATCATACACAGAGGCCTTGTCTTTGGGTGGAAGTAGGAAAGGAAGCCAAAATGGAGGTTATTAGCATAATATGACCATATGATAGTGGGAGATCCTGAGTGGAAATGAGTATAAAATTAAGGGAAGATAATGGTAACTCATGGGAAGATTTTAGAAGTTATGTTGGTTCCACATCAAGAGTGTCACTTGGTGTTCAAACCACCAGCACAACTGTGATTCTGCATTTCATTCAGTGTATGTTTGTAAGGACTATGATGACCTATTTTAGTTGGTAACACACTCAACTGTATTTCTGACATTGTATATTAAATTCCTTCGAGACAGTGAGTGAGACACTTCTGAGTGCTGTAGCACCACATCCAGAACATTGGTATGCAATTCCAGGGGGTTGAAAGATTAACAGAACAAAATGCCTTCACTGAAATGAGCCCTCTTGTTCTCGGCAGAAGCACCAATGTCACTTCACATGCAATGAACTTTTCCAACACCTTCTTGAATATCTAGTTTTTGTAAGTTGGTTGTTGATCCTGGTGTTCTGTGATGGTTTGTATAGTTTTATAACTAAATATAGGTAGATATTACAATAACAAACTTCCAGGCTACAAAGTATTTTACCATAAAACCTGTGGGTATTTTGGTTTGGTTTTGTTTTTACCATTAATATTGTACCCTGAGCAGTCTTCATGGTTCTTGCATAGTCTTTAAAAATATTATTTTTAGGAAATGCTTGTGTCATCTTATAAATCATCTACAATTAATTTAACAATTTCTCTGTTATTGATTTATTTTTTTAGTTTTCCCTTATTACATATAATTCTGTGTTTACCTTAGTTGACAATACTTTGCTTCTCTACCTAATTAAACCTTTAGGCTAAAGACAGATAAATAGAATTTCTAGGAGACAGATATGAATAGTTGAAAGTCTTTTTTTTTTAATGTGTTTTTATTTTGTAAAAACGTTTTACTTATCCATTTATTTGAGAAAGAAAGAGAGAGAGAGTAAGGGGGGAGGATCAGAGGGAGAGAGACAAGCAGACTCCTTATTATGTGTGGAGCCAGATGCTGCCCAATCTCAGGATCTCAAGATCATGACCTGAGCTGAAATCAAGAGTCAGTAGCTCAACCAATTGAGCCACCCAGGCGCCCTTAATACCAATCTAATTCTTATTTTTTGTATACTGCTTACTTTTCTCTGTCCAATAAATTAATGAAAAGTTGGATATATTATAGGATATCCATTCAATATATTATTATGTAGATTATCAAAATAATGAATCATGTATATATTATTTACTTGAATGGATGTTCCTTATATATTATCGAGTGAGACAATAAGTTGCAGAGAAATGCATGCCATTTTTACAAAAACAAATATCATACAGAGAAAGATACTGTATGATTTCACTTACACATAGAATCCAAAAAACAAACAAACAAAACAAAACAGAAACAGACTCAAATACAGAGGCAAACTGGTGGTTGCCAGATGTGAGGAGGTAGGGAGGTGGGTGAAATAGGTGAAGGGATTTAAGAGGTACAGATTTCCAGTTATAAAATAAATAAATCACAGGGATATGAAGTACATATCAAAGGGAAGATAGTCAATAATATTGTAATAACTTTGTATGGTGACAGATTAGACTTATCGTGGTGATCATTTAGTAATGTTTACAAATGTTGAATCACTATGTTATACACTGAAACTAATATAATATTATACATCAACAATACTGCAGTAAAAAAGATAATATGAAATTCTGAATAAATCATTATGGCTAAAAAAAATCAACAAGGAAATTCTATGTATTTGTAGTCATACTTTGCACATAGTTTTGAGCATAGAGAAAAGTACAAAAGGTAGAAGCCAGGCTGTTAGTTTCAGATTCCTTTTTATTTAGGACAGAAGGTGAAGATTATGGGGTACATTAATAATGCTATTGCATATTTACTTAAATTAGAATTTTCTTTACCAATAGCAATTAGTATATTTTCATGTTTATTGGTCACTTAGATTATATGCTTCTATGAATTTTTTTACTTCATATTTTTTCCATTATGCTACTGAACTTTTTGCAGTTTTGGAGGAATTGATTTATAGAAGTTCATTATATAATCAATCATATGTGTTGCACATATTTGCTCCAAATCTATCATTTGTCTTTGACTTTGTTTATGGTGTCCTTTGCCATGCAAAAATGTTGAATTGCTATGTAGCCAAATCTATTTATCTTTTTCACTTATCTTCCTGTTTTATGAGCTCTGGGTTGCATGCTATGTTTAAGAATATCTCATCTGGGCAGCCTGGGTGGCTCAGTGGTTTAGCACCGTCTTTCAGCCCAGGGCCTGATCCTGGAGACCCAGGATCGGATCCCACGTCAGGCTTCCTGCATGGAGCCTGCTTCTCCCTCCGCCTGTGTCTCTGCCTCTCCCTCTGTGTGTCTCTCATGAGTAAATAAACAAAATCTTAAAAAAAAAAAAAAAAAAGAATATCTCATCTACTTTAAGGTTATACCTAAATATTACTCTAAATTTTAACTTTGTTTATATTTTTATCTTTAAATTTTATGGGTTTTGTCATAGAGACAAAATGTGTGACATATAGACCTATGGTGACTGGACTGGTTGAATGCCAGATGCCAAAAATTATTTTACTTTTTACTATTTTCTTAAAATTATTGAGCATTTAATATGAACCAAGTGACATAAATAACTCAGATAAATAACATGAAGTATCCCCCTTCAAGAAATTTGCATCTAATGGACAAGATTGATAAGTAAGTACGTATTTCAACAGGGTGTGGTGTATGCCATTATAGAGATAAATGTAGGTGTGATAATAAGACATAGATAGGAAAGTTTACCAACTCAAACTGGGATGGTCTGGGACATTAGTCCTAGACTGAATCTGGAAGGTAGATAAATAAGTTAGCAAAATAGAAGATGTATTTTCAAACCACCCAGGGCAATTTGCAAATGCATGGAGCAGAAGAAAGCATGGCACACTTGGGAAAGTCCAAATATTTGGTAAGACAAAAGCACAGAAATAAAGTTGAACTGGTAAAAGATTAAGGTAGAAAAATAAGGCAAGGGTGAAATCTCTAGTAGAAAATTAATATACACTCATTTGGATTTAGAAGAAATCCTTCGCTGGGCACCTTGGTGGCTCAGTCAGTTAAGTGCTAGACTCTTGATTTATGATCATGATCTCAGGGCCCTAGGATTGAGCCCCACTTCCATCTCTATGCTTCGTGTGGAGTCTGCTTAAGATTCGCTCTCTCTCCTTCTCCCCCTCCCCCAGCTTTTGTGCTCACAAATGCCTGTTCTCTCTCTCTCAAATAAATAAAATTTAAAAAAAGAAGAAGAAGATGTCTTTTGCCCCACTTGGAGAAAGGGTTAAAGAGAAATGAGTCTCAAGGTGAGGAGAACATTAGAAAGCAGCAGAAAACCAAGTGAGAAGTTAGGAGGGCCTAAATCAGGGCCATTACCATCATGACTCCATTCACCATGAAATTACCTGGGTGCTCCTGGAATCATGCGATGCCAACATAGTCCTGGACCAAACTAAGGCAAAAGCAGTAAGATACACAGCTACAGGTCTGAGAAATATTTGTGAAATATAATTGACAGAATTTGATGAAAGAGTAAAGAAGAGGAAGTGCCAGCAATAAAACTCAGATTTCTAACAAAGAAATGTGGTACCAGTCACTCTGATTGGAACAAAAGAAGAAAAGCATATTTGGATGGATAAATGACAAGATTGGATTTGAGATTTTGAGGGTGTCTGAAGCAAGTTGAGAGGAGACCTCCAGTTGGCAGGGAATATATGAGTCTAGAAGTCAAGAGTCTAAAGATAAAGATCCTAAAGCTCCCAATGTGAATATTGTCACCCCGGGAGAAGTTGTCTTGCAAGGACAATAGGAAGGTCAAGAGCGTAACACTGGGAGCAAATCATTTTAGAGAAAAGCACTGGTCTAGAAAATAAATTAAGGATATACGGAGAAACAAGAGAGTAGGAACAACCAGAAAAACAACAACAACAACAAAAAGCCAGTGTCTCTTAAAAGTCAGTGGAGGAGAATTTCAAGAAAAAAATCATAAATAGCATGGAACTCAATAAATAGATCCAGGAAGGTAAAAATTGAAAAGGGTCCATCAGATTTAGACCAGGAAGTCAATCAATGGTGAATGGCAAGAGCAGTTGCAGAGGAGTCCCAGGACCCAAGCCAGGTTGTGGTACGCGGAAGATCCGAAGGTCAGTTACCATATGAGGCAGGGCCTTTCTGTTGCAAGTATCAGAAACCCAACTCAAACTCACTTAACAAGAAAGGGATTTATTATATCAAGTGGTTAACCTTAAAAATAAAACTGCCAGTTATCTGACCAGGAAAATGGGTTTACTTCAGGAATAGCAGAGAATTGCAACTCGGTACAGGTAAGCTATGGAAAAAACCATACGCAAGTCTGGAGAACAAGAGAGGAGCACTCTTTTACAGAAGAAAGGAGTTGGGAGGAGCTGTTATAAATCTGACTGTCTCCCTCTTGGCTTGGTGAAGCCATAGTCAAGGCAGAATCATCTGTACCTGGGATCAGACTGTAGCCCACAGGTGGGCCCTGACACTAGGAAGGATTATCTCAATCAGAGTTCAAGGACGAAGGTGTATGGGAAGGGCCCAAGGAATCTGGCTTCCTTTCATTTCTCTGCCTCTCAAGTATCCCAGTTTTGTCCCCTGTTGTGTCCCCCCTCCTTGCCTTTTATGCTAATTTTAGAACGAGGCAGAAAGTCTAGGTTTTGCAATTCTGCAAGAAGCATGAGTAACTGAACCTCAGCAATCTTGCCATGGGCAGGAGGGTCTCTGTTAGCAAAGCTGTGTGTTATCTTCTTTCTGCTTTTAGCCAGGTCAGCTTGGGTCAAAGTTTGTGTCTATTTTGTAACACGTTTCTAAAAGTAGCAAGAAATAGCTGAGGGGATTCAGGGTAGGCCGCCCCAAAATGTGCATATTGATTATTTTGAATTAAAGTTACATAAGAAACAGTCAATACAAGATGGACACTCTGACCGTCCTTTGCCTCCCTAACACAGAAAAGAAATCTCCCATGTGAAATGTACCCTCTCTGTGCCAGGAGGAAAGGGGACATCCTTATCACCAGACACAGGGAATTTGGAGCCGAGAGGCTATGTACACAAATCTTATTACTTCCTCTCTAATTTACCCCAAGCTCCAACTTCTCTGTCTTGTTCATTCTTCACAAATTTATCCTTTCCTTGTCAAAACGTAACATAAAAGCTGCCTGTTGGATCCCTGGGTGGCGCAGCGGTTTGGCACCTGCCTTTGGCCCAGGGCGCGATCCTGGAGACCCGGGATCGAATCCCACATCAGGCTCCCGGTGCATGGAGCCTGCTTCTCCCTCTGCCTGTGTCTCTGCCTCTCTCTCTCTCTCTCTCTCTCTCTCTCTCTCTGACTATCATAAATAAATAAAAAATTAAAAAAAAAAAAAGCTGCCTGCTTTGGTCACTTCTTTGGGTTTCATATCTTTGGGGCCCTGTCGGTATGAAATTATATTTGTTTTTCTCCTGTTAATCTCTTTTTTTTTTGTTACCAAGAGTATCTCAGCCAAAAACCTAGTTGGCTAGAGGGAAATTTATTTTTCCTCCTCTACACAGCCAAGATTTTCTAACATCCTGGTCCGCAGTGAGGAAGAGTTTAACCAGCTACATCACTATCATATAACAAGGAAAGACAGCTTCTTACTCAGCCAATTTCACATTTTGGAGTCTCTGCCCTTTTAAATCTTGATTTGACTCAAAGGTCCTTCTTTCTGTCTTATTTTTAGAAACATGGACTAACTTGCAGTGCAATGAAATGTAGAATTTAATTGGGGTTTAAAATTTAAAACCTTTTTCAAGGCTACCAGACAATGATGAACTTTGTAGCTAGACTGACTTGTAATCAAGTATGTTCGATGGGGCTAAGGGCTAAAGAGAAAAATGAAGGCAGGAAAAAGAATATAGTAGAGGGTAGACCTGGATGAAGGAAGGTTGCAAATCATGCCGGTATCCGGGAAAAGAGTATTGCAAGGAGAGGGAACAGCGAGAGCAATAGTGCTAATGCTGGAGCAAACCTGTCCTGCTCCCAAAGCGGCAGAGAGGGCAACGGGGTTGAAGTGAAGTGAGCAAGGGGAGACTGGCAGGATACACACAATGAAGAATTTCCTTATATGAGAGCTCTTCACTTTTACCAATATTTTGATTTTACAAATAATTTTGCACTTGACATTTCATAAACTATTTCTCTAGTATAGACTCCTGTGAGTGGAAATCCTGGATTAAATGGATTGAACTTCCTGATTCATAATACCAAATCGATTTCCTGGAAAGTTGTAGGGATTCCATTTCCACCAAAAATGTGTGAATGTACTCATCTTATCCCTCCTCACCATTAAGTATTGTCCTTTTAAAATCTTTGTTAATTTGATGAGCAATACGGTAATGCATTGTTGCTTTTGTTTATAGTTCCTTAATTACTAATTAAGTTGAATTTTTTTCATATGGCTGTTGGCCAGTTAGATGTCCTTGTTATGCGCTGTTTTTCATCAATTTTGCACTCTTCCTACTTAGAAACTATTTTTCTCATTAATTTGCACACTTTCTCTGTGAAGCTGAGTGCCTCCAATCGGACTACCGTAACAAAGTTCCAGAGACTGAGTCACTTAAAAACAACAGAAGTTAACTTCTCACATTTCTGGAGGGCACAAGTCAGAGACCACGTGCCAGCATGATCAGATTCTGGTGAGAACCTTCTTTGGGGTTGCAGACTTTGACTTCTCACTGTGCCCTCACAGGGTGGAAAAAGAACAAGCTAGCTCTTTAGCCTTCTTAGACGGCACTCATCCCATCATGGGTCTCTACTGTTAGGACCTCGTTACCTCCAAAAGGCTCCATTTCCAAATATTACCACACTGTGGAGTTGATCTCTGCATGAGTCTTGGGGAAATTCGAACATTCAGTCCCTAACACTTATTAAATCTCATGTGTTAGTTTTGCCTGATCCCCCAAAATAATATGAAGGCAATTCAAGGTCATGAGTATTCTGCTTGTTGTCACTGCTCCGTCACCACAGTGGGAGCCTGCACGCAAGCACCATACAGGCACATAGAACAGGAGTTAGACTCTACATCTTATCTCTGCCTTCTGAGGCCAACAAAATATCCATCCTGTCTCCTTCCTCCAGCTGCCCTTGCTGCCACCCAGGTTCCTTCCTACTGCAACTTCCACTTTGTCTGTTGTTCAGCTCATTAATCCATATTTTACAGCAGTCTTCCTCATTAAAATGTGGATTTTCTTTTTCTACCTGAGGGTCTTGTTTCTATGGTGATACAAGAGGCAGTCTGTGCAGAGGTGTGGCAACTGCAAGCTTTCACTTACCTTTGAGAGGTAGTTAAAGCTGATTGAGGTAAAGGGTCAGTGGGGATCCTGCAAATGCCTGGCAGAGGTCAAAACTTTGCAGCAAAGTCAGTAGAGAAGCATAAAGAACTCCTTTCTTGTCGTTGTAATGACCTCACGTAGGTATGAAACTTTCACACCCATCTAACATTAATTTTATATATTTGATGATATTTTTCATGTATTGCCTTAGACATTTGGTCTGAGGTAACTTTTTAAACAACTCACACAACTTTTTAAAACCACTTTGTCAAACAAAGAGGGTATTATATGGCAGCCACAGAATGATAAAGGATTACTGGGAGCTTTCTCTTTATAAATGAAAGGATTTAAACAATTTTTCATGTGAAAGGTAAACAAATAATAGAAAGAGAGAAATTCGGCAGCATCATTTATAAAAATGATTCTACCCCAAAGTCTAATCCTCTCCTTTTTATTTACCCCTGCATACAATAAAACAGTGTTAAAGTGTAATTTTCAAAAAAAATAATACCATGACCCCCATACAAAAATAAAATGAGCAGGTATCAACATCATATTTGACTCATTAATCAATGAGTGATTAATTGATGAGATGTTAAGATGTGAAGACTAATTCAAAGAACATTTGAGAAGCTAGGTTTTTTTAGGGAATATTAGAATGAGATTTTGGGGTTAGACACAAAACTGTTTAATGTCCAACAAGCAATAAACCATAACCTTTGGGATTGTCCATTCTTCTTCTTCTTCTTCTTCTTTTTTTTAAGCTTTTCTTTATTTATTCAGAAGAGACACACAGAAAGAGGCAGAAACATAGAGAAAGGGAGAAACAGATTTCTTGTGGGGAGCCCGATATGGGACTGGATCCCAGGACCCTGGGATCACAACCTGAGCCAACCACTGAACAACCCAGGTGTCCTAAGGGATCATCTGTTCTAACAGACAAAATCTTTGCATCTCTAATGGACAAAAACCTACACATTAACCTTTGCTCAGAGACAACAAAGTCGAGCCCAATACACACTGAAAATATTTTGCCAGCTCTTCTGCCAAACTTTAACTGATTTTTCTGACATGGAATGAAAATAGCTTTGTAAGGGAAGGGATAGTGCGGGTAGCTCTGGAAATGAGGAAGCCAAGAAGGCAGTAAAAAGTTCTGGGAGCCCACAGACTCTTCCTCCTGACTGAGCAAGAGTGGTGACTGCCAGCAGCTCCCCACACCAGAGGTGAGCTGATACTTCCTGAACTGGCCTCACCACCTGCCCTCTCCCCAAAGGGAGAAGCCATCCTTCCTCTCCCCAGACACCAGGAAGGAAATAATTGCATGGAATGCCAGCTCCAAGCAGGAAGCCCATAACCCCCTGCAGAGTCTCAAACACAAAATAACATGAAAAGGACCTGTCATGGGTGCAGAAGTGTTTTGAGATCTGTGGAGCCAGATGTGGTAGATCAAGTGCTCTGGCTTAAATTTGCCACTGGAGATGCTAAAGAGACACAGAAGAGACTAACTGGCAGCTCAAAGACCCCAAGAGGGTGGGAAGAGAAGCCCAACTTAGAGCAAAAGTAGGAGCCATCTTGGGTTAGAGGGGAATGGGGGAGGACACCCTTCACTATGGGGAGGGCCTGAGGAAAGTCGAGAACTTCTCACCAATTCATAAGCAGCAGGAAGGATGAGAAGTTGGAGTTCCCAGATCATTGTTTCTGCCTCCTCTATGAAGGTGGAGGGTGGGGTGGTATGGAAGGGGATATAAGAAGATTGACGTTAGGGGCTAAACTGTGTCCCATCCTTCAAATTCCTATGGTGAAGTCCTAACCCCTAGCATCTCAGAGTGTGAGCATATTTGGAGATAGAATCTTTTAAAAGAAAATTAAGGTTAATTGTGGTCTTCGGGGGGTAGGCCCTAGCCAATATGATTGGTGTCTTTATAAGGAGAGATTAGAATACAGACAGGCACTGAGGAACGACAACGTGAAGAAGAAGAAGAGGTGGGCATGTGCAAGGTAAGGAGAGAGGCCTCAGAAGAAATCAACCCTGCTGACATCTTGATCTCAGACTTCTAACTTCCAGAACTAGGAAGGAAAAAACAAAACAACAAAAAAAACACAAAAAAACTGCTGTTTCAAAACACGTTAAAGGGAAAAGGAGATGTTCCCAAGTGAGACCATGTAAGAAGATTGCCAGATGATATTAAAAGGCAAAGTCATATTGGAAGGTGAGGCATCAGAGAAAGAAAAATCTTGTCTAATCCAGAAATGAGCATGTTTCATCTATTTACGGGGCTCCCTAAAGTGACCTCTAGTAGATGGATGAGCTTCAGTCTGAAACATGAGCAGGAGAATCACTGAGCCAGAATGGAAGATGGCAGTGAATTCATTCAACAAATATTTATTGAGCATTTTTATATGCAAAGTGCTCATGGCTATGAATACTCATATGAACTCATGGCTACGACAGACAAGGTGTTTGGTCTTATGGAATCTACATTTGAATGAATAAAGCATATAATAAATAAGTAAACAAGTAAAAACAATAAGGTCAGAGTTAAAAATGCTATGAAGAAAACAGAGCAGATAATGTTATAGAAAGTGACTTGGGTGGGAACGATATTACATAGGGTAGTCAAGGGAAGGTATCTCAGAGAAGGTTCTATTTGATCCGAGACCTGAAAGATAAAAATAAACAAACAAACAGAAACAAAGGGGTGATAGAAAGTATCCTGCTCAGTTTTCAACTTCATTGGGAAGGGTGGAAGGAAGGACGAGGAGGTAAAGTCTTGGGGGTGATAAGGGAAGGGACTAATCTTGGGGATGAGGCTTCCAGGTCAAACAAGGGTGAGCCCAGATTGGGAGTGTCCAAACATGTTTATTTTATTTCCAAATGAGAAATTTCAGAGTCCTGACTTTCCTTCTCATTTCCTGAACAAGTTTCCCTGTATGATTCTGTACCCTAAGGCTCCCCTACCTCCATATTCTCCACCAACCCCCAGTTTCACACCAAGGACCATGGCTCCACTCTCTTAACAGTCTGTTTCACAGTTTAGGAGAGTAGCCAGCTACTACGATGTTCTCCCCAGTGATGTAGCTGGCATCTGAAGAGCACAAGAAAGACACAATTCCCGCACATTCTTCAGGCTCCCCAAACCTGAGAGGAAAAGAGCAGAACTGAGGTCACAGCCCATCCAGTGTTAAGCTCCGACTTCAGGTTCTGCTGGACCATAGGGGGCCCGGTATTGAGCCTACAGACCAATACCTCACAAAACTCTAGTCAAATCAGGTTCTGGGGAAGGTCAAGGTGGGCTCAGCAGGAACATGCCCACCCTCCATCCCCTAGCTCCAGGCTACTCTCAGACTTTAGCAAGGGAGATCAGCCAGCAGATTGGAAAATCAGGCTCTGTCTCTTCTTGAAATTGAACTTTCCTTCAGAGTAGCCACGGACCATTAAAGCCCCAATCCATAGATGTCATTCTACCTACCGCTGCAATCCATAGATGTCATTAAAGTCAGGTAGCAAGTATGGCAATGTTTTCTCCTGAGAAAAGATTTCAGAGTCAGTGTTAGGCAAAAGGACTGTTGCGGGGGTAGGGCAGGGGTGGTGGGAAGGGCACCATGGCAGATCGATGCCTCTGTGGGAGGATGACCATGTTCAGGAGAGAAGAGTGGGGCAGAGCTTTGGTTTGCTCCCTACTGAGAATAGAGACCCCGTTCTGCAGGAAAGTGAGAGGCTTCTGGTGCCAAAGTCTGCAGGGCAGAGCTTCTGAATTGGGCCTGGACTGAGATTACAATCCAAGTATGAAGCTGTCTGTGGGCACCAGGAGCTTGGCCAGGGAAGGGACAAATGAGAACCACGGGACACGTTGGGGAGCAAAGACTGTGATCCTCACCACTTGCATAAAGTCAGTCTTGATTATTCCTGGCACCAAGCAGTTCACTCGGATGCCTTTTGGGGCCAGCTCTGTAGCCAGAGACTTACAGAGACCCAACAGTGCTGTTTTGCTGGTGTTGTAGACTCCCAGCTTCTGAAAAGCAAAAGTAAATAGACAAAGGGATTGGAATTGGCAGGAGAGAATGTCACCTGAACAGCCAGAGCTGTGACTCTAGGTCTCACACTGAGATGAAACACCAGACTTTAGGCCCCAACTAAAATCCCTTCCGCTGCCTTTCCCCAACTACAATCATTTTTTAAAATTTTTTGTTTTATTTATGATAGTCACACACACACACACAGAGAGAGAGAGAGAGAGAGAGAGAGGCAGAGACACAGGCAAAGGGAGAAGCAGGCTCTATGCACTGGGAGCCCGATGTGGGATTCCATCCCGGGTCTCCAGGATCGCGCCCTGGGCCAAAGGCAGGCGTCAAACCGCTGCGCCACCCAGGGGTCCCTACAATCATTTTTAAGAGGTGAATTTCTGAGCTAGAGGACCTTGTCCAGGATTAGAGAAATGCCAGGGAGTCACTGCCATGTGTGTCCAAGTTTGAAACAGAGAAAGCCACCCTGGACTTTCAAACATTCAGCCAGGAAACTGGAATGGGGACATCCCAGGACTCAGAACTTGCTTTCCCATGAACTGTGCATACCCTGGGCAAATGGCTTAACATCCTTGGCTTTCAGAGATGTTATGGCAAAGTGAGATTATAATCCCAAATTTGTAGTAATCAAGTTAATCGCAACTCCCATCAATGGCCAGTTCTTCTACACCCCACTGTAGAGTCTCACAGGAAATAAGACTCCACTGTCCCTCACCCAGCCCTATGCCGAGGATTTTATACTCACTGGTATTGGTACATAGGCCACCATAGATGAGACCAGAACCACGGAGCCTGCCCTGTAAGGAGAAAGGCAGATGGGATGGGATAGCAGGTGAGTCCAACTAAAAGCCCAGATGAGCCCCAGGAAATTGTACTTTCACGGTAAGAGGAAAGCAGCTCAAGATTCATGATAAGGTCAGAGAATATCTGGAACACTGAGGAGAAGCTAGTGGACACTAAGGTCAATGACAGGGTCAGTGCTAGCCAGTCACCACAGCCAGGGTCACAGCCAAGAGGCAGCACTCCTGGAGAACAAAGCCCCAGTAATGCATGCTCTCAAGCCACAGCCCCTCTGAGGTCAGTGTGCAGCCAAGCAGTCCCAGCCTGGCCTGCCCAGGACACGGAAGAGCAAGGCTCTGCAGCAAATGCCACAGTGC
Source organism: Vulpes lagopus (assembly GCF_018345385.1). NCBI lineage: Eukaryota > Metazoa > Chordata > Mammalia > Carnivora > Canidae > Vulpes > Vulpes lagopus. The sequence goes on from NC_054829.1 coordinate 69,934,503, forward strand.
CTCTAATGAGAAGGGAAACTAATGAGATGGCTCCTAGAGGAGGGCTGGAGTTAAGGGGTCAGAGCTAGGGCTCCACGTTACTGCCTTCTGGACCCTTCTTCCCTGGAGTTGCCACTAAAAGAGACAAAGTCTGCATTCTCTGAGATCAAAAGAACAAGAGCTCATGAAAGGTCTTCTGAAAAGCTGGTTCTTCTCCCTCCCCACCAAATGTTTCTCTTATTCACAACTGTCACATCCCATGGGGAAGAGGGTAGGTGTGGAAATAGAGAATATTTTCCAAAAGACACACATCTCACTTCTCTTGCTGCCACACTGCACTTCCTGGGCCCCTACCCAAGTACTTTCTGTGGGATAGAGGACACCAATGGACGAAGACCCCAGTGCCCACTAGCCCCTCCCTGCCTCACCCTCTGTTTTCCATGTGGGGCAGCAGCTGGCTCAGCAGGAGAGCCGGGGACTTCACATTCACGTCCAGGACCTGAAATCAGAGAAAATACAGAGGCAAAGGAGAAGGAGAGATGAGGTCTGTCCAGGGCCCATTCTCACTGGTCACTTGGAGACCTGTGGCCAGAGCAGGACCCAGGGTACTCCCCATAGACTCAGAGCTTGAGTCCTGCTCTTTAACAGAGTGTGAGGGACAGGGTCCTTCAGGAGAAAAAAAATCTTAGGTTTCTGTCCTGCCTCGGTCACTGGGAAACCACCAATAAGCTGTGGTTGGGGAGACCCTCCCACTGCGGGCCCACACCCGCTCTCCCCAGTTAACATCACCTCCAGAGAGAAGGCTGGAGAAAAGAGAAGAGGAGAAGTCACGATGACTTGTTTTTAGTGACTGCCTTAACGGAGGTGAGGATGAGAGAGAGGGAATCCACACTGAGCACTCAGTCTGTGTCAGGAAATGTTCACAACCAGGATTTTTTTTTTTAATTGGAAAAGCCGGAGTATGACTGAGAAGGGGGAACTGGAAATTGTATCCAGAAGGCCAGGGAATGTGAGAACTAAAAAAAGGAAGTGGGGCAGTGTCTGCAAGGATGGATAGCAGACATTATTTAGAGGATGATTCCAATAGGAGGGAACGGCTCACCCTGACCATGGACTCATCTCTACCAGCAGAGTCAGGTGAGGGGGTGGGTCAGGACTGGGCCAGCTCCTCTCACAAGGGCCTTCAGGACAGCAGGGGCAGGTGGCCAGGGCAACAGGAGTCCCTAGAATGTTTGGCGGATTCCAGCTGGGATGGCAAGTCTGGATGCGGTCCCTCCTCTTAGCTGCCCTCCCCTCAGCTGGACAGGTGAGGCATGGGACAGCCAGACTGATGGGATCAGAGTGGGTGCCAGTGAGTCCAGACTGGGACAGCCTCAGAATCCCTCACCATGGACAGATCAGAAATCATTTCTGGCATCTCAGGACTTTGTAGCAGTGACCAGCACAAGGAGAGTCAACAGAGGGGGGCTGCTGGTGCCTGGCATAGGCGGGGTATGGTAGTGCCTATTGAGCTTACTGATGGGTGGTTCGACCCAGGTGAGCTCATCTTCCACCCATCAGAGTCAATAGTGACAGGAATATGAGGGACCTTAGGTACTGTGTATGTGTGTGTGCATGCATCCACGCACATGTGTGTGCAAAATGGTGGACAGAGAACCATGCAGGATGTGTAAGATCCTACTCCAGTCCTCACCTTGTCCCACACCTCCTCACTGGCCCCCAGAGTGCTCCCCACCAAAGGGTTGACCCCTGCCACGCACACCAGAAAGTCGACGCCCCCATAATGCTCCAGGGCCTGTGAAGGAAACAACAGAATGTGGGGTGAAGAAATGGAATAAAAGGTTCTTTAGAAGCCTCTGTCCTTCCCCCACCAAACTGATGACACAGAGCAAACTAAGTAACCACTTCCTGGCTGAAGCCATTCTGGGGCAGGGTCGGACCTCAGGGATCAGAGGTTGAGTGAAATATTTGTTTCTCACCTTCCTGGAAGCATCTTATTTCTGCCCCCACAAGATGTCTGGTTGGTAGCTGGCCACCTCCCCCATCCCACCCCCCCAGTCCAGATCTTCACTCACAGTGGTTACTGCCTCTAATCTGTCCCTTCTTTCATATCTTAGATTTCTAATCAATTCCTCCTCCCTTCTCCCTCCACTCTGGAAACTCTCCTCCTTTGGTCACACAGACAAGAGCCCATTCACAAGTACCTGTGCATTTCACAGTACTTCATATTTACCTCACAGCTCACCCCTTCCAGGACTGTCTCAATGAACTGGTCTTAATCCAGATTGCGACTCTAGTAGGCTCCTCAATCTAATACCTGGAGTGCACTGGCTCTGCACTGCTCAAACTCTAACAGGTACACTCACCTGAGGTCTGGTTAAATGTGGATTTCAATTCAGCAGCTCTGAGGAGATGGGAGATTCTGGATCCCCAGCAAGCTCCCAGGACATGCCCCACCACTGATCATCAGATCACCCTTTGACAGCAAGCTTCTAGTCTAGACCATGTGAATTCCCTCCTGCCAGGAGCATCTCTTCTCAGCCATTCTGGTTGTCCCTTTGTTTTATCCCTTGAGCAGGACCCTATCCTATGTGTTGTTGGCCTAGACACCAATGCTAGAGACCTCAACTGCCTTCTACCAGGGCTGAGTCTGCTTGTCCCCATCTGCCTTCCACCCTGCCCCTCACCGTGGCCACCAGCCGCTCCCGGTCCTCGGCCTTCCCCACGTGGCACACGGTGCCCGTCACACTCAGCCCCTCGCCCTGCAGCGCTGCCACTGCCCGGTCCACGTTGTGCTGCTTCCGGCTGCTGACCACCACGTGCGCCCCGTCCTGGGCCAGGCGCTGGGCGATAGCGAAGCCGATCCTGTGGGCAGAGATGGCTATGGTGGCTTCATCCCCTCCCCATCCTCCTCCTGGGAGCCTGATCACAAGACACAAATTGAGTTCCACAGTATGGCCCAAGAGTGGCCTCCAAATCTTTCCAAGCAGAGATGGAGAACTATTGAATCTGACTACATATCCTGCCTTCACCAAGGCTACCTCATTTAATTCTCACTAGGTATGATAATCATATTTTATAGGTGAGTAAATTTTCATATTAATCTTGTTAAAGGGAGGTTTTCAAAAGAACATTTGTGGGGATCCCTGGGTGGCTCAGCGGTTTAGCCTAGGGCGAGATCCTGGAGACCCAGGATCCAGTCCCACGTCTGGCTCCCTGCATGGAGCTTGCTTCTCCCTCCTCCTGTGTCTCTGCCTCTCTCTCTCTCTCTCTCTCTCTCTCTGTATGTCTATCATAAATAAATAAATAAATAAATAAATAAATAAATAAATAAATCTTAAAAAAAATTTGCAAGCATGCTGGGCACCCAGCCTCAATTGTAGAGAATCTTCAGCTGCCCTGTGTTTTCTCCCTTGGTTCTAGCCAGAGACCTCTGGTAGGAATTATTTTCTCTAAGCCCAACAGCTTTCTTCTGTTCTGCAGTGGAAAAACTTTCATGCTGAAAAAGATTTCTGTCCCCTCTGCAGCTCTTTTACCTGAAGAGGTCTGAAGCTGCCCTGGTAGGGGCTGGCTGAGCCCAGTAATAAAAAGGTAGAAGGCATATTTCTCCTGTTTTGCATAAACTCTCTGGGCAGCTTGGCATTTTAGAGGTATTCGTTTGTTATGACAGCTGGGTGCTAGGGGCACGTACAGAGATTTTTTTTTTTTTTTAAATTGAAGGGAGGCTTTCCTTTTTTTTTTCTTTTTTTTCTTTTTTTTTTTAATTTTTTTATTTTATTTATGATAGTCACAGAGAGAGAGAGAGGCAGAGACACAGGCAGAGGGAGAAGCAGGCTCCATGCACCGGGAGCCCGATGTGGGATTCGATCCCGGGTCTCCAGGATCGCGCCCTGGGCCAAAGACAGGCGCCAAACCGCTGCGCCACCCAGGGATCCCACGTACAGAGATTTAAAACATCATGGGGGTCTGGGAAAACCTGGAATGGTTAAGCACTTCTAAAACTGCATAGTCCAAACTGATGATGGTGTAGACCATGAATGGTCAGAAGAAAGATGGTACCCCTGCAGCATTCAACACCAGAAGCCTCCCTTCCTCCTTCCTGCGGTAGTGCCTCATTACAGATTGAGGGTCCTTATGGCAGCTAGATGATGAGTGGAATTGGAAGGACACTGGAAGAAATGTGATGAAAGGAGAGGTACATCTATAAAAGGTCTCTAAGTTGGTTGAGATGTTGGCCCATTTGGGCCCAATGGCCCAACTAGGCCCATTGCCCTAGTGCTGGTGGGCATTTGCAGCCAATGAACCCCTGAGTCTGAGAGACAAGTAGGTCTTGGGCTTCTCCTTGGTATACCAAGACCCTAAAAGACCACAGTGATGTGCCTATGAAGGACAGGGATAGAGGGCTGTCCCGATGATAAAAAGTTAAATGTCTTCAGGTTACCCAGCAAGTAAGTGACAGAGACTAGATCCCCAACACTACTCTGACTCAGAAACAGCTAGTTTTCTATACATATCATTTTTGGAACTCAGAAACCAGATGTTTTAGGGAGAGTTGCTGAGATTTGGAGTTAATTATAAATGTGAGAGCTGTGAGGGGGTCAGGCAAGTTGTATGAGAACGGCATTGACTGCAGAGCCTGACGTGGGATGGAGATGTTGATGTGTTATGATAGGTCAGCGAGAATTCTCATTCACTTACCCCTTTGTGGATCCAGTGATCACAGCCACTTTCTCAGCCAGGGTATAGCTCCTGCCTGTCCTATTGCTGCTCATTTTTGCGGAGAGAGGGACCAAGGAGCGATGAAGACCCCTCAAGGTCCATGACACAGCTCGGAGCATGGCAGAGCCCATACTGAGAAGGAACCTGGGAAGACAATCTCATCATGAAATACCTAGGGATCTGTGTCTCCATGCATCCTTCAAACTTCCCAGGGAAGTACAGAGCTGCTCATGCCTTTCCACGACCTGTTCCGTGAAGGACTTCCTCATCGTAGTGAACCACACTACCACAGCAGACATGGGCAGCTGCAGTGCTGGGCTCCAGGTAGGTGCCTAAGTGATACTTGCTGGACAACTCCACACCCCCAAACAAGGAATATCACTGCACTCTTCCTGGAGCCACCTTTGTACTTCTCCCCACACATCCATTCTTTCACAAAGATACTACTTTGAACTTTCTCAACTTTCCCCAGCCTGCTGCAACCACCTGACCCAAGCTCTTGTCATCTCCCTGAGCTGCCACAACCCCGTCTTCTCTCAGCTCCCCACTGAAGCAACAGCCTTAGCCCCCACATCAGAGATACCAAACTTGTCAGCATTTGACAGGCAAGTTGTTTCTCTTCATCACAAATGACTCTCATCCAACTGGAGATAAAAGTCCAACCACTCTCTTCTGGTACCAAAACTTTTGTGGAGTCTCTATGCTCACCACCCCCTCCATACTGTTCTAGTCCACCTGCCCAAAGATCCCATGCTACCTGTGCCATTGCAACTGCATCAGTAAGACCTCATTTCTGCAACGCCTTTCTCTCAACCCACATCTCTCACCTCCTTCTGGGGAGATCAAGGAACAATTGTCTTAGGTTGACCCTGGAGATGGCCCTGGGAAACAATGTTAGGAGAGTGGAGGTAGAGAGGTAGAAGGGAAGATCATCCATAGGAGGTGCATTATCAAATGAGTTACCTCTATGGGGATCTGAAGGTCAATCCTGCTGACGAACTCTGTTCAGAGTTATCCTACCCAAAAGGAAAGGGCATTGGGGATTTAGGGTACGAACCATTCCAATTTCCCAGGACTGCAGGTTTTAGCACTGAAAGACCATGTTCCATAAAACTGCTCAGTCCTAAGCAAATCAGGACATTCAGTTAATCTCATGAGAGTGTATTTCCAACTCCCGTCTGCTACTGAGGACTGCTACTGAGCAGTATTAATTCCAAAGCATTGTCAACCTGTCCCACCTGTGCTCAGAAGCCTTCAGGAAAAGTCCTAGCTGCTTGCTGTTGGACATTGGGCTTCCATGTACAGAACGGTGAGTGCCCAGGGGACATAAGCAGGACACCAACAGCGTCTGTTATATATATCACATTTATTGACCATTATGTCCTAAGCATAGTGCTATGCACTCTACATGATTATTTTAAATTTAATAGTCATGATAACATTTCGAGTTAGTGGTAGTTACTATCCATTTATTGCAGAACTGTAAACTGGAACAAAGAGAGAATTTGTTCAATCTCTCACCAAAAGAGAAAAGCTCAGGTTCAAAACCAAGTCTACTGAATATAGTTTGAAATTTTAATATCTAAACTCTACTGCCTTCTCTGATTCCCCTCCAGGGAGGGGCTACTTGTTCTGAGCCCACAGAACTTATATATTTGTCTTGGCTCAAACTTTAAAAATAAACATATACTTACCATATGACCAACAATTGTACTCCTGGGCATTTATCCCAGAGAAATGAAAACATATGTCCACACAACATCATGCACATGAACATTTATAGAAACTTTATTTGTATTAGCCCAAACTGGAAATGACTCAAAAGTCCTTCAATGAATTGTTGAGCCAAGTATGGTACATCTACCCAGTGGTATAAAATAAAAATATATTTGATCTCCATCCCTGGATCCTGGCACAGAGCTCCTAAAATCCTTGGGATTTTTTGAGTGATAGGGATATCTTCTATTATTCATAAGAGGTACCTTTTCAATCACAAGCTGAGTTAATGCTAGTAAGGTGACTTAGGGTGGGGGAATTAGCCTCAGGATGGGGCTGGTCAACAGAAAGACCAAGTGATGAGAAAGTTGGAACCAACGGCTCCACCCACCCACCTCAGGAAGAGAGGGGCTGGAGGAGGAGTGCTATAAAAACTCTTGAATAATGAGATTCAGAGAGCTTCCAGAAAAAGGTATTGTAACTACACACACACACACACACACACACACACAACCTCGCCTATACCTTGCCCTATACATCAATTCCACATGGCGGTTTCTAAGTTATATCCTTTATAATAAACCAGTAAATGTAAGTAAACTAAATGTTCTGAGTTCTGCAGGTCATACTAGCAAATCATCAAACCTGAGAAGAAGGTTGTAGGTATTCTCGGTTTATAGCCAGTTGGTCAGTAACATGGTGACTAGAGACCTGTAATCGGTGTCTGGACTAGGGGCAGACATTTGGGACCAAACCCTTAAACCTCTGGCATCTGACACTAACTAGTTAATGTCACAATTGAATTATATTATTGGACACCTAGCTGGTGTTGAAGAATTGGTTGGTGTGAGAAAACACTCTAGAGCAATAAAAAGCAATAAACTACAACAATTTGGATGGAGCTCAAGGAAATTATGCTGAGTGAAAAAGGCAATTCCATTAATGATGCCACTAATGTGGCATTCTCAAAAGACAAAATTATACATATGGAGAAGAGATTTGTGGTTGCCAGGGGTTAGGGAGGGGGTTGCAGGAAGCAGCAGGGTGTGGCTATAAAGAGGTAGCATGAGGGATATTTGTGCTAATGGAACAATTCTATATCTCAGTTGTGGTGGTGGCTTCACAAATCTGCATGTGATAATAGTCCAGCACTACACACGCAAATGATTGCATATGAAACTGGTGAAATCTGAGTAAGGTCTGTAGATTGTATCAATGTCAGTTTCCTGGGTTTAATACTGTACTTTCATTTAGAAGATGGATAGGAAATTCTGGATGAAAGAAGGGTACACAGGACCTCTCTGTACTATTTTTGCAACTTCCTCTGAACCTAAAGCTGTTTCAACCTAAAAGCTTTAAAAGAAATTCATTTGGCTTTGACTTGAAGAAAACAACTGACCTAAGCTCTACAGAAGAAGAAAATACAAATTCATCCACTGGGGCTATTTTTATATTTCTAGAATCACTTTAAAGTAACTTTATTAAAACAGACATCTACTCTGTAACATATACTCCTGCCTCTTAATAAGGGAGGCACATCTTTAACCATTAGTCTTTACATTTTGACAGAGCCGAGGAATAAGGCACAAGCTTGGCTGTTGAAACACAGCACAGCACAAACAAGTGCCTGGCCTCTAGAAGATAAACTGAGACAGAGTGAGTACCCAGGGCAGAAGAGGTGAGCAAGCACTTGTAAAAGAAGTGAGGTAGAGCTACTAGTCACCTCATCTTGATAGCTGGGGCTAAGAATTGCTCCAGGCACAGAGTCTAGTCAGAGTGGGTCTGAGGCAGGAGACATAGGCAGCCAGCAGCGACAGAGCAGAGGGCCTCCTGGGTTGCTGAGGTTAGGTGGGATGCTGAGGCAAGGCCATGGGATTTGGGGCTTTCTCCAATGGACAAAACACACACACACACACACACACACACACACACACACACACACACACAAAACAAAGCAAACCTCTTGAAGTTTTTTAGAAATCGATAATTTTTATATAAATGGTGATCACACTCAAGGAGGCATAAATTTCATTGGAGGCCCTAATGACTGAAATAGCTAATACTTGTTGCTCTAGTGCTCATTTTTTGTCTGAATTCCTATTCCATTTTCTGAGTGGTCTATCCCAGTCTTTCTACCACTATTAAGCCCTCACACAAGTAGAGAAGTAATGAAGATAGCTAACCTAACCTTTCTTAGAGAACAGAATCATAGGATTAAGAATAGACAAGTTCACATCTGTATTCAACATAAAAGCTTGAAACAACCATGCACTTTCTGCTTAAATCTCTGGGTTTGAAAACAAGTTCGATCTTGATCTCAAGGAGTATAATGGCCTGAACTGTGTTCCTCCCCAGCCCTCAAATTCATATGTTGAGACCCTAACCTCAATTACCTCAGTGTGTCTTGGGAGTGGAGATGGAGCCTTTAAAGAGGTGGTTAAGTTAAAATGAGGCCACTGGGATAAGCCTTAATCCGATCTGACCACTGTCCTTATAAGAAGAGGACATTTGGACACACAAAAAAGACACCAGGGATGTGTGCACACAAAGAAAAGGCCATGTGAGGACACAATGAGAAGACAGCCATCTGCAAGCCAAGGAGAGAGGCCTCAGGAGAAACCAAATCTGCCAACACCTCAATCTTGGATTTCCAGCTACCAGAACTGTGAGAAATTTCTGTTGTGGGGGTCACTGGGTGGCTTAGCAGTTGGGTGCCTGCTTTCAGCCCAGGGCATGATCCTGGAGTCCCGGGATCAAGTCCCACATCAGGGTCCCTGCATGGAGCCTGATTCCGCCTCTGCCTGTGTCTCTGTCTCTGTCTCTGTCTCTGTCTCTCTCTCTCTTTCTCTCTCTCGCTCATGAATAAATAAATAAAATATTTTAAGACATTTTCTGTCGTTTAAGCCCCGCTTCTGTGACATTTTTGTTATGGCAGCCCTAGTAGACTAATACAAGAAGAAACCTCAATAATATTCCTTGACATATTATTACCCTTTAATCTCCCTCAAACTTCCTTTTAATGAAAAATTTTCTGACAGGCAAACAGAATCCCAGGAGATAGAGAATAGAAAAGTGAGGCGCTTGGGTGGCTCAACTAGTTGAGCATTGGACTCAGCTCAGGTGTTGATCTCAGGGGCATGAGTTCGAGCCCCACTTTGGAACCTACTTAGAAAGAAGAAGGGGCTCCTAGGTGGCTCAGTCAGTTAAGCATCTGCCTTTGGCTCAGGTCATGATCCCAGGATCCTGGGATTGAGCCCTAAGTCAGGCTTTCTGCTCCACAGGAAATCTGTGCTCACTTGCGTGTGTGTGTGTGTGTGTGTGTGTATCAAACAAGTAAAATCTGAAGAAGAAGAAGAAGAAGAAGGAGGAGGAGGAGGAGGAGGAGGAGGGGGAGGAGGAGGAGGAGGAGGAAGGAGGAGGAAGAGGAGGAGGAAGGAGGAGGAGGAGGAAGGAGGAGGAGGAGGAAGGAGGAGGAGGAGGAAGGAGGAGGAGGAGGAGGAAGGAGGAGGAGGAGGAAGGAGGGGGAGGAGGAGGGGGAGGAGAAAGGCGACTGTGAGCCTCAGACTCATTAATTTGAAGAGAGCAAAATTGTCTCTGGTGATGCAAATAAGACAAGCCATGCCACCGTAGGGTGGGGTAGGGTCAGAAAGCCAAAGTTATATGGCAGGAGGCAGTAAAAAACAATCATATCCATCTTTTCATACTCCATCCCTGAACTTCTGACACTGATCATGGAACAAAATATGTGTCTCCATTTTTGGTCCAGAAAACGTCACTATTGCTGTGTCTCCCCTTCCTAAAGAGAATGATGTGACCAGAAGCAGGTAGCCTGCTGATATAATATTTCACATTCCCACTTTTGGACTCTGCCTAGGACTGATTTACCATCTTAGTTTTCAAAGACATAGAATCCATAAGAACCATGATAACATATAGAGACTTATATGTTTCAAAATATGCGTATATGTTTTATGCATGCTGTGTTATATATGATATATCTTTGTGTGTTGTATGTTAGTAGATTGGAATGACCCAACTGGGATTTGCTAGGATTCTGCAAAAACCTTGACAGCCACCTAAAACATTTTACATATAAAAATAGATTTATGAACCGGGACATTTATTGTCTTACTTGTAACAGGTGAAAGAATAGGTAAAATTTAAATGCTGAAATGGTATGTTACTTGACAGGATATATGCAGCCATCAAAAACAGTGTTTATAAGTAGTTTATAATAATATGGAAATGCTCCAGTTAAAATGCTAGCTGAAAAATCATGACACAAACTTTTATGTACAGAACAACTGAAATTATTTTTAACATACATGTCTACATAGAAAACTGCTTGAAAATAAATAAGCTGTGATAGAATAAAAGTGACAAATTAAATATGTACTTTAGCCTTCCCCTTCACAAATCACTAGATGAAAAGATATTTTTAAGAAAGAAAGATGAGGGATCCCTGGGTGGCGCAGCGGTTTGGCGCCTGCCTTTGGCCCAGGGCGCGATCCTGGAGACCCAGGATCGAATCCCACATCAGGCTCCCGGTCCATGGAGCCTGCTTCTTCCTCTGCCTGTGTCTCTGCCTCTCTCTCTCTCTCTCCGTGACTAACATAAATAAATAAAAATTAAAAAAAAGAAAGAAAGAAAGAAAGATGAATTCAAAGCAACACAGTTAATTTTTTTTTTTATTTATGATAGGCACACAGTGAGAGAGAGAGGCAGAGACACAGGCAGAGGGAGAAGCAGACTCCATGCACCGGGAGCCCGACGTGGGATTCGATCCCGGGTCTCCAGGATCCCGCCCTGGGCCAAAGGCAGGCGCTAAACCGCTGTGCCACCCAGGGATCCCCAAAGCAACACAGTTAAAAAGCTAACTTTATAAAAATTATGAGGAATTCTTGAAAGATAGGTAAGGTCACCTTGAAAATGAAAGTCACAGTCCAACTTGCCTTCAGGGGAGGATAATGGTAAAAGGCAGAAGCAGCTGCAGGTGCCCTAAGTTCAGAGGCAACAGATAGAGTAAGAGGGGCCTGGGCAATTGTCATGACAAAGGTACTTCCATTTGCTGGAGCCAGACCATTAGATCTCTTCAAACCATTGCCATTTTGCCAAGCACCTCTTGAGAAAGAACATCAACGCTGAGAAGATAATCATAAGGAGGCCAGACTCAGTTTTGGATTAACACAATAAAAGTAATGAAAGAAATAAAAATAGCATCATGAGAAGCACAAAATAAGATTTTAGAAATAAATCCAAATGTATGTGAATGTTCTCAATAAAGGAGCATGGGTTAAATTCATCCATTAAAAGATGAATTTCTCAAATGAGATCTTTTTAAAACCCACCTAAATATAGTTCATAAGAATCGCAGCTAGAACAAAATGGCATAGGAAGATTGACAATAAAGAGATGAGGGGCGCCTGGGTGGCTCAGTCAGTGAAGTGTACTTTTGGTTTCAACGGGTCATGATGTCAGGGTTGTGGGATCGAGCCCTCATGGGGCTCCATGCTCAGTGGGGAGTCTGCTTGAAAGAATCTCTCCCTCTGCCCTTCCCCCTACTCACAGTCTCTCTCTAATATAAATAAATCTTTAAAAAGGAATAGATGACATAGCAGATAAATATTAAAAGGCAAACAAATATTACAATAGCATAGACAAAATATAATTTGAGACAAAAAGCCTTAAGATGAAAAATGATTAATAAGTGATATTAATAAAATGTGTAGGAAACAAAAATTATAATAGCCATTAACCTTTATGTACTTAACATGTATGTTTAAAATTGGCAAATCCACAAAGTCAGTGGGTAGCTGTAACACATATCTTTCTGAAATCACATTTCAACAGACAAGATATAAGTAAGAAAATATAGAGAATTTTAAACAATAATTAACAAGGAAACCTCAATAAATTCTTTTTTTTTAAAGATTTATGTATTTATTCATAACAGACACAGAGAGAGGCAGATACACAGGCAGAGGGAGTAGCAGACTCCTTGCAGGGTGCCTGATAAAAGAGCAGAAATCAAAAAAAAAAAAAAAAAAGAGCAGAAATCATGTGGGTCATCCATATCCACTCACTTACATGCAATAAACACAGAAATTAATGTAAAAGTATAGACCCCTCCAAAATATCATATGCAGAGAAATTATAAATGCCCTTATAAAATAACTTCTGGAAGAGGAAATCAAAGCAGAAAATCACTATTTAGAAATGAAGAACATTGTGAGCACTTTGCAGAAGTATAAAACCCTATTTAAAATAGTCAAAGCAGGGCACCTGGGTGGCTCAGTGGTTGAGTGTCTGCCTTTGGCTCAGGGCATGATCCTGGTGTCCTGGGATGGAGTCCCACATAGGGGTCCCTGCAGGGAGCCTGCTTCTCCCTCTGCGTATATCTCTGCCTCTCTGTTTCTCATGAATAAACAAATGAAATCTTATAAATATAACTATATATATATATATAGTCAAAGCATTAGTTGGAGGACAAAGTGCTATTTTTCAGAAAGGAAGTAGTTGAAAATAATGGCATGAGCTTTCAACTCAAGAAGTTCGTAAAAGAAAGACACCAATAAACCCAAAGTGGAAAGAATAAAGGATATATAAATGCAGGTAAAAACAAACAAATAAACAAACAAATAAATAAAAGCAGAAATTATGAAACTGAAAACAAAGAAAATCAACAAGTGAATGCAAAAGAAATATACTGGATTCTAAAGATGGTTTTCTTTGGTAGTGGGACTGTGATTTTTTTTCCCCTTCAGTTCTGTGTTTATTTGCTTCCCAAATTTTCTGTAAAAAGTATACATTGCTGGGCAGCCCGGGTGGCTCAGGGGTTTAGCGCTGCCTTCAGCCCAGGGTGTGATCCTGGAGACCCAGGATCAAGTCCCAAGTCGGGCTCCCTGCATGGAGCCTGCTTCTCCCTCTGCCTGTGTCTCTGCCTCTCTCTCTCTCTCTCTCTCTCTCTCTCGCTCTCTCATGAATAAATAAATTAAAAATCTTTTTTTAAAAAAGAATACATTGCTTTTATATGTAAAAGTCTACTATTTTAAAATGCCCAGTTTCTTCTTGGAGAAATGACTCCTTCTATGGCTGGAGCAAGAAAAATATAAGAAGAGCCTGGAACACCATGTACTGCCAGAAAGTAAACAGTTGTAAAATAATAATAATAATAATAATAATAATAGAAACAAACAAAAAGAAAGAAAGAAAAAAAGGACAGAAGGATGTCAAAGGACAAAAGAGCCAAATTGAAAGAGCTCCCAGTAGCCAAAGCTGGAACAAATGAGCAACAAAATAAATAACATAGTATTGAATTTTAATCTAAAATTCAATTTAGATATTTTATACACATGTATAAAATAAATATACATGTGTCCATACTGATACCAAAAAAATGACTAAATAAATAAATGAAGAAGAAATAAGCCTTCTTTATAGAAGAATTCCAAATCATATTTCCTTTGCATGAGCTGGAGAGGAATCCCTTCTCCCCTCCCTTGAAAGTAAGCTGGAGTTGGAGCCTTGCTTCTAAAGAATCAAGTGTAGAAAAGGAACAATAGTAACCTCACGGTGGAGAAACCCAGAAGAAACTGCCCTAACCCAGTGATCAGGGTTCGCATATAAGTCATTTGCTGTCATGTACGCCCGATATGATGAGATATAAAGGGCACTTCACCGCTGGGGAATTGGTCTCCCTAGCCCAAGCATCCCTGCCTAATTGTGAGGGAAACATCAGACCAACCCAAACTGAGGTACATTCTACAATGTCTTGACTGATACTCTTCAAAACCGTTGAGATCATGAAAAACAAGACTGAGGAAATGTCTGGGATAGGAGGGGATTAAGGAAATAATACATGGTGGTATCCTGCATGGGATCATGGCACATTGAAGGGACATTATTGGAAAAATTGGAGTGCTAGAAAGAAAGCAGGTAGTTTAGTGTGATATTGTACCAGTGTTCACTTTGTAGTTTGATGAATGCGCCATTGTTTTACATAAAAGGTTAACGTTAGAGGAAACCAAATGAATGAAGAGTGTACTAGTTTTGCAACTTTTCGGTAAATCTAAAATTACTCCAAAATAAAAGGTTAATTAAAATTTTTTTTACCAGCTACACATACCTTAGAGGATTTTGAGTGTAGAATTTGGCAATTATTATTAAAGCTGTGAATAGTGAAAATCTGCTGCTAAAATGTCATGACTTTAAATTAGCTGTACATTTAGAGATTTTAGGTAATGTATGAAAATTGGACTGTTCTTAAATTTTCTGAAATAATATGCTCTGATTACACTGTAGAAACCTCTAGACAGGGATCCCTGGGTGGCGCAGCAGTTTGGCGCCTGCCTTTGGCCCAGGGCGCGATCCTGGAGACCCGGGATCGAATCCCACGTCGGGCTCCCGGTGCATGGAGCCTGCTTCTCCCTCTGCCTGTGTCTCTGCCTCTCTCTCTCTCTCTCTCATAAATAAATAAAAATTAAAAAAAAAAAAAGAAACCTCTAGACACTTGCAAGGTGCCAAGATTCACAGGAGGGCTCAGATGGAGCACTCCCCTCCCTCCCATGCCTAGCCCTGGAAGAGCCCCCTTGACATGCTCTTTGAGGGTAGGGACAGTTGGTGCCATGGTGCCTCTGGCATGGCTGATACTAACTGTGACAGAAGGGAGTAGGGATTTGAGCTGATATCTTTGGTACATAAAAAATAAGGAGATTAGCACTTCCTCTGTTAAGGACTTGAGTCCTAGTCTTAAGACTATCCCTGTCCATACTCTGGCCCTCCTGGCGGTGACTAGTGTCCACCACCACACCCTACCCAACCTGACGAATTTCAAGCCTTGCAGGGAAGGGACTGTGCTGAGAAGAGGCTCTGGCCTCTAGTGCTTCTAGAGGACTCTAGCCTCTCCAGTCCCTACAGCCCTTTGTCCCCCAGGATTGTCAGTGGAGGAAACAGACAAACCTACCTGGGGCCAATGAACTCAGGTGCTTTTCTCTGATTCTTAAACAGAAGCCTGGGGCTGTAGCAGTCCTGAAGCTCTGCTGATCACCCCAAACATTCTGCTATATAAGAGCTTCCTCCCATTTCTTCTTGTCTTTCAGGACACTCCCTTTAAGCTCACCTGTTCCCTGTCCATCACAATCCCTAACCCTTTTTTTTGAGTCATGAAAACATTTAAGCAAAATGTGATATCCTTAGTATTACCTGTAATATCCCTGAATAACCCCTCCTAAGGCAAGCTTCTGCCTCTCCAGCTAGGTTCCCAGTAGCAAAAGGTTCTGGAGGAAGATAGGGGTTCACCTACCCAGGAGAGTGCAGACAGAGGGGTATAGGCTAATGATTGCAGGAACAGGGAGAGGACCCAGGAAATGGAGCGCACAGTACATGGCTATGCATGAGCCTGACAGGAAGCCATTAGTATCTATTTGTTAAATAAATATTTATGTATCACACAGGAAAGGAGAGACAGGTTTCCAAATGCCCTTATGGCCTAAAGAGAGCCTGAGGGGAAAGCAGAGTCACAGATTAGAGCTCTAGAGAGCTATGCCCACAAAGAAATAGTTCAGGAGGTTTTTGTCAATTTCAGCCCATTCTAGACTAATCTATCAGTGGTACCATCTCTTCCTAATGCATATTTGTCACGATGCATTACATGTTTCGACGAGTGGCATGTTCATATATCTGACATCTGTTTCGAAATTCTACTCACCCTCTGCAGCTGTCCTGATACTGAGAGCACTGTTATGCAATTTTTAGGTGTTCCAGAAGTACTTATAAATTGACAGACTGACACTGAACAGCGGAATTACATGAACGTTAAAAATGTGTTTATCTGATCCTCTCAAAGTGCTGTCATCTTATATATGCCATGGACTTTTTCTATTGTGAAATAATTCAAGTGAATGACAAAGAACAGAGTAATGTGGCCAACACCCACATTTTATAAATGTTAACATTTTGCCCTATTTCATATTTTTTAAGTAAAACATTACAAATTGAGTAGAAACCTCCTTCTGTGCTTCTCCAAGATCCTATTCCCCTCTCTCCACTCTTCCCAGAGAAGGCTTCCATCCTAAAGTTGTGTGCATCCTTCTTGCCCATGTTTTTACATTTTTATTACACTTACATTCATAAATAATAGGTATTGTTTTGCTTGTTTTTATGCTTTACCAAAAATTGTATTATGGCACTGTACCTATCATACTGCAATTTACTGGTTGTCATCAACTTTATATTTTTGGAATTGAATCACAACACATGAATCTCTAGTCCATTCGCTTTCACTGCACAGAACAGAGTGTTCTCACTGTATGAACAGACACAATTATCCATTTTCATGTTGATGGACATTTGGGTTGCTTTAGTTTTTATCTATTAAAGAAAGAAAATGCTGCCATAAGCATCATGTGCACATCTCCTTGCACCACACATGTGTAAACTTTCCTGTGGAATTTATTTTGGAGGGGGAGGCTGGGTCAAAGGGCACACACATCTTGATCTTTACTATATACCAAATTTGTTTTCCTAAGCTGTTGTACCAGTTTACACTCATTTGAGAGCACCGGTTCTTCCACGTCATTCTTAATGCTTATGCTCTCAGATATTCCCACTTTTGGCATTCTCAGAGATGTGAAATAGCATCCCACTGTGGTCTGGATTTTCCTGATTACCAATGCAGTTGGTCCTCATTGCATGTTTGATGGCCATTCAGGGTTCCTCTTCTGTAAATTGATGGGCTATCATTCTCTGTGCACTATTTATTGGGTTGTCTGTTTCTCATTGATTTTTAAGGGTTATTTGCACTTTCTGAGTGCTAATTTTAGTGGACTACTCCCTTTATTCTGACTTTTTGCAGTCATCTGGCCTTCCAGTTATCACTCCTCATTCTTTGAAGATTTTATCCCCTGGTTCATTGTCTCCCTCCCCATTACTCAATTACTAGGGATTTCAATACCTACAAGGATGATCTTGATTCCCAATCCTCTTACACCCAGTGATCCTGCCTTCATCTTTCCCATGCCACCTGCTTCCAGTCATGCCTGAGACCTTGCCAGTTACTAATAATCACACTCACTCCTTTCTCTTGATGACTAGTGTCCCCCTGTTCAATATTTATGTTTCAGCACACTGCCTCTGATAGCCTGACTTCAATAATTCTTCAACTCTAACAGCCTGCTTTCCATTGACCTGCCAACTTTTAATATCCCACACACCTTCGAGTCCTTACCCCTACCCTATGTGGCTTAGAATCCACATTCCAACATTATACTCACTTCTCTGTATGTGTGGTCATTCTCTTGCTCTTCTTTTCTTCCCTTGAACTTTTCTGGAAAAACCCTAACATTGAATAAATATGGTTCTCCATTCACTCTCCAATAGCACATCAGCAAATGATGTTTGCTGGGAAAAAAAACACACAAGCACGGTGATATTCATGTCCACTAACCTTAGGAAGGCCATCAGGGCTGCCCTTCATTCTGTCAGCTCCACTTCCCTAATTGATCACTCTCTCATATTCTTAAGGACAATTACTTCATAACTTCTCTTCCCTCAAATTTCCAAAGCCTTCCATGTTCTCATTTTTAGCTGATGACCTTGCTTCCAATTGTATGGAGCATATAGAAGCAATCTAAAAAGTATTACCAACCTCAATTCTCTACTTTCCCTTCTGTTACAGCTGATAAACTGTCAGTGCTCCCATGCAAAGCCAACACTTCCACTTCTGCCCTGGGTGGCATCCCTTCTCACTTTTTCAAAGATACTGTCTGTACAGGATCATTCCATTCAGCATACACTCTGTATATTTCCTGTGTTAAAAAAATATATATAAGAACAGGGATCCCTGGGTGGCTCAGCGGTTTAGCACCTGCCTTTGGCCCAGGGCGGGATCCTGGAGTCCCGGGATCAAGTCCCACCTCAGTCTCCTGGCATGGAGCCTGCTCCTCCCTTTGCCTGTGTCTCTGACTCTCTCTCTCTCTCTATCATAAATAAATAAATAAATCTTTAAAAAATAAATAAAAAATAAAAACAAAACCCCAAACTCCCTTAATACATATCCCCCTCAACTACCATCCCATTTTCCCTCCTCCCTCTACAGGAAAACTCCTCAAAAAGATCCTCTACACTCACCCTCTCCCCTTGCTCTTCTGTCCTTTCTTAAAGCTAGGCCCGACAGGCTTTCATCATCACTACTCGCTAAAACTATCAGCAAGGCTGTGGTTGACCTCCACTTTGCCAAATCTAATGATAAATGCTCGGTCCTCATCTTATTCAGCCTCTCAGCAGCATCTGACATGACTGTTCCCTCCTTCTTGAGATAACTCCTTCTCTTTGATTCTCTTCAAATCTCACTAATACTCCTTTACTGGTTCCTTCTCTTCCTTTCCAGGTCTAAAACTGGAGCACCTGGGGCTCCAGCCTCAGACCTCCTTTCCTTGATGAACATTAATTCATTAGGGGATCTCATCCAGCCATGGTTTCACATGCAATCTGTAGTCTAGCCACTCTCAAATTGACATCTCTGGCTTCACCATCTTGCCTGAACTCCAGACTCATATATTAGTTAGCTGTCCACTTGATGTCTGATAAGCATCTCTAACTCAACATGTTTAAAACCAGGTTCTGGGGCAGCCCTGGTGGCGCGGTTTAGCGCGGCCTGCAGCCCAGGGACTCAGAATCGAGTCCCATGTAGTCGGGCTTCCTGCATGGATCCTGCTTCTCCCTCAGCCTGTGTCTCTGCCTCCCTCTTGCTCTCTCTGAATAAATAAATAAATAAATATTTAAAATAAAATAAAATAAAATAAAACCAGGTTCTTAATGCTCTGTCACAGGCCTACTCCTCCTGCAGAGTTCACCATCTTATTAAAAAGCACCACCATTAACCCAGTCACTTGGGCTTTGGAAACTCTACACTTGGACCTCTCCCTTTCACTCTCATCCTGTATGAGCAAATTATAAATTCTCCACTTCCAAAATACATTAGAATGCATGCACTTCTACCTCTACCACCATTATCCAGAGACAAGTCATCATCTCCTGCTTGGACTATTAGAATGGCCTACTGACTGGACACCCCAGTCCCTTTCACCCTTACCCCTTTCCAATCCACTCTCCACACAGTAGCTAGAGTAATCCTTAGAAACTGTTAGCTGTATCTTGTCATTTCTTAGCTCAAATCTTCCAGTGGTTCCCCACACCCTTCAGATGTCCTTATCAATGGCCTTCCATGCATTGCATACCCTGTCTCCCTATCTCCTTTTCGACCTTATCTTCTATCACTCTTTATCCACACCTCCTCCAAACATACTGGCCCTCTTGTTCCTCGATGACCAGGTATACTTCTGCTTAAGAGCCACTGCTCAAGTTGGTCATTCTGTCTGAGAATTTCTTCACTTGGATATCCATATGCCAAACTCACTTTATCAGGATGGCTTTCCCCATCCACCCTTATAAAATAGCAACCCCACTCAGGCATCCCTCAAATGTAGTTTTTTACGCAACTTCAATTTATTTTTGTATATGGTTTGAAGTAGGGATCAAATTTATTTTTGTAAAGACTTTATTTATTTGAGAGAGAGAGAGACCATGAGCATGGGGTAGGGGCAGAGGGAGAGGGAGCAGCAGTTTCCCCACTGAGCAGGGAGCCTGATGTGGGACTCAATCCCAGGACCCTGGGATCATGACCTAAGCCGAAAGCAGACATTTAACTGACTGAGCCACCAGGTGCCTCAAGATCTAATTTATTTTTATGTAGAAAACCAGTCATACCACTAGTATTTATTGACTAGTCCTTCCTTTCCTCCCCTGGCTTGTATAATCTCACTTGTGTCATTTCCCAAACTTTCATCCATGTGAAAGTTTGTTTCTGGGCAATCTATTCTGTTCTATTGGTCTATTTGCCTATTTTATTTTCCATAGCATTTTAATAAGTCTTGATATATAGTAAGGCAAGTATCCCCACCTTTTTTCTTCATCAAAATTGTTTGCTATTCTTAAAGTTTCATTCTTCTGTAGGAGTTCCACTAAGAAACAAAAACAAACTATTGTAATTTTTATCAGAATTACAATGACCCCATAGAGCAAAATGAGGACAAATGGGTATCTTTGTGTTATTGAGCCTTCCCACATGTAGTAGATCTCTCCACTTACTCAGAACTTTGTTTCACTCTTCAAAAATGTTTTTTACGTTTCCTTGTTAAGATAGAGCAAATTCTATGTTATTTTTATTCTTAGATATCTAATAGATTTTATGAATGATACCCTTTTCTCTTTAACATTTTGAACTGGTTGTTATGTTGTAGGACAACATTACTGATTTTGCATGTTGATCTTGCAGCTAGCAAACTGCTGACTTATCTTATTAGTTCTATAGATTCTATGCATTGGCAAATATTGAGTCTTTCTCTTCCTTATGAATTCTTACATCTTACTTCCTTCTCTCATCTTACTGTATTGATTAAAACCTCCAGTATAAAATTGAACAGTAGAGGTGCTGCAGGCATCCTTGTCTTACTACAGAATTCCATGTGAATATAGTTAGGATTCACTTTTAAATGCTGTTTATTGTATATGTTTGGTAAGATTCTATATTGGGTTAAGAAAACTGGGTGACGGGCACTGAGGGGAGCACTTGACAGGATGAGCACTGTGTGTTATACTACATGTAGGCAAATCAAACTCCAATAAAAAAACATACATATAAAAAAAGAAAATTCCCTTCTAGTCCTAGTTTGCTAAGAGTTGGTTTGTTTTTTGTTTGTTTTTTTTTATCCTGAATAGATTTTAAATTTTTTTGCTTCTGTTGAGATGATCATATGGATTGTTCCTTTGATCTCTTAAGGAACTGAATTATAGTTATGCATTTTCTGCTGGTGAACATCCTTGTGTTCTTGGGATAAATTCTACGTGGCCATGATTTATTTTGTATATACCACTGCACCATAATTGGTGAATGGAAGAGTCCTTATGTTGCCATATGCTGTATAGTGATGGCTTTCAGCATCCTCTTCGTACAGTAGCTGAAAAAATATCAGAATTTAATTGCCATCAGATGTCAGTACGAAAAAGGAGTTATCTGCAGAAGACAATGGAATGAATAATTAACCCTTCCACCTCTGAACATTGACTGAGATAAATTTCTAGCTACTGTTCTCGGTTTTATATATACTACCACTATAACTTTGGGATTTTTGTAACTATGTTCCTTGTTGAGATTGGTTGATAATTGTCCTTATCCTGGTTTAAAACTGATATTTAAAAACCAAATGGAAGTTTAGCTTCCACTTAGAATGTACAAAACCACAAGAAAATATCAACTCCCACCCTAGCAATGAAAAAATATAGATAATCTACAGAATTATAACTTTCCTAGACCCCATCAGAAAGCTGAGGCAACCATGCAAGCTGAATTCTGAAGACTTAGAAAACTGGCCAAGGAAAGATGGGATACAGGGACTGTTTCACTTTTGTCAAAGTAGGAGAGGAAGAGGTGGCTACCATAAAAGTGAAAGAAGAAAGCAACTAAAATATTAATGAATTAAAAAAATAAATAAAATTTTAATGAATTCATTAACACTGAATATGGGCTAACATGCAGTTTAGAACAGTTTCTCAGCTTTCACCCTATTGACATTTTGGGCAGGATAATTATTTGTTGCGAAAGGCTGTCCTAGGCATCATAGAGTATTTAGCAGCATTCCTGGCATCTACCTACTAGATGCCAGTAGTACCCACTCCTCCCCCTGAGTAGTGATAATTAAAAAAATGTCT
Source organism: Vulpes lagopus (assembly GCF_018345385.1). NCBI lineage: Eukaryota > Metazoa > Chordata > Mammalia > Carnivora > Canidae > Vulpes > Vulpes lagopus. The sequence goes on from NC_054829.1 coordinate 69,956,682, forward strand.
TCAGAAATTACCAAATTTCCTTTTGGGGGCAAAATGCCCATTTTTGAGAACCACTAGTTTAGAACAATGGACACCCAGACACAAGAGAGTCTGAACTCACCCACAAGCTCTTTTCCAAAGGCCTCCACCAAGTGCTGATGAAAAAGGACCAGAGAGAACCCCAAATTAAAAAACAAAGATTGTTAGTTTAGATACAAAACATGACCCAATATGTTGTCTACAAGAAACTCACTCTGAAAACAAAGAAAGAAATGCTTTAAAAGTTAAAATATGAAAAAGGAAGATCATGCAAATACTACTCAAAAGAAAGCTGGAGGAGCTATATTAGTACAAAAAAAAGTACACTTCAAAACAAAGACTATTGCCAGGGATAAAGAGGAACATTACATAATGAAAAAGAGATCACATTAGCAAGAAGATGTAACTATCCTAAATGTGTATGTATCTAAAAACAGAACTTCAAAATAGATAAAGTAAAAACTGTTAGAATTTGAAGGAGAAACAGGTTAATCTGCACTTATACTTGACTTCAACACTCCTCTCTCCTCTAGGACAAGAAAATGGAAAATCAATGAGGATATGAAAAACCTGAACAATGCAATCAACCAACATGACCTAACTGGCATGTATAGAGCACTCCACACAACAAAAGCAGAAGATACATAGTTTTTTCCCAAGCACATATGAAACATCCATCATAATTAGACCATATCCTGGGCCATAAAACAAATCCCAACACTTTGAACAAGATTAAAATATTATAAGTATGCCTTCTGCAGGATAACTGAGTGGCTCAGTGGTTCGGCTCAGGTCATGATCCTGGGGTCCCGAGATCGGGTCCCACATCAGGCTCCCTGCACGGAGCCTGCCTCTCCCACTGCCTATGTCTCTGCCTCTCTCTGTGTGTCTTTCATGAATAAATAAATAAAATCTAAAAAAAACTCTCCCAAAAAAACAAGTATGCTCTCTGCCTCAACAACATTAAACTAGAAATAAATAACAAAGGTATTCGGAAAATACCTTTTACCTATTCGGAAAAAAAGGTATTTCGGAGACGAAACGACACACTGCTTAACACACATACACCTACAGTGATTTACAAGAGAAATTAGAGAATATTTTAATTGAGTGACTATGAAAACACAAGTCTATGTCAAATATACCAAAATTGGGAGGATGCTAATGAGTGTCAGAATTCCCCCTCTCTCTGTCTTTTCCTCTCTCTCTTTGTCTCTGTTTCTCCTCCAAAACAGTTTGTATTTTTAAAATAAAAATACAAAAAATAAAAATACAAAAAAAATAAAATAAAAATGATCCATTTCTAGTTGATAAAACACATCTCTAACCCCATCTTGTCCTGGTGTTTTTATTAAGAGGGGGCAGGAAGACAGAGGTTGACTGTTAATTGTTTTCATTAACAATTTTTAATTTTTTCAAGTTTTCCTGATGCCAAACGATCTGTTTGTTTTTTCACTGAAAAGGCTGTTCCTACATGGGCACTTTTCAGAAGGAAAGGTTACAAGGGGATGAGGACCCTCACTGGAATGCAGACCCACACTGCAGGCATGATAATCCCCGGCATGCTCCGTGGGATGATGAGAAGATGGAAGGGTTCCTGACTTCTCTTGACAGCTCAGCCTTGGAAGCAATCCCTTTCCTGAGAAAGCCTATGCCTTACCCCATTCTAGATGACATGAAATTCATCCACAGCCTTGACACACAACAGGTAGGGACCAAGAATGGACACATCTTAACAAATATTATTTGTACAATCTCTTTTCCTTGATCAGATTTTCCCCCAGTTTGTCTATTTTATTAGTCATTTTTTAAAAGATTTTATTCATTTATTTGAGAAAGCATGAGCATGAGTGGGACAGGGGTGGGGTGGGAGGGGAAGTGCAGAGGGAGAGGGAGAAGCAGACTCCCTGCTGAGCAGGGTGCCTGACTGGGGCTCAATCCCTGGATCCTGAGATGGTGACCTGAGCTGAAGCCAGATGGTGACCTGAGCTGAAGCCAGATGCTCCAACTGAACCACCCAGGAGCCCCTTATTAGTCATTTTAAACCAGCTCTTAGTTTTGTCGGTTATCTTTACAATTTTTTTCTTTCTATGGAGATGGGAGGATGGTGGTGTTGGTTTGGTGTGGTGTAACTGTTTCATGAATAAATAAATAAAATCTAAAAAAACTCTCCCAAAAAAACAAGTATTATAAATATAAGGATGGTTTATTGGTTTGCTGGTTTCAGTTTCCCACCAACTTCTCTCCACTAGCCTCTCCGTTTCCCCCAATGGCAACCAATGTTACCAGTTGTTTTTTTACTTAGCCTTCCCATTTTGTGCATGTATGAGCAACTACATATAATTATGAATTGTACTTGTGTAGTTGTAACTCATAAAAGAGGGGCATATTGTGCACACTGTACTGCCCATTACTTCCTTCATTTAGTCATATATTTTGGAGCTGATTATGAATCACTATATCCTGAGAGTCCTTATTATTTTTATTATTTTTTCAAAAGATTTTATTTATTCCTTTGAAAGAGACAGAAAGAGCAGGTGCGTGCACAAGCAGGGGCAGAGAGAGAAGCAGACTCCCTGCTGAGCAGGGAGCCCAATGTGGGGTTCCATCCTGGAGATCATGACCTGGGCCAATGCTTAACCGGACTGAGCCACCCACGTACTCCTTCATTCTTTTTAATAGTTACACACAGTATTTGTATTTTATGACTATTCACTAAATTGTAATCAATTTTTCACTTTTGTAGATAGTAGTATAATCAATAGCTAATCAATAGCCTTTTTCATACATCGTTTTATTTGTATCTGTAGAATAAATTAGGAGAAATGAAATTGGTAAGTCAAAAGGAATATGCTTGTGTTATTTTATTCCATATTGCCAAATTGCCATCCATAGATGTTGTATCTATTTGTACTGCTGCTTACAATGTGTGAGAGGACCCGTTTCATCACACCCTAAATGCCAGTTAACCCAGTATTCGATCAACTTATTGGACCTTTACCAATCCAATCATTTTAAAATGGTGAAAGTGATTAAGAAGTACAAACTTCTAGTTACAAAATAAGTCACGGGGATGAAAAGTACTGCATAGGGAATACAATCAATGATATTTTAATAACATAGTATAATGACAGTGCCCACTCTTACTGTGGTGAACACTGCATAAGGTACAGAATCACTGAGTCATGTTTTACACATGAAATTAATAGAACATTACATGTCAACTACACTTCAAAACTAAAAATTTTAAAGTAAAATAAGTAAAAATGGGGTTTCAGCATAGTTTAAAGCTACATTTCTTTCTATATTGCTGAAATTGAGCATTTTCTGTGAACACCTATTCATATTCCTAGTTTTTTCTTTCTAAGAGTTTTTGTCTTTTTCTTATTGATTTGCAGAGGTTCTTTTTGCATTAGGAAAGTAAGGTCTTAGCCTATCCTATAAGCTGCAGATACTTTCCTCCAGCTTGTTATTTTCTGTTTTAACTTTACTTGCAAATAAATAAAGCCCTCTTGGTGGAGTCTTCCCTGTAGAATTATGTACCAGTGCTTTTTATTCTCATTAATTCTTTATTGTCTTATATTTTATATGATCTGACTTAATATCGCTACTCCAACTTTCTTTGGTTAATAATTGGCTACTCTATCTTTTCCATCCTTATATTTATGACTTCTGCAACCACGTTTTTTCACTCTGCCTCTTGCCATCAGCCTAAAACTAGATTTTGTACTGCTTTATTTAATCCAATCTGCTAGTCTGAATAGATTAGTTTGCCTGCTTGTGATTATTGATAAATTTGGACTTATTTCTAACATATACTGTGTTTTCTGTTTATCATCCATACTAGTATACTAAGACTGCTGTGACAAATTACTACAAATGTGGTGACCTTCAAAAAACCAGAAATTAGGGGCACCTGGTGGCTCAGTCAGTTAAGCACCTGCCTTCGGCTCAGGTCATGATCCCAGGGTCCTGGGATCTAGCTTCACATCAGCCTCCTTGCTCAGCTAGGAGCCTCCTTTTCCCTTTCCTTGCACCCTCCCCCACTTGTGCTATCTTTGTCTCTCTCTCTCTCTCTCCCTCTCTCTCAAATAAATAAATAAAATCTTACTTTAAAAAAACCAAAAAACAAACAAACAAACAAACAAAAAACTATTTTGTCACAGTTCTGGAGGCCAGAAGTCTGGAATCCAGGTGATGGCAGGGCCGAGTTCCCTCCTGAAGCTCTGGAGGAGATTCCATCCCTTGCCTCATCCAGCCTCTGTGGCTATTGGCATTCCAAGGCTTACAGGGGCATCTCTCCCATCTCTGCCTCTGTCTTCATATGACCAGCAGTCCTCTCCCTGCGTGTCTCTTGACACCTAGCATTGGATTTGGATTTAGGGCCCACTCAGATAACTGAGGGGGATCTCATCCAGTGAGCCTTAACTTTATTCCATGTGCAAAGACTTCTTTTCCAAATAAGGTCACAATCACAAATTCCAGGGATTATGATGTAAACATATCTTTTGGGGGGGCTATCATTCAACCTACTGCGCACCATCCTGATATTCCTTATTCTTAGCTATTTCCCCCCTCCTTTCTTGACTAATGTCAGATTGATAAAGGTTTATCTTTTTATTTCTGCTTGTTCAGAAGGTATTAGATATCTACACTAATTTTGGTCAGTATTCTTAAATTTAACAGACATATAGCTGTAAAATTGTCCAATAAATTCTGTGTTTGGGGATGCCTGGTTGGCTCAATGGTTGAGTGTCTGCCTTCGGCTCAGGGCATGATCCCAGGACCCGGGATCAAGTCCTACATCGGGGTCCCTACAGGGAGCCTGCTTCTCCCTCTGCCTATGTCTCTGACCCTCTCTCTGTGTCTCTCATGAATAAATAAAATCTTTAAAAAAATTTTTTTAAATAAAGTTTTATTTCTAATTTTGCTGAATTGAAGTCAGAGAACATAGTTGATTTTCTGTCTCTCCGGTGGAAAATTTTATTGACATTTTATCTGGAGCTTGACACTGTAAAAAATTCTGTGGGTATATATTCTTGAATATTTGGTTTGCAGGATGAAGAGCTACAAAAAAGCCAGGACTAGCTCTCTCTCTGAGGACTGAAAAATCTGGACTAATTATTTTTAATATACCTTAAAGTATCAGAAAGGCATCAAAAACTACTGGACTCAAAGATCCTCCTAAGGATCATGAGGAGAGTGGGTAAATAAAATTTGGAACATATACATAAAATGGAAAATTATATTATATGAAAATGGAGTAACTAGATCCATCCATAGCAGCATGGATAAACACAAAAACACTAAGTGAAAATATATGATGCAAAATATTGTATGCTGTCTGATATAGATTATTTAAAACACTATACATATTCCATACATTTTCTGTGAGTACAAGTATTTGTATGAAAAAATTGTTTTAAGTCTGGAAAGAAAAGCTGAGTTCATGAGTCTGATCAACCTGGATGTGACGGAGAGAGGTTGGGGAGTAGGAGTGTTGTCAAAGTGGCTTTAGTGTGGATGGATAAGCATAATGTAGTGAATCTGTACAACAGAATATTATTCAGCCTAAGAAGGAAGGAAATTCTGACATGGGCTATAATGTGGATGAACCTTAAGGACATCATGCGAAGAGAAATAAGTCAGTCACAAAAAGACAAACACTGAGTGATTCCACTTATATGAGGTACTTAGAAGAGTTAACTTCATAGACACAGAAGGTAGGATGGTGATTGCCAAGGGCAGGGGAGAGGGAGATGGGAATTGCCTAACGGGCATAGTGTTTCAGCTTTAGAAGATGAAAGAAGTTCTGGAAATGAATGGTGGTGATGTTGACCCAACATTATAAACGTATTTAATACCGCTGAATCGTACACTTAAAAATGGTTAAGATGGTTTTATGTTGTGTATTGTACCACAATTTAAAAACATTCAGTGGTATCTATAATATTTTAATGTTTTTAAAAGATTTATTTATTTATTTATTTATTTATTTATTTATTTATTTATGAGAGACAGCGTGCAAGCAGGAGGAGGAGGAGCAGAGGGGGGGAGGGTCCCAAGCAGACTCCATGCTGAGTTCAGAGCCTGATGCAGGATTTGTTCTCAGGACCCTGAGATCATGACCCAAACTGAAACCAATAGTTGAAAGCCCACTGACTGAGCCACCTAGGCACCACAATAGCTTTTTAGTTTTTAAAAACTAAAAACAAAAACAAAAACAAAAAAACTAAAAAAAACTTAAAAAAATTAAAGACTAAGGTAAAAAGAAAATAAAACAAATAATTATGCTACACTTAGCTCATCTATAGAGTGTTATTAGAAGTAGAAAAGAGAGGAGACAAACGGAGCCCTGTGGAGAGAGACAAGCTCCCCATGGCCACTGTCTGCCACCAGGATATGGGGGCCACAGGGAGGGGCCACCAGGTTCTGAAGTCCAATTGTTAATAACAGCTACACTTGTGAGGGCTTACTGTGCACCTTCTTTTGTGTGTACCCAGAGCTTTAGATTTGTGATCTCAATTACTTCTCACAGCAGCCTTTTGAGTTAGGTACTATTGTTGTTTTCATTTGACTGATAAACCTCCCTGGTGGTCTAGTGGCTAGGATTCATTTGACAGATAAAAATATCTAAAATATCTAAAGCTCAGTGAGGGTAAATGATTTGCCAAAAGTGACAAAGTAGTGAGCAGTGGAGCTATGATTTGTATCCAGGAAGGTCTGACCTACGAGCTTAGACCCTTAACCATGCCACTGCAATGTGTGTTTTCTAGTAAGCAAATGCAAAATGTCCACACACATATCATGACATTAAGGTGTAATCCAAAGAAATAGCTATGTTAAGAGTATGTGTAATATTTTGTTCATTAACATAACTGTGCCTTATAACCAGAAAGATACAGCTTGCAGATGCCTGCCCTCTGAGATTTAAACTAGTAAAAAGAAATCTTTAATGGATGAGAGTAGCTATCTAAAGAATTCACCCTAAGGAACAGATCAAAGTCGGAAGAGACAAGTTGATGCCAAACTTCAATCAAAATGTCTAGAGTGAAGTCACATGAAGGTATAATTGATGAGAACGATTTGGATTTTAAAATGTTTGTATTCTTTGATGTGGTGATTCTACTTTTTGGAGTCTATACTAGGGGCATAATACCAAATATCTAAAGGTTTTATACATAAATATATTCACCATAAAATGAATTTTAATAGCAAAAGTGAAAATCAATCTAAATATCCAACACTAGTGAAATGGCCGGCAAAATGGAATCCCCATACAATGGAAATGTATCACAGCCTCACAGAGACATAGATGTACACACATATGCATAGTTTGTTATTGCTTAACAATTTCATAAGTACAAGGACAAATTGCATGAGGAAGTTTAGTCAATGTGCTTTATAGAGACAGGGTTACCCTCCTGCTATAAATACAAAAAGATACTGAATAGTGTATAATAATGTTAAAAATATTAGTTGAGGAATAAAACAAAAGAGATTAATAAAAAGACATTTTATTACAAAATAATAGGAATATAATAAATAATGGGAAATTCTCAAGTCCCAGAAAGAAATAAGAGCCCCAAAGCCAGTGTGGTAAGAAAGATAAAAAAAAGAGGGTAGTCAGTGGTAGTCAGTGGAATATGGACCTGGAGCTAGGCCCTAAGAGTCTAGAGCCTGGGGTTTTAAAAATCACATGGGGATAGAGACGAGATCTCAGGTCCATGAAAGGCAGGGATCTTGTCTTGGCTGGATCGATTCTCTCTAAAACAGAGGCTGAAGCAAAGATGAAAAAGTGGAGTTTTACTTAATGTTATTAGCCAAGGTTCTCCAGAGAAACAGAACCAGCAGGATGTGTATTTATATAGAAAGTGATTTATTTTAAGGAACTGGCTCCTGCAATTATGAGACTGACAAGTCCAAAATCTGCAAGGTGGGCCAGAAGGCTGCAGGCCAGGGAAGGTTTGATGGTACATTTGACATCCGAAGGCTGTGTGCTGCAGAATTCTCTCTTGCTTGGAGGAAGTCAGCCTTTCGTTCTATTCAGGCCTTCCGTTGACTGGACGAGGCTACCCACATATGGAGGACGATATGCTTTACTCGAAGTCCACTGATTGAAATGTTCATCTCATCCAAAAAAAACACCCTCACAGAAACATCCAGAAAAATGTTTGACCACAGATCTGGGCACCATGGCTCGGACAAATTGACACATAAAATGAACCATTTCTCTTGGGAATCATAATCAGAGCAGCAAAGATGAAGAAAGGGGAAAAGAAGCAAGAAAGGTGTGAGGAAGTGTGAAATGGCACGTTGTCATTCTGGCTGACACTTCATGAGAAGCCTCCAAGATCATAGCAGGTTACTCAGCAAGCATGTCTGGTTGGCATATGGTTCTACTCCAAACAGGCTGCAGAGAGAAATGGCACTTCAGAGTAGGCCATGGGAAGAAGGAGGAAGGGGAATTTATCTGCAATCTTTCTCCTATCTTCTGCTTTCCATTAGTGGAGACTCAGTCCACAGGAAGCTAACTCCCCAACAGTTCCCCATGTTGTCTGGTGGTCTTTTCTATAGCAAGAATCAGTAAGGCATTTTACCAGAGACTAGAAGTTGTGCAAGGAGGCAGAAACTCTGGGTTCATGGATGTTAAGCCTGGCTGCACAGTAGAGGTCAAGGTGAAGGAGTGAACATTCCCAGAGAGTGATGGTCAGTCTCTGGTAATGTCAGCAGAGTCCCAGAAGCTGTCAGCACTGAGGAAATCTAAGGATGAACATAGATTTGTATCAGATACAACCCACCCCCTCCTACCACTCCAGTCCACTCACTCTCTATTATATTGCCTCCTGTACTACATGGTAGAGATTGTGTGTGTGTGTGTCTGTGTGTGTGTGTGTGTGTGTGTGTGTGTGTACAAGATGCCCTACTCCTTGCCCTAGAGGGAGATCTGGGCCCGAATTAGTCAGAGTCCCTCGAGGTGGTTGAGCCTATTCAGCCCAGTTGCAAACTCCTGGAAGAATTCAGAAACAAGAGTCCTTGCTGTTGTAGTTGGTCCCTGGTCATACCTGATATTCACTACCTCTCCTCTTATACCCATTTTAAATTTCCCTCATCCTTTTACCGCATTTAGGCTGGCCCAAGTTGATTGCCTGGTAGATTAACCCAGTCCTTTAGACTCTTTATTTTCCCTGCTTTTGGTAGGTTGCACTTGCTGTGATTCCCCTGGTTATCATAGGATATAGAAGTACTAAAAGACACCCAAATAAATGCCCTGAGTTCTGGAAATTCTTCTTACTATCCTCTTGTGTAAAAGCAACCCTAGTTCCTCATGCTAATCAGGATTGATTACCTAACCGGTGCAATAAATCTTTTCTTTGCTTCTGACCCACTGTGGCCAGATAGAAAACTGGCCAGATGATATCTGCCACTCCCAATTTTGGGGACTCAGTTCTCTACCAAAGGTCATACTCCTGTCCCATGACCTCACACTGCTACCTCCTCTGGATTCCAGTCACTGTTTCATGTCCTTGTTCCTTAATGGTAGGCAGAATGACAACTCCCAAGGATGTCCCCATCCTAATTCCCAGAACCTGTGCATATGTTAGATTGTATGACAAGGTGAGAATTAAGGTTGCAAATGAAATTAAAATCTCCATTCACCTGACTTTCAAATAAGGAGATTATCCTGAATTATCCAGTTTGGCCCAATGTAATCACAAGGCTCCTTTAAATGTGGAGGAGGGAATCAGAAGAGTCAGAAGTAGAAAAATGGAACCATTAGAAAGACTTGACTAGCCATCGCTGGCTTTGAAGATGGAAGGGGGCTATGAACCAAAGAGTACAGGTGGCTTCTAGAAGCAGCTACCACAAAAGGCAAGGAAACTATTCTTCTTATTCTTCCTGGAGGTCTCTAGAAAGAAACATGGCACTAGAGTTTGGTTCAGTGAGACCCATTTTAGACTTCTGACCCCTTAGAACTGTAAGAGAATAAATCTGTGCTGCTTTCCACTACTAGATTTGTGCTAATTTGTTATAGCACCGATAGGAAATCAATATGCCTCTTCAGACTTAGGGGTGACAGTGATTTCCGCCATCACAGGCCCCAGAGCACTGCACCATCCTACTTGGCTTCCTAAATCTGACCGTACCTTCAAGAGAAGTTTAATAAGAAGACTATTTATAATTACCCAGTTTGAGCTGTTAATCCATTTCCTGCTGAGCATCTCAACTGATAGAGAGCCCAAAGCATCATTGCAAGATGTAAGTGTCCTCAGCCACGGGAAGGGAGAGCAGACTTGTCTAAAGAATTCAAGAGGCAGTGAATTAAAGTGATCTCTTGCTGAGATATCCTAAAGCATCAGTGAAGAGCATAGCCCTCAGGTAGCCAATGAATTCAAGTGCAGACTCACTCACCTTTCTCACCTTTCTCTTCCAATTTTCTCCATCTTCCTTCCTACTGTCTCAAGAACAGATCCTGGACTAGAAACTGGGAGTTCTGGTTTATGATCTGGTCTTCATCATCAAGTGTTTTGGGGAAGAACAGCTCATTTCTCTGGCTCATGATTGCTTATGTGTTAAAGAGCAGCAGCACCTCCTCAGCAAGACGTTCTGTCTCAGACAATATTAATCTGTAAAATCTAATACTACCCTGCACATTCAGGCTTTTCCTCTTGTGATCCACGGGACTTCAGGTTTCTTTGCCAAGGTCCTCTGGATGACCATCATTAGGCTCTGCTGCAGTAACACGCATTCCATGGTTTGGAGAACAAGCTGTTGATTTCTTTCACATGGAGCAGTGCAGGGCCATTCTGGGTCGGATGGTTGGGTCAAGAATGGGAATGGGAGCTCTGCCCCAAAAAGTCACTCAGGTGACTGGTGGCAACTCTGCCATCCTCAACATGTAGCTTTCATCAGTGTTATGGCTGCTTCCATCCCAGGAGACCAAAAAGGGCACAGAGGAGAATTTGTGGGAGTGTTTTATAGGCCAGGACTGAGAGTAGCGTACATCGCTTCTGCTCTCATTCCATTGTTTAGAAGGCAGCTGTCTGGTCACATCTAACTGTAAGGCAGATAATACCACTTGGAGGCTAGGAAAGAAAGAATCAGTGGATTGTGGTGAACAGCTAGTGTCTCTGCCACAAAAGCTCACGCCCAACTCCATCTCTCTACTCAAACTCTCACAAAGAGCTCAGGAACCCTTTTGCAGCTAGGTCCTGCCTCCCTCTCTGACATAATCTAATCTCCGGCCACAACCCTCATTCCCCATGCCCCAGACTCAGAGGCCTTCCTTCAATTCCAAAATCCCACCGAGCTCTTAACTTGAGATTCTTTCTCATCGTTTAGATCTCAACCTCGACATTCTCAGAGACCTCTCCTTGACCATCCTATGGCATGTTGTCCCCACCTCCCAACACTTCTATGACATTGCCCTGTTGAGAAATAATGACCGAGGGTTTCCAGAATGAAAGGGATACACCAAATATCAAGCAACATAATTAAAGACAATCCTCACTATGGCTGGAGACATCCAAGTTTTATCACAGAACATCAAAGAAAAAGAACAACTTGAAGTTCAAATACTTCAGAAGTATTACTTCAGCAAAAGAGAAAACTGGAAAGGAAGAATGGGCTATGAGAAGCAGTAGTAAGCCAAGAGTGATAAAACATGTTGGCAAATCTAATCCTTGGTGGATGGTAAATCATAACTATTGAGAGGTTAAAAGCATTAAGGAATTAAAATACTAGACAACTACAATATGGGAGGTAGGAGAAAAAAATAGCAGAGGGATAATAGAATAATAGATATAGAATGCCTTATTCCATGTCTTTAGAGGAGAAGGATCAAAATGAACTTTTAACTTTTATAGAAAAATAGTTAGCTATGCATATTAAACAAAAAATTCCACCTAGCCACAAAAATGATGTAGAAATACAATGTACTACTTCTAACCAATGAAGGAATCAAGGAATCTTCATTGATCCAACAAAAGTCAAGAAAAGAGAGAAAAAAAATGGGGAAGAAAACCTTGGCAAAAAAGAAATACGTCCTAATACAACAGAATGACAAAAAAAAAAAAAATCATACAAACTAAACTCACTTTTTAAAAAATGAAGTGTCCAGAAAGAAAGAAAGAAAGAAGGAAGGAGGAAAGAAAAAAGGGCGCATGGGTGGCCCAGTCGGTTAAGCATCTGCTGAGGTTGGGATCCGGGGGTCCTGGGATTGAGGGATCGAGGGCCGCATCGGCTCCCTGCTCATCCCTGCTCATCCCTGCTCAGCGGGGCATCTGCTTCTCCCTCTCCCTCTGCTTGTGCGCCCGCTCGCGCACGCTCTCTCTCCCTCTCTCTCAATCTCTGTCTCGAATAAATAAAATCTTAAGAAAAAAAACCTTAAAAATGAGGTACTTCAAATCAGTTTTTTTTTTTTTAATTCAGTTAAATGCCGTTTGAGAAGGCGCATCTCCTTTCTGCTTTGGGCCTCCCCCCCGTGACCACCGGGGAAATGGACGTTCTGGAAACTAGAGGGTGGCCAGAACTGCAGTCACAGGTTAATGGTAATGAACCATTACCAGGTCAGGACAGGAAAATGAGAATGACCCACAAAGTGGATGAATCCGTTCAGATCACGTGCTTTCTTTTCTGACCAGAGAGTGTGACTTGAAATAGTGAAAGGGAATATAAAGGAAGGGAAAAGAAATGTTGGGAAATATCAGGAAGGGAGACAGAACATAAAGACTCCTAACTCTGGGAAACGAACTAGGGGTGGTGGAAGGGGAGGAGGGCGGGTGTTGGAGGGGAATGGGTGACGGGCACTGAGGTGGACACTTGACGGGATGAGCACTGGGTGTTTTTCTGTATGTTGGTAAATTAAACACCAATAAAAGTTAAAAAAAAAAAAATAAAAAAATAAAAAAAAGAAAGGCGTTGCCGAGAAGGGACAATTGACAATGGTCTGTAAGGAAGTGGCCACACAGCACTGGTCAAAGTCCATGTCCAGCAGCATAGAAGACAATTTAGCAGGTCTACAGGATGGGGGTTTTGTCTGGGTATGGACCCCTCTGGACTTTTGAGAAAGACTTAAGGAGTTATTTATCCTCTGCAGGCCTGTTTCTTTACCCACGGAATAAGAACAGCAATACCATCTGTCTGAGCTTGGGGCCCGGCTAAATTCGATTCCAGAGCCTGGACACAGGGAGGCTTTGGCAGAGAGCTGCTCTTACTACCAGTAATGAAGCCTGCCATTGTGCGGTACTGCCCCTCCCTGCAGGAGGTACCATCCCAGTCACTAGTTCTCAGGTCCCATTTTTAAACACCGCCCCCCCCCACCAAGCTACTTTGCACAAACCAAAATTATAAGAAAACGATGTGCAAACCCAAGCGGAATTTATTTGTTTTAATTTCATCTAAGTGCCAAGTAGAGAGTTTCTCCCTTGACTCAAAAAGTGATTTCCCTTGAGGTGCCTGCTGGTCCAGTCAGTAGAGCATGTGACTTTTGATCTCTGGGTTGTGGGTTCAAGCCCCATGTTGGATGTTGAGATTACTTAAAAATAAATCTTAAAAAAAAAAAAAAAGAAATTGTCCTTTCAGCCCTTTCTGCTCCTAGGAGATCGGGTCCCTGATATGGCAGGACCACTGAATTCAGATTCCTTGAAGGTCCTCTGTAGGAAGAGGTGTCCTCTGTACCTTTGCTTTTGGTGCCTTCTTCTCATCCACCGAAGCCTTCCTGTGCCAGGATTCACTTCTATTTTTTTTTAAGATTTTATTTATTTATTCATGAGAGACACACAGAGAGAGGCAGAGACACAGACAGAGGGAGAATCAGGGAGCCTGATGTGGGACTCGACCCCAGGACCATGGGATCACGCCCTGAGCCAAAGGCAGACGCCCAACCGCTGAACCACCTAGGTGTCCCAGGATTCAATTCTCCTGTGACAGGACGATAGACTTTACCAACTAGAGGAAAGCTCCTCCACCCTCGTCTTGTCCCCAGTTCTCATGCTGAGCTCTGCAGATAGAGCTCCTCATCCCTGTGCTTTGGGGTTGGGAGGGAGCAGGTAGGAGCACCCTGATTTGAGTCTAATCCTTGCTGGAATTCAGTTATGTCTGCATGCTGGGCTCCCCAGTGCCTCCTTTTATAAGAAATTCAATTGTAAGGGCACAACAGAGCACTGTGTACTGCACAGGAGACTAGAAGCACAGAACAGGTTCTGTCTGGAAAATGTATCCTCTGGCACAGACTCACCACAAAGAGAGCAATGGTGCTGTTATCACTATGACCTCTGAGAGACACAGACTTTACTAGGTATTGGCACCTGGTGATCAAGGGCCACACTCAAAACCTTGGACGGGGGATCCCTAGGTGGCTCAGTGGTTTAGTGCCTGCCTTCAGCCCAGGGTATGATTCTGGAGTCCCAGGATCAAGTCCCACATAGGGCTCCCTGCATGGAGCCTGCTTCTCCCTCTGCCTGTGTCTCTACTTCTATCTGTCTGTCTGGCTGTCTCTTTCTCTCTCTTTGTGTGTCTCTCATAAATAAATAAACAAAATCTTAAAAAAAAAAAAAAACACCTTGGAGGAATTCCCCAGCATGGAATATGACTCTATGGAGAATGGGTCCACATGTCACAGCTTACACTGACACTCCTGAGGACACGCAGGATGACGTCAATAGGTAAAGTGGCCAGCCTCCAAGATAGACCCGGTTGTCGCTGCCTCCTGGTATTCACACCCTTGTCTCCTTCCATGTGTATCATGGTTGATCCATGTGACCAATAGCATGTGGCAGGAGCATAGCATGTCACTTCCAAGGCTAGGTCATAAGAGATATCATGGCTTCTTTCTTGCTCCCTCAAATCACTCACTCAGGGGAAAACCAGCTGCCAGATTTCAAACAGCCCTATGGAGAAGACAACTTGTTGAGAAATGGAGGTCTCCAGATAACAACCTGAGAGAAACAGGCTCAGCCAAGTAAGTGAGCCCACATGATAGTGGAGCCCCCAGCCCCAGTCAAGCCTTTAGATGACTGCAGTCCCGGCCAACATCTTGATTGCCACCTCACAGGAGATCCTGAGCCAGTCCTAGATCCCTGACTCTAAGAAGCTGTTTGAGATAAGAAGTGTTTGTTGTTTTAAGCCACCATAGCAATAGATTAAATAACATTCGCTAGCACAGTTACAAACAAATGGAATTTAATGTCATAAACCCTACTATGTAAATATGGACAAAACTCTAAATGCATATGATGGAAAGTAAAAGTTTAGTAATACTAAGATATGTTCAATATGATGATGGGGGGGTAATAAGTATCATGGCGGAGGAAATTGTCTTATTCAAGATATATACTAGAGGGCTTATAAGATTTCTTTGGAGAACCCTGATACTTTCTCAATCCTCCGTCTCTAGGGAGAGGACAGGAAGCCAACGTAAACCACAAATATTAAGAGGGGGCTACCACAGCACCGTAGTGAGCTTGGGTGCCTTCTCTGCAGTTGAGGGTGGGGGGCAGTCCTTGATGCCTGCCTAACTCAGGCCTGAGGAGACTGAAGCTGTGTGTGGAACAGAACAGGGAACCTACATTTCCAGGGTTGGTAGGAGAGTTGAGAGTTTTCCATGGAACAAGTGTTTGCCCATCAGCAGAGGGAAAGCCAGACTGGAGCCATTTTATGCCCTTCCCCAAAAGGACCTTGTGGGGAGTGAAGAGGCTCTGATTGTCTGTGTGCTGTGGACCACTGGAAGAGGGCTGGGGTGAGGTGGGGGCAGCAGTCAGAGGCACAGAAGCCGGAGGAAGAGAGGGAAGACGCAAAGGGGAAGGACAAGAAGTCTTATCTTTGGATAAAGGGTGAAATGGTGATTATTATCTTGGTTGGACTCTTCCTTAAGATTTTTTATTATAAGATTTTTTATTATAAGGGGAGCCTGGGTAGCTCAGTCAGTTAAGCATCTACCTTCAACTCAGGTCATGATCCCAGGGGCCTGGGATCAAGTCCAGTGTGGGGCAGCCTGCTCAGTGGGTCTCCATCTGCCTCTCCCCTTGCTTGTGCTTTCTCTCTCTCTCTCTCTCTCTCTCTCTCTCTCTCTCCCTCAAATAAATAAATAAAATCCTTTAAAAAAGATTTTTATTGTGAGAGTTTCTAAACATATGGGAAGCTGTCTATCATCTAGATTTAATGATTGTTAATGTTTGTATATTTGCTCCATTTTTTTTTTCCTGAGGTGTTTGGGGGTATATTGCAGATATCTGGCATTTCACGCTTCTGAGGATTCCACACTATCTTTTTAGAGAGTAAGGAACATTTTCTTGTATGCTCCAGCAACATGTCACACATAGTGGGATTAATGGTGATTTTTTTTTTAGTCCCCTGATGCCCAACACATATATAGTTTCCTTACCTGTCTCCAAGATGTCTTTTAAAAAAAATACTATAGTTGATTTGTTCATGTCTAGGAAGGTAAACTGGAAACTTTTAACTTCTAAGTCGAGGCTGTTATTTGCAACCTAAAGTGACACAAGACTACTCCCAAAGAATGAGCAGCCATTCAATTATACCCCTGCTGAATAATTCTGAAAGAAATGACAGAAAACAAGGAGGAAATGTGTATTTATGAAAATAATTTCCCCCCATAAGAGGGATTTATATTTTGTGAAGGTGACAGACACCGCTAGAGAGATGCTCTGCTCTAAGAAGTTTATTCACATCTTTGTAACCCAGATGTTTAAACACCGCACAGAAATCTTATCTATTGCTGATGTACGTATAAATTTGTACCAACTCAATGCAGGGGCATGTGGCAGTGTCTATTAAAATTTTAAAATCATACACTCTTTGACCCAGCAATCTCTTTCCCGGAAATTTATTCTGTGTATATCCTTGCCTTGTGAAATGACTAAGTAGAAGGATACGCCTCACAGCATTGTTTGTAATAGCAGAAGATTGGAAACAATCATAAAAGTCCATGGGTGTGGGGTGCCTGGGTGGCTCAGTTGGTTAAGCATATGACTTTTGATTTCGGATCAGGTCATGATCTCAGGGTGGTGAGATCGTGAGATCAAGCCCTGTGATGGGCTCCATGCTCAGCAGGGAGTCTGCTTCTCTCTCTATCCCTTCTCCCCGCCCCCCCCCCCACTGGTGCATGTGCACACTCTCTCTTTCTCTCTCTAAAATAAGTAAATAGGGGTGCCTGGGTGGTTCAGTCAGCTAAGCATCTGCCTTCAGCTCAGGTCATGATCCTGGGATCATGTCCTGCATCAGGCTCCCTGCTCAACAGGGGGTTTGCTTCTCCCTCTCCCTTTGCCGGCTGCTCCCTCTGCTTGTGCCTTCCCTCTCTTTTCAAATAAATAAGTAAAATCTTTATTTTTTTTAAGGATTTTATTTATTCATTCATGAGAGACACACACAAGAGAGAGGCAGAGACACAGGCAGAGGGAGAAGCAGGCTCCATGCAAGGAGCCCAATGCAGGACTTGGTCCCAGGACTCCAGGATCATGCTCTGGGCCAAAGGCAGGTACTAAACCTCTGAGCCACCCAAGGATCCCCCAAGTAAAATCTTTAAAGAAAAAAAATTAGTAAGTAAATCTTTAAAAATTAAAAATAAAACAAAAAGTCCACCCATGGACTTTTATTCATTATATATATATATATATGAACATATATATGTTTATATTTGTATATATTACATTCATGTATGTATAATATATATACTATCTATGTGATATAGCATTTCACCACAAGAATCCTACAGAGTGCTCTAGGCCAGCAAAAGAGTGAAGCTATAGGTTAAGTGGGAAATAATGAAATGTGGATCTAGGTGCTGAATGCATGTGTGGGTGCCATGCCACCGCTTGCCCTCCTCACTCCATCTCTCCTGCCCAAGTGACCTCTGTAAACTATGTCCATAGACTGTCTCGTTCTCTGGCTCATTTTGGATTCTCAGTATTGCAGCTAGAGGACAGAGGGAGAGAAGAGAAGGGGCGTGGGTAATGATGCCCCTGGCCTCCTCCCTGGGACGCCGTGCTGGCTGTGCTGCTCATAGGAGTCACTGGGCCATCTCACCACACTGTTGCTGGTCCTGGGCATTGCACTCTCCTTTGTGCTTTTCCTATGTTCTGTCCACACTATTGCAAACCACCATTCATTAGGCTTGACTCTATATGGGCCATCTTTTTTTTTAATCAAGGCTCTGGCTGATAGGGTATGTTAGCACTTAGATTTAAAAAAAAAAAAAGTGTGTTGAGGAGGGGGACACATGCCCTTATGTGTGCTTAGCATCTCTGGAAAGCTGCACAAGAAACTGCCAGCAGGGGCTGCTTCTAGGAACGAAACGGTGACCAGGGGTGGAGAGCAAGAAGAAGGAATATCTAGTTTTACCATAAACCTTTTTGTTCCTTTTGAATTTTGTACTATATACAGGTATTATTTATTCAAAAAATAATTTTAATTGAAAATGTTTTAAGAAATAATAAAAAAAGAAAGACTGCAGAGGGTCTTGGCACCAGAAGGCTTCAGAGACAGCTGTCTCTGTAGCACATGGATCCTTCTTTCCCCGGGCGCGACTACCTTTCCTGGTAGATTCCCCAAGCCTCTAACTGAACAAAGAAAGAAAAAACAAAGGTAAAATTAACAGGCTTCTTCCACTATACACTACAGACAAGAGGCGCAACATTTTAGGGAGGAAAAAAATCTGGCACGTTAACTCTTAGACCATTTGCTGGTACTCACAGGCAGGCTAGGGGTTCGTGCAGATGGCAGCAACCTCCCTCCCACCATCAGCAGGTGGGCTGGCCCCACATCATCCCTCCCCCACAGCAACCAGGACAGAGTCTGCTCGGGCTCTTCACCTAGGCCCACTTTGGAATCCCTCTCTGACATCCTTGCCACTGCAGAGCCTGGTTGAGTCTCAGCAACACAGCAGCCTAGCTAGGAGACCACACAGGAGGGGCCTGTCTTCCTCCTGCTGCTCCTCAACCATGGCTGGCCCATTACTTAGCAATGTCTCTATTTTTATCGTGCTCATTATACTGCAGTGCTCTTCATTTCCATCTCATTATTGTTGGTGGGAGGGGGAGGTCATCTAGAGGCTTTGTTGCCCTGGAGACAGCGGGGGTGGGGGGTGCCACACACTCAGCTGTCTTCCGAAGACATGGCTCATCCATCATCTGACAAGACACTGGCGGGTCGGGTGTCTCTCTTCTGCTTGGAGGGTGACCACCAGAGCCCATCAGTTGTTCTGGCTCCTTGTCCTTCCAGAAGCATGATCCTTTCCTTCTTAAACAGAGAGGGAGAGACATATCTAGATTTTATGGATAGACACATAACTGACAGAGAAAACAGAAGAGCCATGTATAGCCCCTGTGTGATTCTGTCGGCGGGGGGGGGGGGGGTGTGGAGAGAAGTGTCTCGGGGTAACCAGCTGCGGTATTAGAAGCACATGGGATAGAAACACTCCTGCCCTAAAGGACACAGGTCACTGGCTACTTCCCCAGCTAACGTGGCCTGGGGGCTGTGGCTACAACGTGTGAAGCACGTCTGCACAATGGCCCCCCGACGCCAATGCAGCAACTCAAAACAGGTTAGGGTCCCAAGGAGGTAGCCACAGGGTAAAGGGGAGCAAGGTGCTGCTGTTGAAAGGACCTGATGCCCTTTGCCTCTGTCCCCAACACTGAGAGGTCTGCCCCTCCTTCCACACACTCCCTCCAATGGCAGGGACAGAGGGCCCCCACCCTTTGTGTGACACCCCTCTGCTGCAGCTGCTCCTCCCCATCCTGTGAAATCAGAAGTCAGATGCTAGTCTTGAGTGAACACTTCCTGGATCCCTAACCTATATCCCTCTGGCAAAGTGAGACGTATGCTCCTCTGAAGTCCTATAGCACTTCGTTTCCTGGTTGTTACAGTCGGTTACCCACCACCTGACTCTCCCACTGTGTTTGTATCTCTGGATGTTACTGGGTGCCCGATGCACAGCACCTAACTTAGTTGAATACACTGAACCCGGAGTGATAACTAGAGATGATTATGTAAAGTGCCTCACGACTGATGGTTTGCTCTGTGCCAGGCACTGTGCTAAGAATTTCACAGGCACTTATCTCCCTTAGTCCTCACCACAGCCCAGGGGGTAAGTACCATTACATCCCATCCTACAGAAGAGGAGAGTGAAAGAGGGTAACTAACTTACTCGTGGCCACGTGCATATAGTTCTCTATAGATTTGCTTTCACTACACACGCAGTAGCAAACTCTGCATGCTGTTCTACACCTTGCTTTTCTCCCCCTGTTTAACTTATTTCTTAGAGATTGTTCCATTATCAGTAGTTATAGGCCTATGCCTTCCTAACAGACCCAGAGTATTCCATAAATGGATATACTCTCCTGTATTTACTCATCCTCTGTTGGTGGGCATTTAGGTGGTTTCTTATCTTTTGGTATTATAACATGGGTTATAAAGTGTACCCCTACCCACAAATCTCAACATAAGTTATATTGCATTCCATGCAAATCCTTGGTCCTTCTGGAATTTTGGCATAATGAATGAGGTAGGGATTCAGGAAAGACGTTGACCACTATACAACAGCCAAATATCTCACCTGGCACATAGTAGGTGCTTATAAATGTCACCAATGACAGTGGTGATGGTGACAACTGATAGCATCCACTGTAGCACACTATCATGTGTTTATGTGCATGCAGTTAGTCCACAGCACTAAGGATGGCCACCTGGAAGTCTATTCAATCCTTGGTGTCTAAGTCCTAAAAGTCACTTACACATCAGAACGAATGACTTTGCAAAACTTCCTAAGAGCACATTTTGACCTGGGGAAGGGAGAAAAATATCACATGATTATAGTGATGGGATGGACCAAACAGTGATGACCCCAAGTGGAGGAGCTTCTGAAGACAAACTGTGGGTGATACAGGCATTCTCTGTGGGCTGGTTCATAAGAACCGCTGTTAATGGAGGTGGACTAATTGGGTTGGCCTAGCACTGGAGGGAATGGAGGCATTTCTCATGTTAGGCGAGGTGATGTCAGAGGAGGCAAGGCCAGCAGCCCTCAGGCCAGAGCTCTGAATGCAGAACTGACCTTTGGTTACAGGAGAACATGAAGGGCCTATTGTGGGCAGTTGGAAGCTTATGTCCGTGTCTGGTAGATGGAAGTTAGAGGATCCCACAAGAAAGTTGAGCTGGGAAATTCATCAACTTTAAGAGTTGTCTGAACATGAGGCTCTCTTATCCAGGTGGGTTGCAGTGCAAACCCTACCAGCTGGGGATCCCCGGGAGATGAGGATGAAGAGCTCTGGGGTGGGATTGCCACTCCCTAGATAATCAGTGACATGGTGGAAGAGGGGCAGAGGCTGCTTCTCAGCGCTGGAGTTGCTGGGATGAGCAGATGCTCTCAGGGGTGGGGGCATCTACAGGGAATAATTCAACAGTAAGCTGTGTTCCCATACTCTGTATGAGGACTAGGGAATAAGACATCATAATAACACCTAATATCTACCATAAATCAGGCCCAGGCAGGCGTTAATTCATTTGATTCTCCAACAGCCTTGCAAATTTATCCCCTTTTTATACATGTTCTCAGAGCACAGAGGTTGACCTTCTAGAACTGAAGTCATGTAACTTGCATCTATATCAAAATTTGGTCATCACTTTAGCCCTAGGGGATGCACTTACAGATCACCTGCTGTCCTCTAAGCTGTGGCCTGCATGAGGACACCCTCAGAAGCCTTAGGTGGTATCTGTGACTTCCCTAAACCCGTCCGGGAATAGGCAGACCTCAGTACCACTCTGGTCCTCCCTGTCCTCCAGGTGAGGGCTGCTTCTCTGACTACCCCAACCATGGAACTGTGGGAGTAAGAGCACTGGCCTAGGAGTCAGGGAGCCCAGGGCTAGGGGACCGATGGAATGGAGCGAGAGCCCCGGAGGAAGGAGGAGATGAACAAGCCTCCTGACCCCGCTCTGCTAGGTAAGCAGCTATGCCCTGAACATAGAGGTCACTGGATCTGCCTGTGTCAGGCAGGCTCCAGCAGGAGTCAGGAAAACCCTGGAGACAGGCCGGGAGGGTGTGGTAGGCCTCTGGCCTCATATCACAAACAAACCTCACCCACTGGTTACGCAGGCTGTTCCAACCTTGGAATCAGGATTTGCTTCACTTCAACTTGGCAGCAAATCCTTTGCCTCCACCATCCTGGGAAGAGTGGCATGATTTTCAAAAAAAGCACTGCTTGAGCTGTGGGTCACCTCCTCGAAATGTGCTACTTTGTCCTGCCCAGCCCCACCCAGGGCTAGACAGATTTGCCCTGCTCTGGCTTTGTCATGACTCCAGGCACGTATCTGCTGGCCTGGTCGGAACAAGCAAAACATGCAATCAGAAAAAGAATGAAGCTGACTGTCTTTGGCAGCCCAAGACCTCAATCCTGCCAGCCCCAGGCCCGCCCATCATGTCCATCCCTCCCTCACTGCTCACTGAAGGGAAGGTGGTCAAAAATCAACTTGTCCCCCTTTCATCAGCTGAGCCTGTGACAATCATAATGTCCCTGGACCTCTGTCCTTGCTCTGGTCTCTGAGGTACTTTGGAGCTGTGCTTCCAACCCCCACAGGTTGTCATGGTGTCTGCAGCTCAGACTCCTCACTGGACTGAGCAGCAGCCTGTCTCCATGGCAATAAAAAGAATCTGTGGAGGAAGGATGTTGGCCTTGGAAATTAACTCCCAGAAACCCTCCTGGGAAATCAGCTCTTCCTGGGAGATCAGGAGAGATGCCCCTCCCTGAAACAAGGTTCCTAAGCCATTTCAGCAGCCTTGGGAAGCCCAACTTTCTAACAGTGGGGCCACCATCTCTGCATACTCTCCAGCCACGGAGGATGTCGACTCCAGATCCCTGGCTGCACTCATAAAAACTGCAGTCAGGAAAGCATGGTTGAGATGGGGACCCGGTAGTGCTGCACAGCCAGTGCCCCTGCCCACCCTGCTCCTCCTCGAAGTCTCTCTCTCTCCTGGCTGACAGGACCCTGGGCCCACTCCTCCCCGCTAAGCTATGAGCTGATACGGATGAAAACAGTGCCTCTCCTGCCCCAAGATACTTGTGTGTTATCACAGCACCTTCCATAACGAGACCAACAGATCTCTGCTGGCTCACTACAGTCCTTGGGAGACATTTCTGCCCTGCGCGGGTGTCTCTCTCTTGCTTTTCATACCATGCATCTCAGCTTTTACACAGTTCAAGCGCACAAGACAGCAGGGAGGACACTAGGGTTCTTTGAAACTCCTAGTCTCTTTCTAAACTAGCACCTGCACACTTGGAATCAGGTTGGGCTGGGTTAGGAGAGGTGGCCTTTACTACCTCTGCCTCCCAGGCAGGAACCACTTCCCCACCTACCTCAGGCACCCAGTGACCCCTTCCCTTGCCCCATCAATACTTGCTTTCACAGAGGGATCAGAAACCCGTTCACACTTGAATGTGAGTAATGACAGATGAAAGTGTATTCTCTCAGGGAGATCAGAAGTTAAATTGTAAGGAATGAGCTCCTAAGTGGAATTTCAGGCAACAGTTCAAAGGACAAGTGGCACAAGAGTAGAGTTTGGACTTTACTCTTGGAGAAGAAAAGAGAGAAGCCATGTGGATCTTCTTTCTTCCCAAGCATTTCTTTGCACTTGCTGACTCCTTTAGACAATAAAGGGTTTGTTTTGTTTTAACTTCTATTTCCAGAGCCAAGGAATGTGATTTCTCATAAAATTCTGCTACACCAGGGACGCCTGGGTGGCTCAGTGGTTGAGTGTCTGCCTTTGGCTCAAGTCATGGTCCCGGAGTCTCCAGATGAGTCCCACATCGGGGTCCCTACAGGGAGTCCGCTTCTCCCTCTGCCTGTGTCTCTGCCTATGTCTCTGTCTGTCATGAATAAATAAATAAAATCTTAAAAAAAAAATTCTGATAAATAAAATTTAAAAAAAAATTTAAAAAAAGGGGATCCCTGGGTGGCGCAGCGGTTTGGCACCTGCCTTTGGCCCGGGGCGCCATCCTGGAGACCCCGGATCGAATCCTACGTCGGGCTCCCGGTGCATGGAGCCTGCTTCTCCCTCTGCCTATGTCTCTGCTTCTCTCTCTCACTGTGTGCCTATCATAAATAAATAAAATTTAAAAAAAAATTTAAAAATTCTGCTACACCCAAGCTAGGTGTGATGTCACCACAGGAGACTACCTCCAGTACTCCACTGGCCAATGTCACTGCCTCCTTCCCAGCAGCCTGAGAACACAGCCTCGTATCCACCACCACACCTACAGAGCCGCCTGCAGGGGGCAACAGCAACCCACTTTACCTCCTCTTCCCCTCCCCCACGCAGTGATCCTGGGGTTCTCCTGGGACTTGCTTCCTGAAAACAAATCAAAAAGGCCCTCATCAGGTACATGTCAGTTCAAGTACCAGCTTTGCCACTTATTCTACTGTGTGACTGTCTTCGCGTGAATTCCTGCAAAAGCAGAGCTCAAGACTGGTAAATCCTTTGTGATGTGATCACAGAACACAGAAGTAAGAAGGCGAGGAGAGAGAGAGATGCAGGGCAGTCTCTGCTGTGGGCCATGGGGATTGACTCCACACAAACTCACTGAGGAAGTAGGATCCCCTCCTGTCCCTCCTTGGACAGGGCTCCCCATCGGTCTTGCAGCAGCTCCCTGCCCCTAGCAATCACCCCGCACTGGGGACTCCCTGGACACATGCCTGGGCAGAAAGCAGATGATTCATGGTGTGTCAGGGGTGAGTTTGAGCTCTGTCGGAACTGTCCACCTACACTGTGGCTGACATCTGAGGTGGGTTGAGGGGATATGGCCACACTCTGGCACATTACTGAATTTTTCTAGAATCTCAGGTTCTCCACAGGTAAAAATGGGGCTAGGAACTGCCCTACCTCACAGAGCTGCTACTATCTTTGTCTTTTATTTATTTATTTATTTTAATTTTTGAGCTGTTACTATCTTTAAAAGAGAGAATCCTGAGAAGCACTTAGCACCGTGCTTGACTTGGAATAAAGGCTCCGTAAGTGGCTGCTGATACTCTTCCTGCAACTGGGGACAGTGGGGGTGGCTTATGTGGCACTAAGGCCCTGGGGTCTTTTCTTCACCTCATCCTCTCTCTTTGACAGGACCCAGATCGGGCAGGACTGGAAGTCACTTGGGAATTGAATCCTGAGGAAGTAGCCTGAGTTCCAAGTCTAAAAAACTCTGCCAAGAATTTTTCTTTCCTTTCCCAAAGGAAAGACAAGCCTTTCTGGAGTGCAAGAGGCAGAGAGGGCTGCCACTTCAGAGTGGCCCTAGGGACAAATCTTAATTTTTCTGGAAGGAATCTTATCCTTATATGGTTTGCCTCGGCCACTTCCAGAAATTTGGGATTTTAGAAAGGGGTCCCAGAAGCAGGAAGGGCTAGACACGCCAGACTGAGCTTCCAGAAGAGGAATTCATTCATTGCCATTCATTCAGTTATTCAGCAAACCTTCATTGAGAAGTTTCTATGTGCCCAGCTTCTTGCTAGAGGCTGGGGCTTCAGATATGCAAGACTCTCTGGGCTGAAGGAGAAAACAGAATGTTGTGACGATGATCCCCATGCCCTGCAGTAAGTGCCATGGGAGCAGCTGTAACCTGCAGCCCACAGTGGGGGGACTGGGGTCCTTCAACCAGCAAGAGTAAAGCTCCTGAGGACAAGCGGTGGTTTAAGAAACAGAGTGACAAGGGAGGCAGAGGTCAGGATCTGAGGAGCTGTACCTCACACAAAGGAATTTAGCCCTCATCCTGAAGCTGGTAGAAAGTGATCTCTACCAAAGGATTTATTCTTTACCCCTTACTCCATCCCCTCATCATTATAAAAACTATAGCTTCTGCATCAACAGTGATATTTCCATCTATGCTGGAAGTGAAGGGAGAATCAAAAGCAACCAATAAACCTCTCTGTCAATAAAGTTGGAGTTGCTTCATAAAAGGCCACTAGCCATGGAGCCCTTTCTTCCCCTGCTTTGACTTATTGGTAAATGGTCCACGGGGTATTCTGAGTCACCTTTATAATTCCACTAAGAAAGTTCATAGCATCGCTGGGAGTTCCAGATGCAATAAATATTGGGTGGACAGGTGGAAAATAGGAAAGACAAACAGTGGTAGTAATGATAAATGCGATTAGCACTGAAAATAATAAATATATGTATCTGCTTGTACAAACACAGACTGTCTTTGACAAGAGTAATGGCCTCTCAAGGAAAGGAAGCAGATTCTAGGGTTCAAGTGTAGAAAGGAGACTTAGCTTCTACTTAGTTCACCCTTTTGAAGTACTCCAGTTTTTGTGTTCATTTTAAATATTTGAAAAAAAAATAAATGCATAGACTGCCAGTACCCTCCCACCGAAGGCCACCAGGGACAAGACTGCAGTCAAATAAAATTGGGTTTACTGACTCTAAGCAAAAGAGGGAGGATCACACCCCATGGGGAAGTGTAGGGCATCTCAGGAACAGAATATTAGAAAGGACTTATCTGATCGGGCTGTGTCGGGCAATTTTGAGGAGGATTCAAGGAAGCAAGGCTTTGCTCTGGATTGGATACTGGGGTAATTCCATGATTGGAATCTTAATCATAAGTGTGTAGAATGAGAGAAGAAAAGGGCAAAGTTATGGGGGCTGTTGACAAAGTGCTGAAACTCGTTATTCTGGATAGAAGATGGATATTCAGATTTTTGTGGTTTGAATAATAATTTGTCTGTGTTCAGACATGATCACAGAGCGATCTTGCTTTTGTCTTTACCCATCAAGTGAACAGAGTGGGCTTGGTCTGATGTCAGTATCTCCCCCTTGTTTATGTTTAACCGAACACCCTCGCCTAGCCGTGAGGTCAGGCCATCAGCACCAAGGGCGAGCTGATCATGCCAGGACAGCTCCAGGCAGCCAGGGGCTGCTCCTCTCTTTCTCAGCACCTTTCAAACTGGAGAGTACAGATATTCATTCAATTAGTTGTCTTTGCTCTACTGCCTGGGTAGTGTAGAAACTGAGCTTTTTTTTTTTTTTTTTAATATAGATTCAATGCTAAGTAAGGATCGCTTCAGCAACTTTTTGTGGGATACCAGAAAGCTTTAATAGAATATATTCTAAAACCTGAGCTTGTCCCTGAGGATGGTGCCACTGGTGGCTGGCATAGATGGCCGGGCTCTCCAACCCATCAACACCATAGCAAAGTCACACGGACAGCGGTTAGTGTCAGTTCCACAGATGTAGCCTGCTTGGGCTGCTATAACAAAATACCATAGACTGGGTAGCTTAACAATAGACATTTATGGGCAGCCCGGGTGGCTCAGCAGTTTAGCGCTGCCTTCAGCCCAGGTCGTGATCCTGGAGACCCGGGATCAAGTCCCATGTCAGGCTCCCTACATGGAGCCTGCTTCTCCCTCTGCCTGTGTCTCTGCCTCTCTCTCTTTCAATCCTCTCTGTGTGTTCTCATGAATAAATAAATAAAATCTTAAAAAAAAAAAAAACAATAGACATTTATCTTAGATCATGGGGACAGCCTTGTCACGTTATGGTGAAAGCACTTTTCCTGGTTTGAAGATGGCCATTTTCCTGCTGTATCCTCAGCAGGAAAGAGAGAGAGAGCTCTCATGTCTCTTTTATAAGAGCACTCATTCCATCGTGAAGGTTCCACTCTCTTGACCTCATCTAATTCAAATTGCAAAGGCCCTATCTCCAAAGGCCGTTGTATTAGGGATTAGGGTTTCAATATATGAATTTGGGGGGTACATAGAGTTTCAATCCACAGAACTCCCTGTCAAACCCAGAAACTCCTGTCCTGGAAAAGAACACTTCTTTGGGGATCATCAATGTGACAGGTAATAGGCCAAGTGAACCTGGCACAGGACTTTCTCATGACAAGCCCAGACTGAGGGTCAGGGGACCTAGTTTCTGGACCCACCTCACAGTAAAGCCCCTTTCCCTCCATGGCCTTTGGTGTCCTCATCTGTAAAATGGCAGGAGAGAGAGAAGGTGGGAGTAAAACAGATCTTTTGTATGATCCTTTCCTTGATTCTGAGGCATAACTGCTCCCATGACAGGTGGTATGCCGGTTTCAATCTCTTCTGGTAAAGGCAAGAGACCGGGTGCGCTAGAGACAAATCTGGCAGGAAAAACACAGCCTCCCTGACAAGCAAGTGGGCTTAGATCTTATGGACACTCAGAGGGCTACACCTCCCCACACCTGCATCAGTTCTTTACCCTAGCGAATGAAGCAAGACAGGAAGGACACTGAACCTCTCTGAAAGATGTGGCATGGAGTTAGTTAATAAACTTCAGGAAGACAGGGAAGAGAAGAAAGGAGGTAGAAGAGAATTCTGGAAATGGCTCCATCTGATGTGGGTTCCTGGGTCTGTTTCAAAGTTGGGTGGCAGGGGCGATAGTTTCTTTTGCTTGGCATCCCATACTCACTCTTTCTGCCCATTGAAAGAAACTCTCCAGATGTGGGCTGTGCTGTCTGTAAGCTGTTTAATTGGCCAAGGGAGCCCTTTGCTTTGGATGGAAGAGTCATCTTCTTGGTAAAATCTGACCCAGGACATTCAAGACCCCAAATCCCGGATGTTCCAGTTGGGCTGGCTGCTGAGGTATCCATTCATTAAACTCCAAAGCCCTGTCTCATTCCCACACCTGCGATGCTTCAGGTCACCACGATCCCATCCTTACCAACCTGCATCTTTTGTCTATTATCTCCAGAAGCTGGGTCACCAGAAATGGGGCAAAAGGAGGCCCTGGATTCCTTCTCTCCCAGGACCTCACATTCTAAAATCATTCTTATTTTTAGGGAGAAGTAAAGGGGATTTTATAGTTAATATATAAATTTAATGGCATAGAGTATTGCGTTTTAAATTTTCTTTTTTTTAATAAAGGTGGAGGACTCACTGTCCCATCAAACACCTTTTTTTTTTTTTAAGATTTTGTTTATTTATTCAGAGAGACACACACACAGAGAGAGAGAGAGGCAGAGACACAGGCAGAGGGAGAAGCAGGCTCCATGCAGGGAGCCGGACGTGTGACTCAATCCCGGGTCTCCAGGATCACACCCCGGGCTGCAGGCGGCGCTAAACCGCTGCGCCACCAGGGCTGCCCATAAATTTGTAAATTTTCATTTTTTAACAAGTAGAACATTCAGTTGTTGAGAGGCTGCAGCTTTTTAGGTATGTGATTAGTTTATTAAGAGTTTCTTCTCTGATCTTCCTTTCCTGCCTTCCTATCTCTTCAATCTTCCGGGAACCCTACAGGACAGCCATGAGAACCACTCAAACCAGTAACTGGATATTTGAGATCTGGCAGCTTGAAAACCTCCAGTGAAAATTTCTGAAGGCTGTCCCTTGGGGGAAGTACATTAATTGTTATTTGGGGAAGAGGAGAGATTGTGTTTCTTCCTGGGGCCTAATAGGAACAATGGGTTGAGAGCTTTGTCCCTTAAAAAAACTTGAGACCTTGGATGGTTACTTCCTGGAGACCTTGTATTGGATATTTTGGGTGCCCTGACTCACACCCTCTTGCCATCATCTGACTTGACTTCTGATGTGGCTGGGGTGGGCTGTTTCTGGTGGGTCTAACTCACTGCATTTTGGATAGATAGCATCTTCATCTTTGACTGGAAGTGTGGACAGTTAATAATCCCCAGGGGCAGCCCTTGGTGGCTGGGAGGTGAGATAAATGGATAATGGATAAATCCTCCACCTGCCATCTTTATGGTGGACACGCCACCCGAGAGGCACTCTATGCTCTCCTTGGGAGATAGGGAGAGCCGCGGCATGCAGTGGTACTCTCCCTAACTAACCCTTCCTTTCCTGCTCACCCCCTCGCTCCTGCTCCCTCAGATCTCCTGTCTGAAAGCTCTTGTCTTAGGCTCTACTTATAAGAGAAACCAAACGAAGACAGACATGCCAAGTATAATCAGGTTGACAGAGCCCTGGCCATCACTTTGTCACGGAAAGTGGCTGACAGACTTGGATTCAAATCTCAGCATTGCCTTCCTATGCATATCTACACAAGCTGCACACATCTACACAAATTAACCTCTCTGGAGCAGACAGCAATAGGGAAACGTCAAAAGTCCCCATTAGAATGATCAACAAAGGAAGGCATCTTACCTCATGGGATTCATGAGGACCTTCCTGCGTGGAGAACAGCATCTTTTGGCCTTCAAGATCGAAAGGGACAAAAACTCTCAACTTGAGTCCAGTCACCCAGGGCACATGCAACAGCCCAGACCTGCACAGCAACTTCAGTCCCCCACACAGTGTCCTAGCCACATGTGTGAGGATGCCCGCGGGCACCTCATCACTCTCTTCCTTCATTCCATCCTATTCTGGTATGCAGCTAAATGTTAATTGCCAAGAGAACCACTTGCTTTAGATGGAAGGACAGTTCATCTTCTTAGTAAAATCTGGTGCGAGATCTTCACTGGTGAAGTCAGCTATGCCAAGCATAGCCCTGGGCATCCATCCATGTTTGTCCTCAGTTCACTCCACAAAACCCAGCCTCCACAAAACCTCCACCCTGCTACACTGTCACTGGCCACCCTGGGACCACCCCTTTTTTCCCAATGCAGCACCAGGACCCTCTGATGGCACTGCTACTCAAGCTGCCCTCCCACCCATGAGCCCAGCCCCACAGTGAGGCCTGGGCAGACACAGCCAGAGATGCTCAGTAAGGCAAGGGATCCCCTTCCAGAGTGGTCTGGAAAATAAATAAGAAAAAACTGGGCCAGGGATTGTGGCTTGTGCCACTTTTAATTCCCATGGAGCCATAACATCCAAATAAGATTGGGTGCCCTGAGGACTCCTAAGACAGAGAACCCTCACACTGGATTGCCAGCACCTGGGTATATCATAACCCTTACCTACAGCCATCCTTGGATACCCTAGAATCCCCTATTGCCCTGATACTTTCTTCCAGGTCTTTCTTTAGGAATCAGAGATAAATGGCTTAATTTGAAATGTATAAATAGAGACAAAATATTCCCAGGTGGAGAGTCAGATATTCCAAGTGATCCTGAGGATCTCCCTCCCACAGCTGGCAAAGCTAGTAGCTGCGTGGTCCCACTCACTGCCTCCCCCAACTAACCTGGCTCCATTTCCTCCTCCCCCTTGTCCCCAGTCCTCAAGCCAACAGAAACACTCTGATGTGCCAAATTTGGTGGTGATAGTCATGGGGGGTTTCATTTTTCATGCATCAGCCCAACCTGGTCTGGAGTCCTCGTACACTTGTGAAGCTGGAGGGAGAATACACAGGCCTGTCCTTCTTTCTGTCCTTGTATCCTTCCTGTTCTGGGCTTGCCCTGGGCAACATGGGCCCAGGGTAGGCTTTTATGGACACTTCTCAACAGAGGAAGGGCCAAGGGCCACATATGGAGTGCAAACTATCTCTCCAAACCCCACCATGTTCACTTGCTCTCTCTCCCAGCCCCTCCTCCTTCCTGAGGTCAGTTCCACTACACCAGGGACACATGCCCATTCCCACAAACACAGCATGTATTGCTGAGACACCGAACCCCATTCAGCATCATCACTCCATTGCATGCAAAGTTCTCGTCTCCTTTGGCCGCGTCTCCCTGCCTCCAGCACCGGGTCCAGAACCAGGGCTTTCCTTCCCAATACCATGCCCTCACCCTTCCCAAGGGCTCTCATCCTGGGAGGGGGAGGGCTCCACAGCCCCTGCCCCACTCTCAGGCTGCTCTCTCCCCTCTGGGGCCCTGTTGTCCTCTGCACGACTCTGGGTGTCCTCCTTGTGGGCCTAAGGAGCACTGTTCCTGCTTGCCTGGCCACTTCCCTGTCTTTCCCTACGCTCTGTCCCTGCAGAATGTAGGAGGAGGCCATGGGGTTGGAGATATAATAACAAGGTTCTGCCTACAGCCTTGACTATTCTAGGGTTGTGGGAGCCCCCAGCAAGTCACCTCCCTGGGCCTGGTCTTCTTACCTATAGAATCCTGTTCTGCTCTCCCCCATCTGTCCCAACTACTCCCCAAGGCTGAAGCCTTCAGCCTGAGCTTGATGTCCTTGGTTTACTGTTGTATTCTGATTCTTCACCCCAAACCCCTCAGCCAGGCCACTTCTGTTGGCATCCTAGCCCTGCACCTGTGGTCCAGACAAGACCCAACCCTAGAAAGATCCCAATGTCCCCATTTCTGCCATTGGAATTTCCTAAGAGAATTTTTTAGACATTTTATTTATTTATTTATTTGAGAGAGAGCACAAATGAGGGGAAGGGGTAGAGGGAGAAAGAGCAGCAGACTCCCCACTGAGCAGGAAGCCTGACCTGGGACTTGATCCAGGACCCCTAGCATCATGACTTGAGCCAAGGACAGGTGCTTAACCAATGAGCCACCCAGGTGCCCCATAAAGGTGTCTTGATACCTTATGTCCTGATATTCACAACAAACCCCTTGCAGCTACACTTTAGTCTATGTTAATGAGGTAACTTTTGGAAAACACCAAAGGATGGACTGGTTGCCAGAGAAACCAATCATAGGACTGGAGGGTTGAAACTTTCAGTTCTACCCTTGGTCTCTGGGGAGGGGAGAGGGGCTGGAGGTTGAATCAATTGCCAATGCCTGTGATTTCATCAGTCATGCCTATGTAATGAAGCCTCCATAAAACCCTAAAGGACAGGATTCAGAGAGCTTCTGGGTTGGTGACCACGTGGAGACTTGGGAAGAGTGTCACATGTGGAGCAGGCATGGAAGCTCCATGTCCTTTCCCCATATCTTGCCTAATGTAACTTTTCCATCTGGCTGTTCCTGAGTTATTACCTTTTATAATAAACTGATAATCTAGTAAGAAGACTGTTTCTCTGAGCTCTGTGAGCCACTCCAGCAAACTAATCGAACTCAAGAGGAGGTTGTTGGAATCTCCGATCTATGGTCTGAGTACAAGTGATAACAAGAACCTGCGACTGGCAAGTGGAGTAGGGCTGGTTCCAGACCACGCAGGGACTGGTCTTGTAGAACTGAGCCCTTAACCTGTGAGGTCTTACCCTATCTCCAGGTAGGTGGTGTCAGAATTAAGCTGGTATCAGAGAACTGCATGGTGTGGGAAAAGAGCCCACACCCTAGAATTGGGCCTAAAATCGTACTCCTATACTCTTAACCTACTCTTTTTTTTTTTCCTGTACCTGTGTGCCTACTAGCACACTGTATAATTTATTTTTTAACATGTTTGTTGTTTGTTGTATGTCTCCCCCACAAGAGTGTAAACTCTACAGGGAAATAATCTTTGTTTTGTTCATGTTTGCTCTCTGAGTTCCTAGAACAGTGCCTGACATAAATGTACTCACTACATTTATTGAATGAATGAATACAGTCTGCATTATTTACTTATTTATTTATTTTTAAAGATTGTATTTATTTACTTATTTATTTGAGAGAGACTGAGAGACAGAGAGTAGGGGGAGGAGCAGAGGGAGAAGGACAAGCAGATTCTGAGCTAAGCATGGACCCAGACGTGGGGCTTGATCTCACAACCCCAAGACCTTGACCTGAGCTGAAATCAAGAGTCAGATGCTCAATCAACTGAGCCACCCAGGCACCCCATTTCTGCCTTATTTATTGATGAGTGTTTTAAACTCCTGTTCTCCCACCACAATGAAGGAACTTAAGAGAGGTTGGTTCTTTTTTTATATTTGTGTTCTCCAAGGTGCCTGGCCCAATGCATGGTTTGCAGCAGGGACCAATAAATGTTTTCATAATTGAATTAGTTTCAAGACAAAGACCCATGCCCAAGAGGTCCAGAGAGGGGACACCAGTGAGGGACTTCAGTGAGGTGAAAGCCAGCATTCAGTTGGAAGCCTTGTCTCAGGTCTTCCCTTGGGACCAATTCAGGACAAGACTTATGGATGGCATGAGAGGAAGACAGGAGTTCTCAGGGCCACTACTCCTCCCTGAGTCTGTTGTGCCTTGGACGTGCACGCACAGAAGGAGGGTGCCACGAGCATCCCTCAGGAATAGAAAGGGACTTTACCAAGGGGAGACAGTCTTAAGAAGGTTCACACTGACTTCTCTCTTTTGTATAAATTATAAGGTCGCAACCTGGAATGGTATGCAAGATTTGGTGAGACTTTTTTCTTTAGGTTCTCAAAGGCCTGTGTGGCCCAGAAAACAGTGAGAATCACTAGCCTACAGGACCCCAGGGGGAATCCCAGAATCCTCCCTCCACGCCCCACTTGCTCAGCCTCCCCCAGCCAGCTCAGAAAACGGGGCAGAGCCTGCTATGAACGCTCATTGGTCACTACCTGGGCTCTGTGAGTGGGCTCAGGGCAGCAGAGGGCAGAAGACAAGAGAGGCCTGTGTTCGGCCTCATTCCCCTTGGCTCTACCCTTCCCAGGAGTTCCAGGCTTGAGGAGGAATTAGAGTTGATTTTAGGAAAGGAATGTTCAAAGTCCAAGTGGCAGAGAGAACGAGGTAACATCCTGAGTGTCTGCTCCTTCCCCTTATGTTCCAAAGTGCTCCAAAGTGCCAGCCCCATGAATTCCTTCGGCTCCACAGCCCCACAATAAGAACCCACATGTTGGTTGGATCACAGCAGCTGTATCAGCAGTAGTCAAGCAAATGAGAACTCTGGGGGTCCTGCCTCAAAGCTGGCATGGATGAGCCCCCAGATTGCTCATCTGGTAGAGCTTCAGACGTAATCACCTGACCTTAATGATCTCCCAGCCCACCCATCCCCAGGCTCCTCAGCCCAGACCCACAGCTCAGGGTCCCCTTAGCCCCATCAGAGCTGAGGGGAGAAGCCAGCCACCACGATGTTTTCTCCGTTGATGTAGCTGGCATCTGGAGAGCACAGGAAAGACACAAGTCCCGCACAGTCCTCAGGCTGCCCTAACCTGCATAGAAGGAGGACAGAACACATGTCAGTGACCTCAGACTCTGGTTCTGCTGATGGGATTGGGTTCCAAGGAGGAGCAGGGCAGACTCAGCTGGACTGCTTGCACCCCGCAGGGCTCTGTGGAACCCAGACTTTAGCTACAGGAATGACCAGGGAGTGTCTGGGTGGTTCAGTGGTTGAGTGTCTGACTTTGGCTCAGGGTGTGATCCCAGATTCCCAGGATCAAGACCCACATGGGGCTCCTTGCATGGATCCTGCTTCTCCTCCCTCTATCTTTGTCTCTGCCTCTCTTTCTGTGTCTCTTGTAAATGAATAAATAAAATCTTTAAGAATATATATATATATATATATATATATATATATATATATATATTAAAAGGAATGGTCAGTACAAATAGGGAGGGGCCGGCTTGTGAGACAGATGGGCCACCCCTCTCCAGATGTACCCAGATTACCAAGGCTCCAAACCTTTGCAGGTGGTACTTCTCCTTGAAGTTGTTCCAGAAAACCTCATTCATGTGTAACTGGACAAAGGGAAGACAGAAACAATCAGTGCTGCTAAAACAAGGAGATGGGCAGGGCCACAGGTGGTCCCAGGGCACAGCACCCCTAGCAGATTTGCCTTTCTCAAGGGTGATAGGCTGAGTCATGGCTGACTTCAAAGGACAATGAGGACCTCAGCCGTTAGGGACACTAACCTTAGGTTTCAGTCATTCCTTTATCCCTTAGTCAGTGGAGAGGTTTCTACTGATCCCAGCTGGGAAATGGGGGACACACCCCGGTCCTCACCACTTTGCTGAAGTTAGTCTTGATTATTCCTGGAACCAGGCAGTTCACCCGGATGCCCTTGGGGGCCAGCTCCAATGACAGTGTCCTGGTGAGGCCCAGCAGGGCTGTCTTACTGACATTGTAGGGACCCAGCTCCTGGGAAGGGAATCAAGACAATGATTAGAGTATGGGGAAGTAGGGGTGCCTGAGTGGCTCAGTTGGTTAAGCATCATGATCTCAGGGTTGTGAGATTGAGCCCCACCTTGGGCTCCCTGCTCAGCAGGGAGTCTGCTTGTCTCTGCTCATTCTCTCTATCTCTCAAATAAATAAATAAATCTTAAAAAAAAAAAAAGATGTGAGAAAAAAAGGGGTGCCTGAGTGGCTCAGTCAGTTAAGCATCTGACTCTTGATTTCAGGGCAGGTCACCATCTCAGGGTCATGAGATTGAGCCTCACCATTGAGCCCCCATTGGGCTTGGCACTCAGCAGGGAGTCTGCTTGGGAATCCTTCCCTTTCCATCTGCCCCTCCCCACACATACACTGTTTCTCAAATAAATACATAAATCTTAAAAAAAAGAAAGAAAGAAAGAAAGAAAGAAAGAAAGAAAGAAAGAAAGAAAGAAAGAAAGAAAGAAAGAAAGAAAAGACACAGGGAAGCAGAGGAAAGTATCTGTTGGATTTCTCACCTACAGATGATCCCACCCCTGGCCCAAGCACAGAGCTCAGAAAACCCTCCCCAGCCTAGTCTGAGAACAGAAGCTGGATCTCAGGGATGCAGCAGGCACGTGGGCATCAACTCAGCCTACGGCAGCAGGAGTGAAGTGGGGGTCTGTCCCAGGCATTATCCCTGTGGCATTCTGAGGACTCCTTCCCCTAATCTAACCAGGTGCACCCTGAGCAAGCACTCACCACATGTGGTATATATGCTGCAATGGAGGAGACCAGGATGACTGCCCCCATCCTGAGAGGAAACAGACACAAGAGGAGACAGGAAACCAATAACTTACCATGGATTGAGGTGCTATTATGATTTTTAAAAGACATAAAAATTTGAATAATACCATTTTAATGATTATAGTCATTGAATAATGCCATCCTTGGAACAGCAATATAGTTCCTGTTATTATCCCCATTTCAGAGCTGAGCAAACGAAGGCTCAGCAGGGCTTAGCAGCAGAGCCATAAATGGCAGAGCCAGGACTCTAACCTCACCTCTCTGACCCAGTGTCCATGCTCCAAGCCATTATACTCTTCTGCCTTTCCCTGGGGAAGTGAGGAGCAGAAAGCCAGCTGCTTTTGGAAGGGGAAGAGTGAGCGTGGTGAGGAGGCCCCCAGTGCTAAAAGTGAATACCTATCAATGGACCACCTCTGAGAAGCAGATGAGGCAGGAGGACACAAGAAATGAGAGTCAGTAACTTTTCCTTCTATCCTACACAGTCCTGGGCCAGCTTCTAAAGGGTACATCTACACAGAGGGATCTGAGGAGCAGCTATGTCCTAAGGGAGACAGCAGCCTGCATCCCTGCCACAAGACCCTGAGACTATGTATGGGGTGCAGCCGAACATGCATCATCTAGAATCCAGGCAGCCTCTCTGGAGGCTGAGAAGCAGGAAGCAGGGCAGCCTGGGTGGCTCAGCGGTTTGGTGCCATCTTCAGCCCAGGGTGTGATCCTGGAGACCCAGGATCAAGTCCCATGTCGGGCTCCCTTGCATGGAGCCTGCTTCTCCCTCTGCCTGTATCTCTCCCACTCTCTCTCTCTCTGTATGTGTCTCTCATGGATAAATAAGTAGAATCTTAAAAAAAAAAAAAAAAAAAAAAGCAGGGATCCCTGGGTGGCGCAGCGGTTTGGCGCCTGCCTTTGGCCCAGGGCGCGATCCTGGAGACCCGGGATCGAATCCCACGTCGGGCTCCCGGTGCATGGAGCCTGCTTCTCCCTCTGCCTGTGTCTCTGCCTCTCTCTCTCTCTCTCTCTGTGACTATCATAAATAAATAAATAAATAAATAAATAAATAAATAAATAAATAAATAGCAGGGAGCAAGGAGGGGTCCAGGATGTCTGCTCCCCATGGGGAGCAAAGGGGCAGACCCTGTCACAGATCATAAATTGGTGAAAAGACACTGTCCAGCAGTTCGAGAAGCAGAGTAGAGGAGGGTGGGAATGACCTGCCTACGAGGCAAAGGAGCTAAAGCACAGCCCTTTCCCAAACCCAGTGATGTCAAGGCCAATGACACCATGCCTGAGCCCCAGGAACAGCACCCTCATCCTATAGCTACTAGAATTAGAAGCTGTATCTGTGCAAAAGATGAGGCAGGGCAGAGGGAGAGGGATGTGGAGACTCTAAGGACACCTCTTTGGTTCCCCTTCCCAGCTGGGCCCCTATGTTCTCCAGACTCCATTCTTGCACTGATTCCCCACCAGTTCCCACTGCCCCTGCCACCCGGCAACCTACCCCCTGTTCTCCATGTGGGGCAGCAGCTGGCTCAGCAGCAGGGCTGGCGACTTCACATTCACATCCAGGATCTGAAATCAGAGCAGAGGCCAGAACAGTCAGCCCTCGGCCTGGGCCCATTCTCAGAAGACACCTGGAGCCCAGTCATTTGTGTGGCAAACCCAGGAAGGTGCAGATCTGAGGTTCATTTCCCTTCTGATCAGGACAAGAGTGGTTTCCCACTTGCTAATGTTAACAGGCAGGCAGGCTAAGTGGCAGGCCCATGAACAGAGCCTTGAAAACGTGAACTGGTCAGGACTAGGATGAAGGAGGGAAGTGTTCAGGACTTTCTTTTTCTTTTTCTTTTTCTTTTTATTATTTATTTATTTATTCATGAGAGACACACAGAGAGAGGCAGAGACACAGGCAGAGGGAGAAGCAGGCTCCATGCAGGGATCCCGATGCAGGACTCGATCCCAGGACCCCAGGATCATGCCCTGAGCCGAAGGCAGACACTCAACCACTGAGCCACTCAGGTGCCCCATGCTCAGGCCTTTTAAAGAAGCTAGATTATGAGCTGGTTGTGCAGAGAGAAGTTATAAGCAGAGGCCCCTGGAAAAAGATTGAAAGTAGAACAGATGGAGGGAAAGGAGATTTCTGGAAGAGCTGTCTTTGTCTGTGTTTTTACTCATTTGTGTCCTTGTCTTGTCCCAGTAGAATTGAAGGCATCCTCACAGGGCAACAGCATAAAACAAATCAAATAGGTATAACATGTGAAGAAACAGTGTAGGAAGATAAGCAAAAGCCAGAGCAAGGTTGATGCCCATGGTTCACAGCATGAGGTAAGGACTAAGCATCACTCTCCTATTCGTCCACAAAAATGCCAGCTGTGAAGGCCTATGTGCATGCCTATTTTTATCACCTACTTGGCTCTAAGCTTTCCTGGGGCCATCATTAAAAGGGAGACACAACAGAGAAGGGCCATTCTGGGAGCTCAGTGCCCACGCTGGGCCCACCTGCAACTGAAACCTGGATCTGGCCTCAGGCATGAGGGTCCCTGATCCTCTGTCCAGGGACTCAGGCTGGTGGTACTGGGACAGAGGAAAGGTAAGAGGGAACTGGTTGGGAGAGATGTAGAGACTGAGCCAGGGGCTAGGACACAGTGCCAGTTGGGGCTAGAGTGGTACCAGGATCCCACCTGTGGGGCAGCATCTTGTGTAAGATCAATGTGTCCTGTGTCTCTAGGGAGTGAGGCTGCACATCTACAGCATTTCCCCACATCTTCATCCCACACCCAACCATTCCTTTGGATGAGGACAGGGGAAAGGCTTTGATGGAGAGCTGCTGAGGCCCACGTGTTGATGGATTGCCAGTGTTGGTGATGACCCCGAGGATTGTAAGAAGTGGTTCAGATGCCCAAAGGTGGGCCTAGCATGAGGTCCCCAATAAGAAGGAATTGATGGTTAGACTACAGGACTTCCTGCCCATTTTCTGCTCAAAACAAAGCCCCACCATCCCACCGATGTCTGCTCTAGGTTCCACGTGTGTCAGGCTAGATGATGGGCTCAGACAAGGCCTCTCCTAGACTCAGCAGCCAAACAGGAGCCAAGGAAAAGGTGCGAGTTTCTCCTCTTCTTAAAAGGACTGCCCTATTAGAGAAGCAGGTAGAGTGCTCCCAGTGCCATGAAGTCCTGAGTAGAGATCGTGGGCCTGAGAAGATTGGATGCTGGAGAGTCCTCAGGCAGGAGAAGGATGGAGAAACGGTGGAAGAGGAGATGGGAAACTTCACAACCAGCTGGAGAAAATGGGAGTCTGCCCAGGGGAGGTGCTCAAACTGGCCCAGTGACAAAGTGCGCAAGAAGGAACCCCCCCAGGACACCTCCTAAAAACTGCATTCAGATAAAGCAGAGCTTCAGGTAAATTTCAAACTGGTTTTGTGACCATTTCCCCTCTGAGGTGGTGACAGATGTGTTTGGGGATGGCTCCTACCCAGTGGTGTGGACTGCGCATAGACCAGTAAGGCCTTGGAGAATAGGGTGGCAGCAGAGAAAGTAAGGCCGGGCTGTGGGCTAGCACACTCAGCTTCAGGAGGGAAGATTTCAAATGGGTTCTGAGAAAAAGAGATTCATGATCCCATGAACAAAGACACTAAAAGGGAAAATGACTCAGGAAGGTTGGGACACTGTCAGCAATGAAATCCCAGCTACCCAATCATGAATGATCCTTCGGAGGCATTAAGGAAGCTGAGGAGCTTGGGGAGGCTGCTAGCACTGGCTGCAGGGAGCTCAGGTTTCAGGCCATCTGTGAAGATGGAGGGAAGGGCATCCAGCCAAGGCAGACAGACAGGAGGGAGCGGCCTGAGAACGATGTCTATAGAGCACAGAGACCCAAGGAAGGCAGAAGGAAATGTTCTGGCCAGTGCCTGGGATGGAGGGGAATGCTAACAATGGCGGGAAGATGAGGATTTCACTGCAGGCCATCCTGTCAGGAGGACTCAGGAACCAAACACAGGAGTGAGTAGAATAGGAGTCATAGAATAATGAAGGCCAAGGTGGACCTCAAGACATTTTATCAAGTCTCTTCCGGACCCTGTGGACCAGGAGGCAGGATCATTAGTTGGAATGCAGTGGGTTGGAATGTCTGAGCTCATGGAAAGCTGATGGCTGGGCCTGGGCCTGCCAGGGATAGCAGGTTCCTCAGTGAGGAACTCTCATCCAGGAAGGGTGAAGAATCTCAGTGGCAGGTACGCATCCCCAAAGAGGAGCAAAATCACCAAAGGATATAAAATACATCTACTGTGGACAAAGAGCAGAGACCTGACTATTTTTAACTCTTACTAAGAACAGAGACCTACTCCCACAGCTATATCCCCAGAGCCTGGCATATAGCAAACCCCCAATAAATATTTGCTGAATGAATAAATACAGATAGGAAGAGAAAGAAAAGCAGAAAGAATGTAGGAACCCACTTTGAAAGCACACAAATTGAAAAGTGGCATCGTGGCACATTCCAGGGGACAAGAGATCAGTGCCTATTTTTACAGTCACTTCAGGAAAGGAGAGTCGAGTCTCAGTGGGAGAACATGTTAGACCCCTCAGCCAGCTCTCCTCAGCAGCCTCTCACCTTGTCCCACACCTCCTCACTGGCATGCACGGTGCTTCTCACCAGGGGGTTGACGGCTGCATTGCACACCAAAAAGTCCAGCCCCCCATAGTGCTCCAGGACCTGGGGGGAGGGGTGACACACAGGGGTGTAAGTGTGGAGAAGGCCTGAGGAGGCCTCACCCTCCAGCACCACAGCCAGGTGCACAGGGCACTGAGGCAAAACTTGCTAATTAGATCCTGTCCGGACCAGGAATGGTAACACAGCTGGTGTGAGAACCAAACTCTGGTGATGGCAGGTGCCCCGACAGGCCCAAGCACAGGTTCTGCCTCACTGAGGGCATCAGGGGAGGGTCTGTCTCCTCCAGGAATCCCTCCATGGGCTTGGGATGGGGAATCCCTCTAGATTCGTCCTCAACCACAGTTCTCCAGGGTGTGGGAAGGGGGCAAGGGTACTCTCATGGACAAGCCACTCTCCAGAAAGCCATGTGCACGATGAGGTCTGCCCAAGTAGATGGTGAGCAATTCTGGTTTCAAGACGTGTTGTAGGGCCTCCCGCAGCCCCCGGTCCCGGCCCCACCTAGGGCTGAGCAGCATGGGAAGGGCTCTGTGCATTCTCCTCCCTGTGTCCTTCCACCCTGCCCCTCACCGTGGCCACCAGCCGCTCCCGGTCCTCGGCCTTCCCCACGTGGCACACGGTGCCCGTCACACTCAGCCCCTCGCCCTGCAGCGCTGCCACCGCCCGGTCCACGTTGTGCTGCTTCCGGCTGCTGACCACCACGTGCGCCCCGTCCCGGGCCAGGCGCCGGGCGATAGCGAAGCCGATCCTGTGGCAGAGATGGAGGGAACAAGACAGCCTCAGCCCGCTGCCACCATTGTCCCTCAACCCAGCCCTGGAAACCAACAAGGCTGTGTCCCGATCTGCAACCCCAAGGTCTCTCTGTGGAAGCGAGAGTCCTTGGGAGGGGTCAAGACACATAGGGCAATCAGGGCACTTACCCATCAGTGGCCCCGGTGACCACAGCTACCCGATTGGCCAGGACCCCCTTTTGGTCTATCCCAGTGCTGTTCATGCGCACAGAGAGCCCAGCATAGGAACGAAACAGGCCCCTGCTGACATAGGCCACTGCTTGGAACATGCTGGCCAGTGCCTTTTTCTGCTTCCTGCTGAACTTGGCCCTGGAGGAAAAAAAACAACTTCACCTGTCACCGATGCCATAGTAATGATGGTCATCTACCCTCAGCTCCTCCAGACAGCCAAGGCCAGCAGCAGAGAGCCAGAGAGAGCAGAGCCAGGCAGGGTGAATTTCAAACACGTGAGCCTCAGGTCAGGAAAATGCTAGGAAAATTCTCTATTTATAAAACTGGCAAATGGGAATGTGAGACCTAACATTTAGTAGACAAGATTGTTTTCCCATTCAGTCCGTGTGCAAGCACTGAGAGCTTGGAACGCATCAGAGAGAGCAGTCCCGGGTTCTAAATGCCTGCATGCAGTCCTCACCAGGCTGCTGAAGTGAAGCTGACTGAGTAGAGGCTGGGAGGAGGCCGAGCCAGCCAAAGCAGCCCCATACCAGGCTGCAGGGTGCAGACTGTCCCAACACCCTCTGGAAGGAAAGGAGTCGGCTGCTGTAGGTGTGCGCAGGTGTT
Source organism: Vulpes lagopus (assembly GCF_018345385.1). Lineage (NCBI taxonomy): Eukaryota > Metazoa > Chordata > Mammalia > Carnivora > Canidae > Vulpes > Vulpes lagopus. Next base: position 69,999,489 of record NC_054829.1, read on the forward strand.
AAAGCGACGTGGAGAGACTCAGAGATGTAGACACTTTCCTCTGAACTGGAAATACATCAGAGATGCTTGTGTAGGGGACCCTCTTTTGCCTAGACCCCAAATTTCCCAGCTCCACATCACTGTGAGCCCGGAGACTCCTGCCTCCCCCAGTGTGAGATTCCCATTTGCTTACTCAGGAGCCCTGCAGGGTCCTGGATCTAGGAGTCTGATCTGTTTCCTGCGGAGGCAGGTGAGGAGGAATGGTTGGAGCAAGGAGTTGTCAAGGACACCCAGGGACTTGGGATGCACTTTTAATGCAGGAGAGTGCCAGAAAGCTGAAAGAGATGCAGGCTCTGGTAGCTCTGGACTGAGGGGCCAGCAGACCTTCACTTTCAAGAGGCTCTGGTGGGGGCTGACTGTCTGCAGACCCCCATCAGTTCCAGACCTGCTTTGGCCACTCCGACACCAAGGGACTCCTTGTTACTAAGCAACCCTTGTCATACCTACTGCATCTCCCTTGTTCCTTAGCAACCAACCCTTACATAACCCAGTTCCCTCAACTTAGGGGTCGGTATCTATAATGATCAGAAAATGGGTGCTGCTCAGAAATTATGGAGAGATTTCAGATTAAATATCAGGCTGTATCTATGTCATGATGAAGGTAACCAAATGCTCTGCTTTAAGAGAGACAGCCTTGGTTTCAAATTTATGTCTCTCCTGATACCATTTTTCCAAAGTTACCCTTTACAGATCCTAGACCCCCTCACCTTTTTGTCCTAGCTGCCGTCACTCTGCTCTCTCTCTCTCATGCTCTCTCTCCTTTCTGCAAGGTCATATTCACAGCCTTTGGATTTGAGAGGATGAGGGATTTCAGCTCCTGAAAGAACCGATAACACCTTTCCTAAACGGGATACCAGATTCTAAACACTTATGATCCCTGGGGGACTTCTCTCCCCCAGGTTGTGAGCACAGATTAACCCCATTCAGTGTCAGGGAATTGGTCTGTCTCCTTGGCTGGGAGGGCCAGTGGAAAAAGAGGAATCGCCTTTTGACAGGATGGGCCGCCCCCTGCTGGAAGAACCGAGTTATGGCATCTCTCCAATCTCAGCTAAGGAGTTGTCAGCTAGTCTGTGGCTGTCCCCTCTGTGGTCTACAACAGTTCTTACCAAGCCCTGCTCCTTTCCAAACTTGCCGTGAGATGGTTTGCAGGAAATCTGTCCTACTTGTAGGGAAAAGCAGCTCTGGCCTAATTGCAGGTAGAGTGCAGAGAGACTAATCAAGCCTCATCTGTCTCCCTTGCTTCCCCTTCCCATTCAAGGCCCCTTTCCCAGGGCCTGAGACTGAGCACCTTCCAAGGGCCCAGGCTCTCACTCACTCAGCCCTTGTTCTCACTTCTGCTTTTTTCTGGAGTAGTCAGCTGGGCCAGCGAGGCCAGAGTCGACTGGGGGTCCTGGGAGCTGAGAGTGGCCTCTGAGCCTGGCACTGCCCGCTCTGATTCCCCTTACCAGGCTGAGCACTTCAGACACCCAGAAATGGAGGTGGGGAAGCCAAGTGGACATGCCCTCAAACTAGTCCCATCTTGGAGGTGGATGGCCTTCATCAAAGAGAAAAGGGAAAAGTCAAGAAAACGGAGGTTAGGGGAGAAATATGCAACAGTTAGAAACATTAAAGTCAGGGAAGAGAGAGACTAGGGAGCTATCCACAGAAGGCATGTGACTCTGGCTCCAACTGCACCTTGGTAAGATGAGGGGCTGAGTTGGGGAGCCCTAAGGGTTCTGATAGCACCCCCTTCCAAGATCTTTGTTATGAGAATCGAAGGAGAAATAAAGACAGCTGCACATAGAGCCAGGCAGAAAGCAGCAGCAGCATAAAAAAATACAAAAGAGCAAAAGTGGGTGGGTCCAGTGTCACGGACCTCAACCCCCAACCCCCAACCCGGACAGCCTTACCTCAGGCCACACTGACGTTGCCTCCGCCTGACTTGGCTATGCTCTTGTCCTGAGCCCAGGTCAGGAGCCCTCCCGCTGTGGAGTCTGGCAGCTGAGTGCGAGGATGTGGGTAGGCAACAGGCTGGGTTTCAGGCCCTGTGATTCTATCTGAAAAACTCAAAGATTCATGGAATTTATAGTCCTAGAATTATGAAAGGTGGTGGTGACAAATGGCCTCCCCCACAGCTGGGGAGGAAGCTGGGGGATGGGAGCCGCCTGGGGGAAAGAACAGGACTTCTTGTCTGAGTAATAGTCTAGAGAATGCTGAATGTACCACTTGCCAGAGCCCCGTCCTGTCAGACCAGCTGTTCCTAGAAACTCACACAACAAAAACAGACCCCTGGGTCAAAGTGGGCTCCAGATGGCACCCTATGGGGCCTATGGGCTTAGCTGGCTGGGGAGCTGTGTATAAAGCCACCAAGATATTTCTACAGGCACCAAAAAGAGACTACAGACCTCAGTCCCAAAGCCAATGAAACAGGCCCTCCCCGCTGGATCCAGGGATCAGGCCCCTGGCACTACGCAGCTCTCATGACTGGACAGTCCCAGGTATCCTTCTGTGTCTGCACGGCTACCCACCACCCAGGCTATCACCTGGGTCCAAATATCTGAATGAGAGCCTCCTTCCTCCCAGGTGCTGTGTTAAGTACTGTGAACACCAAAATAAGGAAGGCACAGTCCCCACCCTTAATAAGATTAAAGTCTAATGGAGAAATCAAATAAACGTAGTGCAGAGTGCTACATTTAAAAAAATTTTTTTTTGCTCTGATTCTTTTTTTTTCTTTAATAATTATTCTGTGCCATCGATGGTAATTTTTTTAGTTTAAATTCAATTTGAGGGGCAGCCCAGGTGGCTCAGCAGTTTGGTGCCTGCCTTCGGCTCAGGGTATGATCCTGGAGTCCCAGGATCGAGTCCCACGTCGGGCTCCCCGCATGGAGCCTGCTTCTCCCTCTGTCTGTGTTTCTGCCTCTCTCTTCTCTCCTCTCTGTGTCTCTCATGAATAAATAAATAAAATCTTTTAAAAAAATTCAATTTGAGAGTGCTACATTTTAAAATAGAAGCAGATTTGAGGCTCAGGAAGACCTCCAAGGAGAGCTCAGAAAAAGTCACATAGAGATGCCTGTGGATATTTCAGAGGAGGCAGTCGGATGAGTCATCCTGGCACTCAGGATGGCAAGCCAGAGATCAGAAGAAAACTTTGCAAACTATTGGTTTGGGTGGAAGCAGCCTCATAAATGGATGAGATAGGCCTGAGAAAGTGATGAGGAGGAAAAGTCAAAACTGGAAGAGTAGCAACCGGCCTCTAAGAAGGTCCCCATGATCCTTGTAGGCTGGCATTCCCAGCCTTGTGGGATCCCCTCCTGCAGCAGAGTGGGGTTACCAGAAAAGTCACAGTAGGTGGCTTCTGAGATAAGGATACATAAAATTGAGTGTTCTGTCTTGGACTCTCTCTGACTCTCTCCTTCTCCCTTGGATCGTTCCCCTCTGCCATGTTGTGAGCACTCCTATGGTAGGACTGACTCATGTGGCAAGGAACTGAGGCCTGCCAACCACCATGTGAGCAAGCTCAGAAGCAAACCTCTTGGCCCCAGTCAAGTCTGGAGAAGACTACAGAGCCAGCTGAGAGTTTCACTTCAGCCTCGTGAGACCTCCTGAGCCAGAACCACCAACTGCATGGTTCTCATTCCTGACTCTTGGAAACTATGAGATAATACATTTCCAAGCTGTTAAGTGTTAGGGTGATTTGTTATGCAGCAATAGATAACTAGTACAGGACTCTTAGAGAAAAATAGCTCATTGAAGAGTCAGAGCAGAGAATGCTGAAATATAAGATTTTCAAAAATAAGGTAGCCCCAGTTAAAACAGTGTTGCAGGGACCCCCTGGGTGCCTCAGTGGTTGAGCATTTGCCTTCAGCTTAGGGCGTGATCCTGGGTCCAGGGATGGAGTCCCACGTCCGGCTCCCTGCAAGGAGCCTCTTTCTCCCTCTGCCTATGTCTCTGCCTCTCTCTGTGTGTCTCATGCATAAATAAATAAAATATTTTAAAAAAACACTGTTGCATTGATTCACGAACAGATAAAAAATCAAAGGAGCAGAAGGGAAGGTTCAGAAATAAATACAAAAAACACACACACACACACACAAAAGAAATAAATACAAACACACTTGAGAACTTCACATGTGATAAAGGTGGCATTTTGAATCAGTGAGAAAAAAGATTTATCAATAAATGATGTTGAGACAACTGGCTAGCTCTCTGGGGGAAAAGAAACTAAATTAGATCTGTGCCTTTCAAACGATACACCAAAATAAACTTCAGATGAATCAAAAATTTAAATGTTTAAAAAAATGAAACCATTAAAAACTGCAATAATTCTTGGGGCGCCTGAGTGGCCCAGTCACTTAAGCATCCAACCCTTGATTTCAGCTGGGGTCGTGATCTCAGGGTCAATGATCTTGGGATCGTGATCTCAGGGTCCTGAGATTGAGTCCCATGTCTGACTCAGCACTGGGTGTGGAGCCTGCTTAAGATATTCTCTATCCCTCTGCCTGCCACTTGCACTCTCTCTGTCTCTCTCCCTCCTTCTCTCTCAAAACAAAACAAAACAGGGATGCCTGGGTGGTTTAGTGGTTAAGCCTCTGCCTTCAGTTAAGGGCATGATCCTGGAGTCCCAGGATCAAGTCCCACATCGGGCTCCCTGCATGAAGCCTTCTTCTCCCTCTGCCTGTGCCTCTACCTCTGTGTGTGTGTGTGTGTGTGTGTGTGTGTGTGTGTGTGTGTCTCATGAATAAGTAAATAAAATCTTAAAAAAAAAAACAAAAAACACTAGGGGATCCCTGGGTGGCTCAGTGGTTTGGCGCCTGCCTTTGGCCCAGGGCCGGATCCTGGAGTCCCGGGATCGAGTCCCACGTTGGGCTCCCGGCATGGACCCTGCTTCTCCTTCCTCCTGCCTGTCTCTGCCTCTCTCTCTTTCTCTATCATAAATAAATAAATAAATCTTTAAAAAAAAAAAAACACTACAATACTTCTTTTACTTCTGCATGAAAAAAGACTACCTAAGAAAGCCAAAAGAAAAGTACAATTTATGTAATGTTTTAGAATACTAATATATTTAGCCAGACTAAAACTAATATATAGTGATAGAAATCTGTGGTTGTCTGAGTAGAGAGGCATGAGAGAACATTCTAGGGTGATGGAAATTTTCTGTATCTTGATTGGAACGGTGCATCTGTGGATGCACAGATATATGTGTTTGTCAAAACTCCAGGAACTGTGCAATTAAGGTGTGTACATTTCACTGTCTTGTTCTGCATACTTCAATAGGGTTGATTTTAAAAAGAAAAAGTAAAAGGACAAACACCAGTAAGTGTAATCTTTTATAAAAACACAATTTCTCTACAGAAATTGATAGTCTTGAATCCTGACATGCTTCCAATCCCTTTCTTCTCTGGGAGTGACCCTTCCCCAGCCTCTCCCAGGCATAAATGATTCAAAGCAGAATTCCTACAGCATTTTATGCTGTAGAGACAGAGTTGAGGTCTATATAAAGCATGCATTACTTTGCTTTGTTTTCTACACCGATTTGAAGTATCCTCTAATCTTGGCCTCTAGGATGGTGCTGGAATTAGACTGAATGTTTGTGTCCCTCCAAAATTCACGTAGAAGCCCATGTGATAGTATTAGGAGGTGGGGTCTTTGGGAGGTGATTGGGACATTAGGGTTGAGCCCTCATAAATGGGATTAGTACCCTTATCAAAGGAACTCTTGAGAAGTCCCTTATTCCCTCCACCAGGTGAAAACACGGCAAGAAGCCATTTATGAACTGAGAAGCAGGTCTTCCACAGACACCAAGTCTGCCGGTGCCTTGATCCCAGCCTCCAGAACTGTGAGAAATAGGTATTTGTTGTTTAAGCCATCCAGTCTTTGTCATTTTTTGCTATGGCGGCCTAAGCAGACTAAGACAGGTTAGTTGGCTGGTTTCGTAATTGGCTGATTGGTTGTTTGGAAGATTGGTTGATTCACAGACTAGGGAGATGGAAAAAGCAAGAGCTATTTCTCTAGGGGCAAAAATCTGCAAGAAGGAAAGAAAAAAAAAAGGAGAAGAAAATATTGCCCATGGTGGAATTTCATAAGACAAAAGTGGAGAAAACAATGGGGAAAGTAGTTATATGTGTGTTTCCTTGAGGAGGAAGAAAAGAGATGATAGAGAAGAAAGTTCTGGCAATGACCTCAAGGAAACCCCTTAGTATCCATAACCTTTGGTAGTCATGGGGTAATGTAAAAAGACAGGGGCAGGCTAGAACTCAGAAGCACAGAAACCATTGGCAGGGCCATGGTGGCTGCAGGAGAGTTATGCTAACCAAACTCCGAAGGCTACAATTCCAGGAAGACATATATGTGTTCAAAAACAAAACTTCCCATCGCAACTATAACCTCCCTCCAATTCATTCCCTGTGCATCCCTTTCACCACAGCATCTCAAAACCTTGACAAGCTACAAAAGCATTTGTCAGGAGAAAACCAGCTTGCCAATATGACTGCCACCAACACCCTCCTCTCAGAGCTTCGTAGCTTATCCTCCCGTGAGCTCTGGCTCACAGAGGTGTCACACAGCACACTCAAATGAGCATCCGCAAGCTGCCGATGGATTGGGGTTCTACTCCACATCTTGGCACTGAAGGGTTCTCCTTTATGTACCTTTTATGAGATTGACAGATTTAACAAATAAAAAACAAACAAACCAGAATGCCCAGTTAAATTTGAATTTCAGATAAACAAAAAGCAATGTTGTAGTATAAGGACATCCCCAAAATTGCATGGGACATGGTTATACTAAAAAAGCTATTCTTGGCTTATTTGAAATTCAAACTTACCTGGGCACCCTGTGTTTTATCTAGCAACCATGCCCTTTTACAGTGGTGGTAACTGTTATCCAAAGAATAGTGACAGCTTTACTCTTTATTCTTTTTGTCAGCTTATTAATTGAAAAAATATCAAAATATAAATTTAACACCTCACCCAGGAGAAAAATGAAGAACAACTATTATTTATAAAATGTAAATATATATATGTATATATATATAAATGATGCCTGTAACACGTAAGTACAGTATCCTTGCATCCTTATGCATCCATTTTTTTAAAATATATGGATAAAGGAAAAGTCCTCCATTATTAAACCACCAAATTCCTATACTTCCCAAAAGTAATCACAATTAACAGTGTATTCTTCTAAAACTTTTCCGCTATTTGCATAAATATATAAGTACAGAATATGTAGATTTGTGTGTTAGTGTGTATCACATTGTAAATGCTGTTCCACTGTTCTGCAACTGGTTACATGGTAGTACAAATAGATCTACCTCCTTATTTTTAAAAGTTGTACAATACTCCACAGGATAAACATTATCTCCTCGTTCAGCAATTCGCAAAGTAGGGTTAGAGAAGCCCCTGAGGAATCCTTTTAGGGGGTCTGTGAGGTCAAAATTATTTTCATAGTAATAATAAGATATTACTTGCCATTTGCACCCTCAGTCTCACAAAGAATACAGGGGAGTTTTCCAGAGACTACATGTGGGTGACGACGTCATTGCTCTGACAGCTAATGAAATGTGTGTATACTTCTTATGTTTTCTAAAATTTTCTTGGGAATCCCTGGGTGGCTCAGCGGTTTAGCGCCTGCCTTTGGCCCAGGGCGTGATCCTGGAGTCCCAGGATCAAGTCCCACATCAGGCTCCCTGCATGGAGCCTGCTTCTCTCTCTGCCTATGTCTCTGCCTCTCTCTCTCTGTGTCTTTCATGAATAAATAAATAAATAAAATCTTAAAAAATAAATAAATAAATAAAATTTTCTAAAGAAGTAGATTTAGGGTATAAATATGTACACTTTCAAGAGATGAACTTAGTTTGTTTTCAGACTTCCTAGTTGTCTCCAGTTATACATTCTACAATTTCATTGTTATTGTCCAATAAATTGTTATTTTAAAGTTCTGGGATTTTCTTGTACTTGTGTGAAAACACAAGGAACAAGTACACTTTACCTTGTTTTGAAATAATATTTTAAAATATTTTCCAGGATATTTTTCAGGAGTTCCTGGGTGGCTCGATCGGTTAAGCATCCAACTCTTGGCCTCAGCTCAGGTCATGATCTCAGGGTCATAAGCCTGAACCTTGTGTCAGGCTCCATGCTCAGCATGGAATCTGCTTGAGATTCTCTCCCTCTGTCCCTGCCCTCTCGCCTGCATGCTGTGTCTCCTACTCTCAAATAAATAAATGAAATATTTTTTAAAAACCTTTCTAAATTTTGAGTTTTATCCGAAATTGTTATTTTAAAATGTAGTAGTATTCTATTCTAACACATAAAATCATTCATTTACATTATATTTATCCTCTTCAAGGATTCATCATTGGCTTAAGAAAGATAGATTAAAAGACTTGCTTTGTCAACTCACAGCTGCATCATCTACATCTAAAAATACTGGAAAGGGCAGCCCGGGTGGCTCAGTGGTTTATTGCCACCTTCAGCCCAGGGCCTGATCCTGGAGACCCCCGACCGAGTCTTACTTCGGGCTTCCTTCATGGAACCTGCTTCTCCCTCTGCCTGTCTCTGCCTCTCCCTCTCTTTCTCTGTGTGTTTCTCATGAATAGATAAATAAAAATTTAAAAAAAAAGAAAATTAAAGAAAGAAATAAATAAAAATACTGGAAAGGATGAAAATGGACTATCCAAGAGTTCTTTGACTAGAGGAAGGGAAGGACATACTCCAAAGAAATTGTGAAAAACTAAGTAAACAACAAGAATATGATAAATTCCAGATTTCCCTCCACTCTGCGGATATTAGTTTATCTTAGGACATGTGATGCAGCGGACACTATTTTAAATAGTGTTATAGGGCTAGGTAAGATGCAGCATCATTTTGAGACCAGTCACTCAGAGTTGACAGAAAAAGGAACTGCCTTTTTTCTTTTTTTTTTTTTAAGATTTTATTTATTCATGACAGACACAGAGAGTGAGAGGCAGAGACACAGGCAGAGGGAGAAGCAGGCTCTAAGCAGGGACCCCAACGCGGGACTGGATCCCGGGTCTCCAGGATCACACCCCAGGCAGCAGGCGGCGCCAAACCGCTGCGCCACCGGGGCTGCCCCGGAACTGCCTATTTTAAATGTAGATGGGATGAGCTCTTTAAAAGCAAAAAAAAAGAAAAAAATTTCCAAGAGCTTTTCAGAGTGGAAATGAAAGTCACTGAAGAATATTGCAGGGTAAGTTATCACATTGTGTTAGCTGGAGAAGGGCACACTAGCTGAGAGATGATCCAGCAGTGTGCACTGACACACCGAGTGTCTGCTGGAAGGGCTCCATGGAAGATATTCTGGGCGAGCTCACTTTGCAGCAGTACAGTTGCTCACTCCCAAAATCAAAGATTTAGTCACAAACCTGAAGACAGAGTTCCTCTCTTGCCTAAAGAATGGTACTTTTACCTGACAAATGGATGGACCAACATGTTGTCTTGTTATTTCTCCCATGTAGGCACAGACTAGTCCCAAGAGATCTTTTATGTGAATATTTGGCCACGAACACAAGCGGTGGTAAAATGTTCAGTGCTGACTAACTCTCTTGAATCTCATGGTTGCTCCCAAAAGAACGGTTTTGGCATTTCTGCTGCTGACTCAGAGCAGTGATGGACACAGGTGCTGGCACTCCTCAAAATAAGGCAGCAGCAGCCAGCTGTCCAGGTAGCCACTGCGCTCCTTACTGCCACATATTTCAAGTTCGAAGAAAGCCAGTTGCACTTAAGATCATCATCTTAGATCTTGATCCTTGAAAACACATCTTTTTAACATTCTTGGGGAAGAAATGAGAAGTGTACCGAAAACGTTTCTGCCTCATACTGAAGAATGATGGTTATCTCAAGAAAAAGCCCTTGTGCTATCATTCGAGATGTGAACTGAACCATCTGCCTTTTTCGTGTAATTCTATTTTTACTGAAAAGAATGACTGACAGCCAAACTATGATTATTCAGATTCCAGGATTTGGCAGATATTTTCTCAAAAATGAACAAGGCAGACTATCACTTCAAGGGAAATAATTGCCAACATTTGCTGCCATTGATAAAATTTGAACTTTCCAGCAAAAGTTAGAATTGTAGAAAATTTCTATCTGCCATCCCGAGTTTGACAACTGCCTGACTCTCTTTTTCCAATGAGATCAGTGTTGATGTTAATAAATGTGATTTTTGATATTGTACCACAGAATATGTCAACATCTGGAGGACCTGCATGTCTCAGTGAACCACAATTTTCCAGATAACCAATGCATGATGTTACAAAATCACATGTCTTTTCTTTTTAAGAAAAGATCCATTCAAAGTGCAAGATACCAAAGGGATTTTAATGTAACATTGTATCAAAAATTCCTTGATATAGTTTCAGATTCCACAGTGCAACTAATCTTTAAGAAATACCATTTATCAAATTTAGGTGTGGTACCAAAGAAAGATATTAATGATTATCTGAAAAAGCTAAGATCCTCCCTCTTCCAACTGTGTATCTGCAAAGCCAGATATTCTTTATATACTTCCATCAAAAGAGCATATTGTAACAGATTAAATGTAGACTCAAGCAAGAGATTGCCAGACATTAAAGAGATGTTTTTAAATCTCTTCTCGCTAATTTTTATTTTAGAAAATATGGTTATTTTTCATTTAAAATGATGTTTACACAGGAATGTAAACTGATCCCAGCCACAATGAAAAACAATATGCAGTTTCCTCAAGAAGTTAAAAATAGAACTACCATGTGATTCTGGATAAATATCCAAAGGAAATAAAATTATTACCTTAAAGCGATACCTATACTTCTATGTCCCTTGCAGTATATTATTCACTATAGTGAAGGTATGGAAACAACCACAGTGTCCCTCACTGAATGAATAGGACAATATGCACACAATATTTCAGCCTTAAAAATGAAGGAAATGTCATTTGCAACAACATGGATGAATCTTCAGGATATTACACTAAGTGAAATAAGCCAGACAGTAAGACAAATACTAAATGGTATCACTTCTCTGTGGAATTAAAAAAAAAAAAAAAAGTCTGAAGCACCTGGGTGGCTCTGTCAGTTAAGCCTCTGACTTGATTTTGGCTGAGTTTTGATCTCAAGGAACATCCCAGGCACTGATCAGGTGGTAACCACCTTTCTCCCTTCTTTCCCCTTCATTATATGCCCTGCCTCAATACTTCTGGACACCCCATGCTGGAGCACAGAGAAGGCCCAGTCCCAGACTCACCAGCTGGACTGGAGATAATGACAGGAAGATACAGTGTCTCACCCTACAGAAGATCAGAGATGGGACTCTGGTGCCATCACCCTAGACTCCCTGAGGCCCATTTTGGGAGGCTTCCATTTTCACTCAGGTTTTAACTATTTCCCAGCCTGTATGTGCCTGAAACTTCCTGAAGCCACTCCCAACCAGCCTTCTTACCCTCAGACTCTCAAATCTGAGAAACCCACAGTGCAACCTGAAGGGCAGAGCAGTAATCTGGCAAGACAGCCAGACCCCTTGACAGAGCTCCCTGCAGAGCCCCCCACAGATAGTCTCTATCCAAGGGAAGTAACTCAGAGAACAGGCTTCTCACAAACCCACCCCTTCCTGCCATCCCCTTCCTGCCATCCCCTACAGACAAGAGGCTCCAACTTCCTCCTCTAGGAGACTCTACCCAAATGGAAGGTCTGTCAAGCCCTAGTCACCCCCAAGCTTTCCCCAGGTGAATATGGATCAGGCTCCTGGAGATTACAGGTCATTAATGGGATGATTAAGGGTGTCCTCCTACATACCAAGGGCCTTCAGGAGGCTTTATCCCCATCCTCCTCTTTCCTGAGCCTATAGTCTCCTTATTAATCCTCAATATTGACTCAACAAACTGTTACTGAGTTATAAATTATTCTAGGAATCATGAGGTGTTCATTTCACAATACAACATACAGAGACTGTTCCAGACTCTGCTCCCCCTCCAAGCTCCCCATCCCTCCTGGGTTCTCAGCTCCAGGTCCATCTAGTAAGTCAGCCTCCACCTTAACCTTGTGTATACACAACAGTTAACTCAAAATGGAGCACAGATTCAAAGATAAAACATAAAACTATAAAAATTTTAGAAGAAAATGTAGAGGAATCTCCCTAGATTGTTAATATGGTAAATTACATGGATTGATTGTTTAATATTTCCTGAGCTTTGCACCCTTGGTTGGTCACGATATATAATGATTTTTATATATTGTTGAATTCTATTTGGTAACATTGGCTAAGGACTTTTGTGTCTATATTCAGGGATATGGTTTGTAACTTTCTTTTTCCTTTTTTTAATACTTATTTCTGGTTTTAGTATCAAGGTTGTACTAACTGCATGAAATGAGTTGTGGAAGTTTTCCCTTGTTTCTCATTTAAAATTAAAATTTTATTATGTTGAACTGGTCAAATCTATATATCATACTTCAGAGGATCAGATCCATCTGTCTGTCTTCCTTCCTTCCACATGGTTAAAGATTATCTTATGGAAGAGAGCCGCTTATCTCATATAAGGCTCAATTCTTCCCTATTTGTTTTTATATTTCCATAATAGTGCTATTACTTTTACTATGTGCCAGAAACTATTTAATCATTTTTTAAACATTAATTCTTTTAATCCTGGGCAGCCCAGGTGGCTTAGCGGTTTAGCACCACCTTCAGCCCAGGGCGTGATCCTGGAGACCCAGGATCAAGTCCCACGTCAGGCTCCCTGCATGGAGCCTGCTTCTCCCTCTGCTTGTGTCTCTGCCTCTCTCTCTCTCTCTCTCTCTCTCTCTCTCTCTCTCTGTCTCTCTCCGTGTGTGTGTGTGTGTCTCATGAATAAATAAAATCTTTAATAATAATAATTATTTTAATCCTCATACAACTACCATTTGAGGTAAGCGCTATGATTATCCCTATTTTACAGGTGATAAAACTGAATCACAGAGAAATAAAGGAATTTACACAAGGTCACACAGGCAAAGTTGGGAATTCAACACAGGTATCTGTTCTCTTAACATCAATATCCTTCTCATACTCTAGATCACAAAAGAACAGACAGCATAAGTGATTTGCTCCATTGAAAATAGCCAAAGTAGAACTCTTAATTCCTGTCCACCTAACACCTGTCTTTTCACATCTCCCCATCCCAGGAAGGTGTTCCAACCAAATTTTGAGAGTTACCCTGGAGTTTTCTCTTCACTTTATCTCCCATATTCAATCTATCAGCAAATCCTGTTGATTTTGCCTCCATAACATGTGTCCAACTGTCTCCTCCCCACCCCCATCTCAACTGTCCTCTCTGGAGCCTTCTGACTGACCTCCTTCACTGCACTCCTAAATCCTCAGAAACCATTTTCCCTCTATCCTGCAGCTAGAATAATCTTTTTAAAAAGAAATCTCCTCAGGAGGTACCTGGGGGGCTTGGGCTCAGGTTCTGATCCCTGCATCTGGGATCAAGTCCTAGCGGCTCAGCAGGGAATCTGCTTCTCCCTCTCCTTCTGCCCCTCCCCGCTGCTTATGCTCACATGCTCTTTCTCTCTCTCAAATAAATAAAATCTTAAAAATATATATTCTTGGGGTGGCTAGGTGGCTCAGTCAGTTAAGCCTCTGACTTCAGTTCAAGTCATGATCTCAGGGTCCTGGGATCGAGCCCCTAGTCAGACTCTACACTCAGTGGGGATTCTGTTTGTCTCTCTGCCTCTCCCCCTGCTAGTGCTTTCTCTCTTTCTCTCAAGTAAATAAATAAAATCTTTAAAAAAAATAAAAAGAAATCTCCTCTGCTTAAAGCCCTCCAATGTCTTCCCATTGCACTTAGAATCAAAACTTAAATTATTTCCCCAACTTGCAAAGCCCTGCAGGATCTGGCTCCCAAGTGTCTCCCAGACTACTTCATATGCTCTCCTGCATGCTCTGGCCCACAGGCTTCTTTCTGCCCAAACCTGCCAGTTAGGCCTACCTTCATAGCTTTTGCACTAGCTGTTCCTTGAAAACTCTTCCACCTACATTTCATGACCCCTGTTACTTCCTCATAGAGACTTTCCCTAAGCCATCTGGTACAAGGTAGAGCCTCCAGAAGCACGTTTTTTACCCATTCTCTTCTCCTCCTTTCATTCTTTTTTTTTTTTTTTTTGAGGTATAATTAACAATGTTATATTGGTTTCAGGTGTACAATATAATGACTCAACAACTCCATGTATCACCCAGTGTTCCTCATGAGTGAGTATAGTCTTAATCCCCTTTACCTATTTCACCTCCCACCCACTTCTCCTTTGGCAACCACCAGTTTGTTCTCTGTAATTAAGGGTCTGTTTTTTCTTTTGTCTCTTTTTTCCCTTTGGTTGTTCACTTGTTTTGTTTCTTAAATTCCGCATAAGTGAAATCATATGATATTTGTCTTTTTCTGACTGGCTTTTTTCACTTAGCATTATACTCTCTAGCTCCATCCATGTTGTTGCAAATGACAAGATTTCATACTTTTTGATGGCTAATATTCCATTACAGATATACATACCACTTCTTCTTTATCCATTATTCTATCAATGGACACTTAGGCTGCTTCCATATCCTGACTATTGTAAATAATGCTACTATAAACATAGGGTTCATGTATCTTTTCAAATTAGTGTTTTTATCTTCTTTGGGTAAATACCCAGTAGTGCAATTATTGATCATAGGGTAGGCCTATCTTTAATTTTTTAAGGAAATTCCACACTTTTTCACAGTGGTTGCACCAATTTTCATTTCCACCAACAGTACATGAGGATTCCTTTTTCCCCACATCCTCACCAATCTTTTATTTCCTTCATAGCACTTTTCACTGCCTAACAGGATAGAAGCTCTGCAAGCTAATAATAATGATACTTAATGCCCATGTAGCTCCTATTTTGTGTCAGGCACAGTTCTAAGCACTTTACGAATATAAACTCATGGAATCCTCACCACAATCCTAAAAAGTTGCACTATGAGCATCTCCACGTTTGAAAGAATTGAAACTCAGGAACAGAGAGGCAGAGTAGTAATCTGGCCAGGGTCACACAGCTTGTAAGCAGTGAAGCTGCTGTGCAGTCTGGCTGTGCAACATGTCCTGCTGTGGGGCCCTTATTTGTATTATTCTCTGCCATGCCTACAGCACCCATAACAATGCCTGGTAGGGCACCAATAAATCTCTGTAGAAGAAACAAACGAATACTGCATAACTAGTTTAAAGATAAGCCTGCCTTTGAGCTAGATTGCTCTGACTCCAAATCCACACTCTTCAGAATATAGGAATTGGAGGATTATGAGGTTCAAACCAGAACTTTATTGAGATTTGCCTGCTACCTTAAAGATACATACAGTGTTCTGGTAAATGCATATGTAAATAACTAGGATGCAAGGCAGAAAAATGTAAGGAACTATTAAAAAGAAAACCACAGGCCCCCAAATGGCGTCACTTAAGCCCAAACCAGGGCTTAATACCTGACCTGCTTGTAGTTTCAACCTCCCCCAGAAATATAGTCTTAACTGATCCGTCAGGCATTTTCTGATCAGCATCAATGAATCTGCCACATGGGTTGGGTTCTCTCCATCCGCCCCCAGATTGAGGTAACCTGCTTGATAAGACCTATCACCTTTCCCCGTAAGGGAAAGCTACCTGGCCTGAAACAATCTTTTTCTTTTATTAATAACATTCTTGCCCCACTCTCATTTCCTAAAAACCTGCCACTGTGTCCTAAGAGCCCCTTCTACTTGCTAGATGGGATGCTACCTGATTCATGAGCCATTTAATGAGACGAATTAGGTCTTCAAATTTACTCAGCTGAATTTTGTATTTTAACATATTGGTGACAGCAGTGGAATCTGAAGCAAACTTGTGACAGCATTTGAGGACAATGAGAAACACAGGCGTGGCACCCCAGGAACCCTCTCTAGTTCATTGTCTTTCTCATCCTGGGGGCCATTGGTAAGTCCCCTGGGTTGCAGCTCCTCTGTGTTCTAGCTACTGCTCTCATTGGCTTCCCAGCCCTTGGTGAACAGGTCAGTGTAGACTGACAGGAGGCTCCAACAGAATGCCAGTCCATAATTCTACATTAGAATCCTGTCCCTGTTCCAGCCCAGAGCACTCACTTACTGAGGTTTGCTGGGTTAGCCCTTTTCCCGTTTCCAGTCTGTAGTCACAATAATGGAGTCTATGCTCTGGTAGTGCCCCCAGTCTTCTCTTGGCCAGTCCTCAATGACATGCTTTGGTTATGGCAGCTGAGTTAAGATTTGTCTGCATATTTTTTGTCTTGCTTTGTTTAAATAAAGGCTACTGCTAGTGGGGATCTCGGAGGCTAAAAGCCACAAAAAGTGGTGGGCCTGGATTGAGTAATTAAGAGCTGTTAGAGCACTCATCACCTAACTCAGACTTTCATATTAGGATAAGCTGGTCATGGAAGGCGTTAAAGGGACACTAAGTCTCCTGCCAATCCCAACAAAGCTCCCGTGCGTGCGGTGAGGCGCACTGTAGATCTCCCCTCCCCAGCAAGGTCCTTGCTGGCACACCTGCTTATTTTATGGCTAAGAATGATCATCCTGGAAGTTGCAGATGTTGAGCAAGATGGAAAATGTTACTAAAATCAACGTGGAGGGCAGCCCGGGTGCCTCAGCGGTTTAGCGCTGCCTTCAGCCCAGGGCCTGACCCTGGAGACCCGGGATCTAGTCCCACGTGGGGCTCCCTGCGTGGAGCCTGCTTCTCCCTCTGCCTGTGTCTCTGCCTCTGTGTGTGTGTGTGTGTGTGTGTGTCTCATGAATAAATAAATAAAATATTTAATAATTAATTAATTAATTAATTAATAATAAATAAATAAATTTAAAACAATGTGGAATTATCATGGCCATTATGGGGACCGTTTCAATTATACAACATCATTTAAGACGTGCATTTGAAAGCAAAGGTTCCCAAATTAAAAAGAATGCCTCTTGAAATTGGTAAGCAGAAGCCTCCAAAAGGTCAAAAATAACAAAATAGTTTCATTGAAAGATCCATTGCACAAGGCTAAAGAAAAATTAAAGATATAAGAGGTACATAAGGTAAAAGATTCTAAAGACTGACAAAACTCCCACTGTTGTCATCGTCCCTCAGTGGAGGAGTCATTCTATTCATCCTTGTCTGAATTGTTTTTCCATTCAGGCACAACCATAAAAAAAAAAGAAGAAAAGAAAAAAAGAAAAAAAGAAAAGAAAAGAAAAGAAAAGAAAAGAAAAGAAAAGAAAAGAAAAGAGGAAAGGAAAGGAAAGGAAAGGAAAGGAAAGGAAAGGAAAGGAAAAAGGAAAAGAAAAGAGAAAAGAAAGAAAGAGAGAAAGAAAGAAAGAAAGAGAAAGAAAGAAAGAAAGAAAGAAAGAAAGAAAGAAAGAAAGAAAGAAAGAAAGAGGGAGGGAGGGAGGGAGGGAGGAAGGAAGGAAGGAAGGAAGGAAGGAAGGAAGGAAGGAAGGGAGGGAGGAAGAAAGATCTGCCAAGTTAATGGCCTCAGAGTCACCCCTATATCTATCTTCAAGGGAAGATTCCCACATGGGCCCCTTCCAGAGTCATCCAAATTGAGGGATTTCCTGGTAAACTGCTACATTATTCCTTTAAACAGCCAAGGGGAAATGCTGGTAGATACCAGAGCCTGTAGAGGGGGTCCCTGGAAAACTGGCAAAAGCCAGCAAAAGGTAAAAATTCTTACCAGAATCAGCTCTTCAGAATTTCTGTCTGTAGTGCCCAGTCCAGAGTGGAAATCCTTTGCAAATCCAAATCCACTATTTATTGATCCTTTTTCTACCAACAAAAATTATTGCCTTCCTATTTGCGTCACTGGGTTTGGCTTCCTGCCTGCTTGGGATATGTAGGTTGTTGGTTCTTTCTTTTGGCTAATATTCTTTGCACCCTCTTTCAGGATCCAAGCAGGTTTATTCAAGATTGCCAGAAACATTTAGAATGAAAATGATGTACCCAGAGAGAAAGAAAGCAAATTGAAGATAATGTAGTTGGATTGGTGGGGGGGAGGGGAGAGGATTGACATATGATAGCATTTGAATTACGATCCCAATTTTTTTTTTTTTTTTTTTTTAGATTTTACTTATTCATGAGAGACACAGAGAGAGGCAGAAAGAGAGACAGAGACAGGAGAAGCAGGCTCCATGCAAGGAGCCCGATGTGGGACTCAATCTTGGGACCCCGGGATCACGCCCCAAGCCAAAGGCAGATGCTCAACCACTGAGCCACCCAGACGTCCCACAACCCAAATCTTTGAGGAATTGAGAATAACTATCCTAATCTTACAAATATTTTGTAAAACAAAGATCAGTTCTAGAGGCAATTCAAAATGCACCTTTTTACAAATCCCAAAACTTCTCTCGATTATTGCAAAAGAGTTGGAAATTCTTGGCCTTAGGAAACCAAAGTCATTTTTGAAAGAGCTCTTCTTTCTGCGTCCATTAAAGTTATACATTTAATTATGTCTGTGAAATGTAAACACAGCCCACAATTACCAGAGACTGAAGGAGAAAAGGCGGAAAGAGTACTTTTCAAAATAGAAACTTCTAAATGGGCTGTAGTGTCCAAATGCTAGCACAGCCTCCTTAAGATTAATTGTCCATGAGAGACACAGGGAGGAAGGTAGAGACACAGCAGAGGAAGAAGCAAGCTTCAAGCAGGGAGCACAATGCAGGCCTCAATCACAGGAACCCAGGATCACAACCTGAGCCAAAGGCAGATGCTCAGGGTGACCACTGAGTCACCCAGGCACCTTGTGTGTATGTCTTTATATGTGTACATTTTACATATGAGATCTTATTCTATCTCCGATGGCATTACTAAATTAATTTGTAAAAGAGCTCTAGTTGGTTTGAAGGTGAGCACTTGTAAGATTTGAGGGTTCTAAAATTCTCAGAAAAATAGAAATAAATCCAAATGTTTTTCAAGGTCACATGATCCAGGATAATCTTCGGTAACTGAAAGTTTAAGTTCATTGGTTTAATTGACACAGGAATGTCTTTAGAGTTAACATTAAATATAAAACTTTTATTCTACCTGGATTTACTAGTCAAGTAAGTTCATTTTATCTCTTATAAGATCTGCTGACAAAAAATAAATAGCTTAGGATGACTGATTTTGTCTAATATTTAATAATTTTTGTAGGTAGTCTAAGCAATTCTTTTTTTTAAAGAATTTATTCATGAGAGACACACAGAAACAGGCAGAGACATAGGCAGAGGAAGAAGCAGGCTCCCCATGAGGTCTCCGACGTGGGATTTGATCCCAGGACCCTGGGATCATGTCCTGAGCCAATGGCAGATGCTCAACTACTGAACCACTCAAGCATCCCAGTCTAAGCAATTCTTAAAAACAATTGAATTAAATAGATGTAAGCTAACATAAAAGTTTATAAGTGAATTTTGCAGCAATATTTATGTCTACTTAAGTAGTTTCCTCAAATCTTTTTGGGAAACTAAAACCTTTGCTAAAGGTTTTACATAAAACCTAAAGTTAGGTGGTAAATTAACTTCATTGAATATGTACATCTCCCAATAAGAT
Source organism: Vulpes lagopus (assembly GCF_018345385.1). Taxonomy (NCBI): domain Eukaryota; kingdom Metazoa; phylum Chordata; class Mammalia; order Carnivora; family Canidae; genus Vulpes; species Vulpes lagopus. Next base: position 70,019,040 of record NC_054829.1, read on the forward strand.
GAAATAATAAATCATTAATTGCTGAATATACATTTATCTACTTTTGGGTTCTTCTCACAGAGAAACTAAAAGATATTCAGATGTGTTAGTGCTATATTAGAAAATTTAAAAAGACATGTGCTTCTAAAATTATGAAATGTACTTATACACTTGTAAATTTAAAGAATGTGGTATAACAGGCAGTTCACAACTGAAACTAAGGTTTCTGGGGCGCCTGGGTGGCTCAGTGGGTTAAGTGTCTGCCTTGGGCTCAGGTCATGATCTTGGGAGTCCTGGGATCCAGCTCCTCATTGTCAGACTCTCTGCTTAGCAAGGAATCTGCTAGTCCCTCTGTTTCCCCCTCTACTCCCTCCACCTCTGTTCGCGTGCCCTTTCTCTCTCTCTCAAGTAAATAAAAACCTTTTTAAAAATTAAAAAAAGAGAAACCCCTTCATTTGTTTCATTCAGTGGAGCTCCCCTCCACTTGCTAGATGAGATGCTGCCTGATTCAGGAATCCTTCAATAAGCCAATTCGATCTTCAAGTTTAGTTGGTTGAATTTTCTTTTTTTTTTTTTTTAAGATTTTATTCATTTATCCATGAGAGACACACGGGGGTGGGTGGGGCAGAGACCCAGGCAGAGGGAAAAGCAGGCTCCATGCAGGGAGCCCGACGTGAGACTCGATCCAGGTTCTCCAGGATCAGGCTCTGAGCTGAAGGCGGCACTAAACCACTGAGCCACCCGGGCTGCCCATGAATTTTGTTTCTTAACAGAAAGATCCATGGAGAAAGTGGCATTTGTACTGGGTTTTAAAGAAACTGAACAGGCAGAGATAAGGAGAGAACAACTAAGATGATTTGCTGTCCCCCAATATCTGTTCCCTTAGTAATCATGCCCCAACATTTCAGCTGTGCCATTGTACACTCAGAATAAGGATTACATTTCCCAGCGTCCCTCTCAGCCAGGCATGGCCTCTTGACCAAGTTCTGGATAAAAGGATATAGCAGACATGAGGCATTCAACCTTCAGGAAGTATTCTTCAATTCGGGGAGCACCCCCTCCCTTTCTTTCTCTCCCTCCTGCTGGCTACAATGTGAACTTAATGATATAAGCTGAAGCAGCTATCTTTGACCTAAGGGAATGCTACACAATGAGAATATTGCACTATTATGTTGAAACAGTCTGAGTCCATGAAGATCATCAAGATCATACAAGAGGTGGGATGCCTGGGTGGCTCAGTGGTTGAGCTCACATGGTGATCACAAGGACCAGGATCGAGTCCCGCATCCAGCTCCCTACATGGAGCCTGCTTCTCCTTCTGCCTGGGTCTCTGCCTCTGTCTCTCTCTCTCTCTCTCTCTCATGAATAAATAAATAAAATCTTAAAAAAAAATATCATACAAGGGTGCCTGGGTAGCTGAGTCAGCTAAGCATCTGACTTTTGATTTCAGCTCAGGTTGTGATCTCAGGGTCATGAGATGCAGCCCTGCCTGGGTCTCTGCACTGAATATGGAGACTGCTTGAGATTCGTTCTCTCCTGCCCCCACCACTGGCACACATGTAAGCGCGCTCTCTCTCTCTCTTTCAAAAAAAAAATAATAATAATAATAATAATAATAATAATAAAATAGAGGCATCTGGGTGGCTCAGTCCGTTAAGCATCTGACTCTTGATTTCAGCTCAGGTCATGATTTCAGAGTTGTGGGATCAAGCCCATCAATGGGTACTGTGTTCAGCAAGGAGTCTGCTGGAGATTCTCTCTCTCCCTCTGCCTCCACCCCTCCCTTTGCTCTCTCTCCCTCTCAAAATATATAAATAAAATCTTATTTTAAAAACTTCTCTTCCATTAAAAAATAGTAATAATAATATTAAAATAAAAATAAAGACCATGTGAGACCCACTGTGATCTCGTTTAAGCCACTGTTATATTTATGTCTTAGGTTGGGCTGCCTGCCACAGATCCTGAGACCAGGCCTCACTTCAAGTGAACTATTTTTTTTTTTTTTAGATTTTATTTATTTATTCATGAGAGACAGAGACATAGGCAGAGACAGAAGCAGGGAGCCCACAGGGAGCCCAATGCAGGACTCGATCCCAGGACCCCAGGATCATGCCCTGAGCTGAAGGCAGATGCTCAACCGCTGAGCCACCCAGGCGTCCCCCAAGCAAACCATTAAATGCCTCCAGGAGGAATAAGTAAGGGATTTGGGGAAGCAAAGCAGAGATGGAAAGGAAGACAAGGGTGTGCTTTCAGCAAAGTGCCAGCCTCAAGCTGATCCTGAAAGGGAGCTCTGATACACAAATTACACCTCAGAGTTTGTCCTAATTTGAGATGACAGACTGGGCTTTTGTCCTTCTTTACTAGTTCAGCTAAAGCCTGCCCCAGGCCCTCTGCATGTCCAGAAGCTATGGGAAATGATAAACAAGTCCAAGGGGATCTGATACCAACTCAAAAGGCCTCTTACTCTGGGTTTTTGATCACTCGTAGCTGAACCTAATTCTCACAAGTACCAAAGCCATTCCAGCAGAGGGGAGAGTGTAAAGTGTACTGAGCCTAGGGGGAAAGAGTGTATATCAAGGTATAGGAAAGGAAGAAATAGAAAACAAGGTTGGGAAACCAAATTTTAGTCATTTGGACTATATGGAAAGCTTCAAATGCCTGGCCAAGGAGGACCTTTGAACAGGATGATTCAAAAAATGAATTTGGTGATGATGTGTGGGATGAACTGGAATGAGACTCATGTGGTGTAATGCCCATTGTTTGGTCATATTTGTAGTCCAGGCAAGAGGTGACTCAAGCCCAGGTGATGGTTCTGAGAAGGGAAAGGAGCAAAAAACGATTGCAAAGCCTTATAAAGACTTGGTCTTTCTAATTGCTTTGATGTGGGAAGCAGGAGACAGAGGATCTAAGCATGAGGCCGGGCCTGGGTTCCAGCCTATGTAAACACCACCCTGGGAGAAGGATGATGTCACCAACAGAAATGGGTAGCTGAGGAAAAGGAAGGAATTTGAGAGGAAATATGAATTCTTCCTTTTGCACATGGTGGTTTTGAGAGAAAGGGAAGCTTGTAATTGGAGCTGCTCAGCAGATAGAAATTCAAGGCTGAAGAGTCCTGCGTGGCAGCTATGGATTTGGGCCACAGACAATACATAAGTGAACAAGCATGACTGTGTCCCAAAATAGTCTTTATTCTTTTTTAAGATTTTATTTATTTATTCATGAGAGACACGGAGAGAGAGGAGAGACACAGGCAGAGGGAGAAGCAGGCTCCCTACAGGAAGCCTGATGCAGGACTTGATCCGGGGACTCCGTGACCTGAGCCAAAGGCTTAACCACTGAGCCACCTAGACAACCCTCCAATAAAAACTTTAATTATGGACACTGAAGTTTCAATTTTTTATAATGTTCATGTGCCATGAGTTATTTTTTCTTTTTTCAACTATTTAAAAATGTAAAAAGAGGGGGGAGGGGATTGATGACAGAGTGCATCTGGCTGGCTCACTTGGCAAAGCATGTAACTTTTGATCTCTCGGTCTTGAGTTCAAGCCCCATTTTGGGTGTAGAGCTTACTTTAAAAATATGTTTTTAAAAAAATATATGTTTTTAATAAATAAAAGTGTAAAAACAAAATTCTTAGGTCATAGAGAAATAGGTGGCAGCCAGACTTGGCCTAGGAGCTGTAGCTCATCTTGCTGTGGCCTCCTGATTTCGGCTTTAGCAGCAGCTGAAGAACACCTCCTTGGGGACACTAGCAGAGTCACGAGTGCTTGCCCCCAGGAGTCCACACAGCTGTCACAGTGCATCCTCATTCTGTGGTCTGAGAAGTAGCCAGGAGGCTGCTCCACTCAGCCCAGAGGTTCTGGCAACACTACCTCTTCTCTCTGTTCCTCCAGCTCAGGGTTAATAATGCTTCTGGAAGTTACCACATCTAATCACCACAATGCCTGTTTGCTCTCCCAATCCTCCAACACTGGACTATCAATTCTCTGTACATACCCCCTGTTTGGAGTGCCTTCCATAGAATCATTTTCTTGGCTAGGCTCAGACTGACACAGAAATCATTGTGTTTTGGTGGGGGGGAAGAGGAAAAGAAAGCCAAAAAAGGAGCCAGAGAAGCAGGAGGCAAAGTAGGTATGTTTTGAAACTGAAGGGAAAAGAGGTTTGGGAAGATGGGCATGGTGAGCCACTGAGAGAGGAGGAAGCTTGAGAAAAGGCTGATGAATACAGGATCAGGAAGAACTGCCAAACCTTCCAGAAGCATCTTCTGGGGATGGCAGAGGTAGGTGTGAGGTAGCTCCATCTTGGGAGAGTATGAAGGGCAGGAAGATTGAGGAAAGGAGTTGATGTGGTGCCTGGGCCCCCTACCCATGCAGGAGATAAAAATAGAGACAGTGATGCCCATGTCAGGACTGTTGGTTACCTCTGCAAACACATGGGACCCATGGAGTGGCCACCTGCCCTCCTCCAATAACCCACCCCATGCTGTGCCCCCAGCCCTTCCCCTGACAACAACACATCTGGGCAACTGGCCAAGGGTCCCTTGCTTCTGCAGATGGCCTCCTGATGAACTCTTCCTTTGAAACAGACACATCAAGTTAACAAATGTTTGAACATTCTACTTTAAGGAAATTCTGGTTGACCTGATTGATTTATGAGCCTGCTTTGCAGAAATTGACTGAGCTGAGATTGGAACCGAGAAGAATTCTTGCAGTTGTACAGAAGGGACCAGGGGTCAAGGGAACCACTGTGATGATACCCTAAGATCTCCCCTGTTTGCCATGCTGGCGCCATCTTGTATACACACGATAGAAGTACAACTATGTCACTGGGTGGCACCTTCACAGAATCAGCAATAACATTCCCTTGCACCTCACTTTTCCCAACTTCCAATTACCTACATCCATTCAAGAGCTCCACTCCCCCATATCACCCCTGTCTTGGAAAAAAAATCCCATAAATACTCAGCTCCCCTTATCCTCAAGAAGGTGGATTTGAGGGATCCCTGGGTGGCGCAGCGGTTTGGCGCCTGCCTTTGGCCCAGGGCGCGATCCTGGAGACCCGGGATGGAATCCCACATCGGGCTCCCGGTGCATGGAGCCTGCTTCTCCCTCTGCCTGTGTCTCTGCCTCTCTCTCTCTCTCTCTGTGACTATCATAAATAAATAAAAAAAAAAATTAAAAAAAAAAAAACAAAAAAAAACAAGAAGGTGGATTTGAGAAATTATCTCCTGTCTCCTTGCTTGGTGCCCTGCAGTAAAACTTTCTCTCTGCCACAAAACCGCTGTCAGTGTTCAGCTTACTGAGCATCCAGCAATGGCTCCTTGTCCAATAACACCCTTGTGGGTAGGCAAGCATGGGCAGATTACTATTGGCCACCTCTCAGGCCCTGCAGAGGCCTGACTACAGCATGACAGCCAGGGACAACCTGCAAGAGCTGTCATAGCAGGTGCACAGGGCTAGGGGTGTTTTCAAGGTCTTCATGACTTAGAAATCCAGCAACTGTTTATTCAGATCCTCTTATGTGCCAGGTACTTCTGTAGGTGCTAGGGAGTGCAGTGAGTTTAAAGATATCTATTCCTGGCAGCCTGGGTGGCTCAGCAGTTTAGGCGCCGCCTGCCTTTGGCCCAGGGCTTGATCCTGGAGTCCCAGGATCGAGTCTCGTGTCGGGCTCCCTGCATGGAGCCTGCTTCTCTCTCTGCCTCTCTCTCTCTCTCTCTCTCTGTCTACCATGAATAAATAAATAAAATCTTTAAAAAAAAAAAAAAAACAGGATATCTATTCCTTTGGGCACCTGGCTGGCTCAGTCAGTAGAGCATACAACTCTTGATCTTGGGTTGTAAGTTTAGGCCACATGTTGGGTGTAGAGATTTCTTAAAAATAAAATTTTTAAAAGAATCAAATTAGGGGTGCCTGGGTGGCTCAGTCAGTTAAGCATCTGCCTTCAGCTCAGATCATGATCCCACAGTCCTGGGATGGAACCCCACATAGGGTTCCCTACTCATCGGGGAGCCTACTTCTCTCTCTACCCCACCTTTCCCCTGCTCATGCTTTCTCCCTCTATCTCTTTCAAATAAATATAATACTTTTAAAAACTAATAAAAAATTAATTAATTAAATTAAAAATCTATTCCTTTAAGGAGTTTACATTCCTGTGGAGGGAGACAGGCAATCAAAGAAACACGAAGGGCAGGGCCCGAGAAATGCTCTGAAAAAAAAAAAATACAGCAAGGTGAGTGAGGCAAGAAATGTGGGATGGAGTGTTTGTTTCATACTGGGCCAGGTTGGGCAAAAGATGACAAGGCAAAAAGTGAGCAGAGGCCTGGAGGAAATGGGGAGAGTACAGAATGTTCTGGAGAGCAGTGAAAATTAAGGTAAAATCAGGAGACAGGGTGTTTGGTGTAGCTCAGGAAACAGCAAGGAAACCAGTGGCTACCAGTAGCCACTCTGTAGCTACAGTGAACAGACTGACAGGAAGGATAGAAATTAAGTCAAGGAGGGCCAGGCTTCCAGTCCATGATGAGGACTTCAGCTGTTGCTCTGAGTGGAGGTTTGGAGCTGAGCAGTGATGCATCTGATATTCACTGAAAAAGGTTGCCTGTGACCACAGTGTGGAGAAGACACCATAGGGGGTCAAGATGATCCCTCCATTCTTAGAACAATGTTACTAAAATAGGAATAAAAAATTAGAGAGCAAAAGGGAGCACCTGGGAGCTCAGTTGATTAAGGCCCACATTGGGCTCCTTGTTGGGCATTGAGCCTGCTTAAGATTCTCTCCTACTCTCCCTGCCCTCTAGCTCTGCTCGCCCACACACACACTCTCTCTCTCTCTCTCTCAAAAAAAAAAAAAAAAAACGGCAATCCCCACAAATACAGGCTGGTGCTCAACTGGCTGGGTGCCAAAATAATAGAAGAAAAGCTGTATGTCAGAGTTGGCTACACCCTAAACATGAATTAGTAGTCATGCCATGTAGCGAACAGGTAATCCCGGAATATGTGACATCTGACCCATAAAGACTAAGACGCTGACTCTGTGCCATGGCTGGAATACACAGGGCCCTGAACCGCATAGTTGCCTTATGTTTGAATGTTTCCCACCTGCCCTGCAGCCCAGACCTGTTTCTTCCATAGGTGCTTTCTCCCAGTGTTTTCCCCTCTCTCCTGGCTGGGCTTGTAACGCTGTCATTCATTCAGCAACTACCATGTGTAAAATGTAATGAGGAGCACCACGGGAGAGTCTCTGATAAGAACTTGAAGTTTGAATCTTTTATTAATTGTACCTCGAGAACTGTGTCTGCTGTGGGTACAAATCTCTCTCGTTACCCGCTTCTGGTTCATCCTCTCATGGAGGGCTTTTTCTCACCCTTGGGACATATGCCCTGCCAGACAAAGGTCTCCCCTGCAGCTGAAAATCACAGGATTCTATCTGGGTCAGGCCCGACAGCCTAGTCTCAATCTGCACACAAGTGAAGATATTCAGGCCCAGGGTGGGCAGAATCGTGCAGGGAACCAAGGAGTCTTTACCTTCTCCCCTCTTACCTCAAGCTCAGGTGCTACATGGTTGGAGCAATGCCAAAGTGTAAGGGACCCACAGCCAGTCCTTGTCACCTTTCCTTGTAGGTAATGGAGAAGGAAGTCCCTGAAGAGTCCTGGATCCAGAAAGAATGAAACCTTGAAGCAAGGGACATTGAGTGGCTGAGTCGCACCAGAATACTTGAGCCAGTTTCTACCCTGCAGAGAGGCAGATCTCCAGAGCTTGGAGATCCCAGCCCTGAGGATTCCCAAGGGTCTGTGGCTCTGTGGCTCTGTGTCCAGCCTCCTGCTCTAGAGCTCCAGACAGAGCCCTGCGCACTGGACACAACCAGCCAAAGACTCTGAGAGACCACAGGGGCTAGGGACAAAACCCCTAGCCCAGAAACTGTGGCCAAGAGCCCTGTGTTAGCTGCGTGGCCTCTAACTAGCAGGAGCTAGAGGCAGGGAAGAAGGGGAGGCCAAAAACAAGGACTGCTGGACCAGACAAGTGTCACCCACTCTGCCAGGCTCTTCCCTGGCTATGCAGCTTAATTCTCTTCACACTTGTTAGGCATGACTATGCCCAACAGAACAGATAAGAAGAAATCTGGGTCTCAGACTGGTCCCATATCTTGTCCAAAGACGACACACACTACAGACTCCAGAGCCAGTGCCGACTCCTGTGCTGCTGAGAAGAGCCCCCTGGAGCCTTTTCAAGGGCCCTAGCCACTTGTGTGGAGCCTGTGGACAAGCTCAGACCTAACATCTAAGTCGTGTCTATCATGAAGAGTTACTGGATAGTTGAATGTCAAGTGACTTCACAACACCCCCACCCCCACCATCATCAGCACCCCACACCCCTGCCCCAGGGGCCCCAGGCCTTCTGCCCTTCCCATCCTAAACTGGCCAAATCCCAAACCCAACTGATAATGGGTTTTACTAGCATGAGTGCATTCCAAAGGGAGGAGGGTCCAGCCCAGTTGGAGCTACCACAGTGGCCAGAAGCTCATCCCTCTAGTGCACTGGGCTTCTTTTTTTGTCTCACTCCCACCAATACTCTCTCTTTTTTCTTTCTTTCTTTGTATTTTTTTCAAGATCTTAAAAAAATTATTTATTCATGACAGACACAGAGAGAGGCAGAGATATAGGCAGAGGGAGAAGCAGGCTCCTCGCAGATCGATCACCAGATCCAGATCACGTCCTGAGCCCAAGACAGACACTCAACTACTGAGCCACCCAGGCATCCCTCTCTCTTCTTTCTGCAGCAGATTCCCACACCGGTGGAGCCTAGCATAAGGAACAGTCCCCATTCGTCACAGTTTTGCTGCGCCCCCACACCTCTCTCCCCTCTCCCTGGTTGCCTCCTCCTCACCAGGGCACCAATTTGGCTGGAATAACTTGAGCTTTGAGTTTCAGAACGAGTCCAGAAAACCCAGTAGCCCAGTGTAATCTTGGAAGGGCTAGCAGCCCCAGAGGTCAGGTGACCACCTTTGGTTTCTTATTGTTCCTCAGGCTTTGCTTAGCATCAAATTGGGATCCCTGCCCTCTAGGCCAAGGGGTCGGGGAATGGGGGAGGAGCAGAACCATAAATAACACAATGTAAGAAACTCCAGAGCTGCCCTAGGCATAGAGTCCCATGTTCCACTTGGAGAGTGGCCCCGCACCACTGCACGGGGCTGCTCAGTCCTCGCTAAAGGGTGAAGTCAACTTCACCTTCTCCATGTCTCACATGATGACCAGGCTGCAGCTTGCTGCCTATTCCAGGCTCACTGGAAAGCTATGAAGCAAAGAACAGACCGGACAGGTAAGTGTGCTTGTATAAGCAGAGATTCTTTAGGGTGGGGTGGAGGTGACCTCATGGTGTGAAAGCCCTTGTTATTCCACCTAACACTTGTGCCAGAGCACATTCTGGTCTCTATGGTCACCCAAGAGCAGCCTTGCCCAGGAGGCCCTGGAGCCTAACCAGTAGAACTGGGTCTGTGGCTGCCAGGCCCGAGAAGGACTTGCACAAGGGCAAGGGAGGAAAGGGTGGGGCCCCTGCAGGCTCCATGGGCCAGATGGAGGAAGCGCTTTACCTGAAAAGGAATTTCACAGGTGTGGAAATCCACCCATGCTTCTTCTCAGCACACAGCATTTTGAACAGTCGTTCCCAGTTTTCTTCAAAGATGTCACTTCTAAAATATTTTTTTGATTTTTCTATTTTCACCAGAGAGAGTCAACTAGGTGCGAATGTGCCTTTACCAGGTGCTCACCTCCCATTTAATAAGGAAGTTCTTTGCGAAGAAGCAGTTGAAGCCTCAGGGGGTGAAAATCTGATCCAAAAAGCAAGACGAGTGAACCACCGAGTCCAGAGTGAACACCAGGAACCAGGAAGCCTGAAACAGAACGTCCCATGCAGACCTAAGTGGGAACATTATGGTTCAACCCTGCTGCCTTCTTCCCTTCGCCTGGCTGCCAAACCCCTATCTTCATGTACAAATAGAAACCATTATCATGAGATAAAGGGAATACTAATGTGGGATTTAGGAATGCTCTTGATATTTCCTTCCTATGTGATGTGTTGGATGACTGTGGCCTTGACTCTTGGCCTCTCCAAGCCCCCAGCTTCAAAATCCCAGGGGCCGGATCCTGGTGGCAGAGCGGTTTGGCGCCGCCTGCAGCCTGGGTTGTGATCCTGGAGACCCGGAATCGAGTCCCACATCGGGCTCCCTGCATGGAGCCTGCTTCTCCCTCTCCCTGTGTCTCTGCCTCTCTCCCTCTGTGTCTATGAATAAATAAATAAAATCTTTAAAAAAAAATCCCAGGGGCCCTAACCTCACCTCTCAGATGCACATGCACAGGGGCTATGGCTTAGTGCAAGTGGTGGTGAGGGAAGACTCAGAGCAGCACACTTGCAGAAAACAATTGGTTTCCTCTAGCTCTTGTGTGTCCTCCCCCTGCCACCACCCATGGCTCAGAGGTATGGGTTTCAAGCCTGCTAGCCTGGGACCAGCCTGCCTTCCCCTGATTCTCTGCTCCCATGCCAGTCATTTAAAGCACACAAACATGCAGACCTCAGTGTGAGGCAGGGTATCTCGGTGTGCACCCAAATCTAGTGCAGCCCTGCTGACTGCTCAGGTGGTTAGAGGGCTGCCCATCCTCCCTCCCTGATCCCAGACCACTCTAGGGAAAACTCAAGCTCTTTCTCCCAGCTCCAGGGGATGATACAGAGGGTCCAGCTCCTTAGCACAACCCCCAGGACCATCTATGTTTACCACACTAAGCTGCTCCCCCACAATACCCACAGAAAGCAAATGAAATGGGCTGAGGAGGGATGAGAGGGTACCACAAAATGCTGGACTTGGAGGCATGTGAATCCCCCTTTCAGAATCTCACACAAAAAAATGTCCTCTCCCCAAGGGAGGGGTGGGGAACAGATACCCATGCCCCACTTGCCCATTTTGGGGGTGGGGTCCCTTGGTTCATGGACCCCAGGTTAAAAATCCCTGCTCCATAGTGGCCTCGGTCCCACAGAGAGTGTAGAGAAAGAAGCAGAACTGTGTTCTCAAACATCTCTTTCCCTTTTCAGCAAGCCAAACCTGGGAGTTGCAAGAAGCGGGAGGGGACAGCCATCCAGAACATTCTGGAATCACAATCTGAGGAGCAGAGGGGAGCTGTGTGTGAAGCCAGCAGTGGCCAGCAGAGGAAATGCAGGGTCTGGCTGCAGGCCATTCTTACCCTAGCTCCCACCATCAGGATCTCCGGCCCCATCCTGACCCCTGGTGGCTGCCCATGGATGAGGCGGACACTCTTCCCCAGCTCCACCCTGCCTGGTCCCAGAATAACAGGAAAAATGAATCCCGCACCCCACAGGTGTGGCTAGGGTCCCCAGGAAGCACCAGCATGTTTCCTGGGGGTCCCTCAGGAGGGTTTAGCCCACTGCAGTCCCCAGGTGCCTCCTTTGTATAAGTCCAGCAACCGATCAAACAAATGTATATAAAGAAAACACGTTCACCTGTCATGTTGGCAAAAGGTGTGTTACAGAAGGTGTGTGTGTGTGTGTGTGTGTTTTGTGTGTGTGTGTGTGTGTGTGTGTGTGTGTGTAACTAAAGGTCAGTGCAGGTCAGGGTGCAATAAGACCAGCACTCTCGTGCACAATTGATGAGAGTACAAATTTGTACAACCCTTATGCAAGTGATTCAAGCAAAAGAAATCCAAAATCTTACAAAGTATTTCTACTCTCTGGCCCAGTGAGTCTACCGTTAGGAATCTGACTTCAAAAAATCAATACTCAAATAACATGATACTCAGAATTTGAAATATATGGGAAAGGAAAAAACAAGATGAGCCAAGCATGATAATTGCTGAGGCTAAATGATGAGTACATCAGAGTCCTTTATTTTGGTTTTTGGGGTGTTTGGTCTACTTTGGTATACATTTGAAATTTCCCATGATAAAACATTTTTAAAATCAGGGGCACACCTGGGTGGCTCAGTGGTTGAGCGTCCACCTTTGGCTCAGGTCGTGATCCCAGGTTCCTGGGATGGAGTCCCACATCAGGCTCCCTGCAAGGAGCCTGCTTCTCTCTCTGCCTATGTCTCTGCCTCTCTCTGTGTGTCTCTCGTGAATAAATAAAATCTTTTAAAAAAAGCATCAGAGATACAAAGATTTGTATCAAAGATATTAATTTTTGATCACAAACCTGCACAAATGGCATAAAAAGTGCTATCCTGGGATGGTTAAACAGAACACACTGCATCCAAACAGTGGAATAGTATGCAGCCATTAAAAATTCCAGGATGCTTTAATGCCATGGAAAAATGCTTACGCTGTAATGCAAAGCAAATAAGTAGGAAACAAAATTGCATGTGCAGTATTTAATTATGTTAAATAAACAGGGCATACAAGGAAGACAATATAAAAATACACTAACATGTTTCTTATACAGTGAGACTAGGGGTGATTTCTATTCCTGATATTGTCCTTTATTTTCTTAGTTTTACAATAAGCATCTTTTACTTTTATAAACAGGCACCCAAATTGCCTTTGTTGGGGTATATACCAACTTGGGAGTTTGAGCTATACTCAACTCCAAGGACTCCCATATATTAGCTGTGCAACATTGAATAAATTAACATCTGGGTCCCAGACTCCTCACCTATAAAACTGGCATAATGCCAACCTATTTTTCAAGCCACCACTTACTGGGTATTTACTATGCATTAGGCACTATGCCCTGTGGGTCTTCCTTTATATATAATCCCAACGCTATTCATACATGATTATTTCAGTCCTCACAACAAGCTCTAGAGCTGATTAGCGTATTTCCCTCTCAGAGCTCTGCATACCGCAGCTCAGGAAAGTTAGGGGTTCCTCTAGCTAATAAGCAGTATGGTCGGGATTCAGACATAGGTCTGTCCATTTCTGAAAGCCCAGTTCTCAGCCTCCAGCCTGGGCTGCTTAGTTAGTTTCATTGGAGCACTGAGGCAGTAACACAGGTGTGGTGCCACACACAGCGTCTGGTTCTAAGCACAGAGATGCTCTACTCCTTCTGGATTCCCTTTTCTATGACCCCAGCATAATGGTAAATTGTGGCAAAACCAGTGCACTCTCAAAAAAAAAAAAAAAGTGTCTCTGCCTTAAAAGAAGGGATGACAGGACCTATAGGGACAGACCAGATTGGGGCTGGAAGACTGCCTCATCCAGTGGGGTGGCAGGGACCCTGCGCCCAAGTTCCAGGGGAGTTCTGTTAGTGATTTCTTCAGCTCTACGCATGGGTTTGCAGCCCAGAATTCAGTACAGAGTCATCCCTACTTTCCACCTACCCCTCCCATCCTTTCTCCCTAAAGAACAGGGCACAGGTCTCACCTAGCCTATAGATTGCTTTTCTTTTATTGTCCACCCCACCCCACCCCCCCCCACCCCCCCACCCCCGGCAGAAAACACAGGCCTGAATACCTCAGCAGGAGCAATGTGATGGAGCTCGGCCTGCTCCAGAATCCCTTCTGGATTCATCTCAAATGTCTCTTTCCCTAGGCAGCCAGCCTAAGTTAGTTTTCATCCCTACTCCCTATTTCTACCCTCAGACTAACTACACTAGAGTTGCTTGTTAGTCATGTCTGTTTCACTAGGAAGCTCCATGAGGGTGAGACTGTACCTCTAGCGCCTGCAGTGTGCCTGGTACACAGTAAAGTATGTAAATGTTTGCTAAAGGGAGGGAGGAACGAAAGGAGGGAGGACTTCCCCACCCTCAGTCTTAGCCCAAGTAGACCCACAGCTGCCTTGTTCTGTGCAAAGCACTTTGAAGATGTGGTCCCTGCCCCAGAGACTTAACATACATTTCTCCGATTTTGAGAAAATAAATAAAAATAAATTTCAAGGGACGTTGCTGTTTATTCTGAACCTCACTCTCTTTATTTTGCTAAAATACTCAAAATAGAGTTCCGGAGTCTGAGGGAGGTTCCCAAGTGTACGGAATCCTGGGAGGAGTTACAGGGCTCAGAGGTCTAACATCTAGTGTTCTAATCCTACCTTTGCCATCTCTGTTGTGTGACTCTAGTGAGTGGCTTTCCCCTCTGGGCCTCAGTTCTCTTTGTACAATGATGGAGGGGATCAGACTTTGTAGGAAAATGAAAGCAATTGAGTACATCTGACTACTGATCGTGGCATGTGTACTTGGACAGTGTCTTCCCTCCTGAATGCTGAGGAGCGGGATGGATGCAGCATCTCACCCATAAGCTGAGAGGCAGGGAAGACAGTATGTGCCTGCTTCTGTCTGTAAACAATGAGGCCCAGGGTGTGCTGCCCCTCTTGGGAATGGCTGGAAGGGTGGTGGGCTGGAGGGGCCTTGGTACAATAGAGGCCCCCCAATATGTCTCTGTGTCTTAGCTTCTAGGTTTGCAAATGCTCCGAAGCCCCAAAGTCTTCATGTCACTACCAAGCATGACCCCCCACCCCCTACCCCCATTCCCCCTTGAAAAACAATACACCCCTCTTGCCACCCCTTTCCCTTCGAGGGACAACCCAGGGAGAAATAGTTGCTGGGCGGTGGAAGGTAGTGAGGTCTAGGCTTCCTGCAGATCCCCATTTCAAGCTTCCTCAGAAAGTGCAAGTAAGGGAACCTCCTGGTCCCTCTGCAGCAGTTACCCAGGGAGGACAGTGGACTTGGTGGACACAGGCATCCATGCCCAAAGGTTTCCTGGCTTCAATCCAAGCAGCTGGCAGGTCCATCCTTCTCCCTGGAACCCTGCAAACACCACTTCCGGCCCTCCTGCCTCTGCTTTGGCTCTTCCTGCTTGGATTTCTATGCCCATGCCAGCCCTCCCCTGTGCAGAGCTTAGCTTTCTCTCTCCCTTACAACCCTTATTCATTCTCACTCTCCCTATCTATTTCTTTCCCCCTCTTCCTCCTCCTCCCCAGCTTCTCTCCAGCTTGCCAACCCTCAGCAGGCCCAGAATGGGTCTTTCCCCCTCCCTCCTCCAGCAGCATCTCCCCCTCCTTAGCTCTCACCCCTGCACCTCTTTCTTTGTATTCCTTTCGCCCTCTCCCGGTCTTGCCTGCATCTCTCCTCCCCCGCCTGGCTTCGGCCTCCCCCAGCCTCCCCATCCTCAGCTCAGTCTCCTCCCTCTGGCTCTGCTCCCCTCCCCTCTCCCCCCACCCCCACCCTCGGTCTCACCCCACTCCCTGCTGGCATCCCAGAGTTTCTTTCCACCCTGGGGGTCTCTGCGCCTCTCATTCTCCTCTCTACCTGCCTCCTCCCTCTCCTTAGGTTTAGCGGGCACCCATCTTTTCCAGCCTGGGCACCCTCCCCTCCCAACTGCTAACATCGCCACTGTGTCTTTTTCCTCTCCTCCTCTCCCCACCCTCTCCTCTTCTCTCTTCTCCCTGCCCCTTTAAATCTGCCTGGCCCAGCCTCCCCCGTGATGCTGGGATGGAGCAAACATTGATTTGTGCTGGGATGGAATCGGAATTTTGATTTTTTTCCTCTCCCAACCATAAGAAGGAAAAAAATAATAAAAGACACCCCCTTTTGATAGCCCCCTCTCCCCATCCAGTTCCCAGCTCCTCTTCCCTATCTCCATCCAAGGCAGATTTTTCCCCCTCCACTATTCTCATTCCCTCCCCACTACCTCGCCCCTCACCCCCACCGCCTGCTCCTCCAGCTGGGGAGAGAGGGGACTCTCTCTTGCGGCTCCCCCACCTTCGCTCTCTGGGTAGGAGCAGTCTCTCCGGAAGGGGAGGGGGCTTTGGCTTGTCGGGACGAGGTGGGAGTGGAGGTATCCTGCCATGGATGCTGTGCCTGGGAGGCAGCCTGAGCCCCAGCCCACATGGTGAGTAACCTGCCCCCTCCCTTCCGCCTGTCTGCCCATCCCCACCCTCGCCTTTTCCCTGCGGAGCCTCCTCCATCGCCATCCTTTCCCCCACCAAACCCACTGCCCACCTTGCTCCGATCCTCCCCTACATTTTCAACCCCCGTCCCTTGCCTGGGAAGCCACGGAACAGGGGCAGAAGGCTTCTGACAGCAGCCAGAGGAGCGGGTGGCCTACGACTCTGCCCAGCCCCCTCTTAGGGACCACCACCACCACCCCCCCACCTCGCCAGCTACTGCCATCTACGCTCGACTTTTGGGGGTTCTAGGCTGGAGAAGGGGGACTACCGCTGGGGGTTGGGGCCCCAGGTCCTGGGAGGGGCCCTCTACAGGGAGGGAGGGGTGGGGGAGCCCCCATGCCTCCAAAGCTTAGGAGCTGCTAGAAGACGCTGTCGAAGGGTGGGGGGTTGGGGGGCGGTGCTGATGCCCCAGAGCCACTGGGCCAGGGAGCGGCGGGCAAAGAGGAGGGGCCTCGCTCGCCACTTCCCCCCTCTTTCTCCGCAGCCACTCAGGATGAGGGTCCGGCCCTGCCTGCCCGCGCTGGGGCCCCCCCGCCCGGCCCCGGTCTAACTGCCCCCGCCCCCAGGCCTCGCCCGGCTTGCAGGCCCCCAGCCGGCTCTCCAGCCCCAGGATGCGCTGAGCCGCCGGGGGGCTGAGGCCGCGCCAACTACATGCATGTCCCCCGGGGGCAAGTTCGACTTTGACGACGGGGGCTGCTACGTGGGGGGCTGGGAGGCGGGGCGGGCACATGGCTACGGCGTGTGCACCGGGCCCGGCGCCCAGGGCGAGTACAGCGGCTGCTGGGCGCACGGCTTCGAGTCACTGGGCGTCTTCACGGGGCCCGGCGGACACAGCTACCAGGGCCACTGGCAGCAGGGCAAGCGCGAAGGGCTGGGCGTGGAGCGCAAGAGCCGCTGGACGTACCGCGGCGAGTGGCTGGGCGGGCTGAAGGGGCGCAGCGGCGTGTGGGAGAGCGTGTCGGGCCTGCGCTACGCCGGGCTCTGGAAGGACGGCTTCCAGGACGGCTACGGCACCGAGACCTACTCCGACGGAGGTGCGGGGCCCGGCCCACTAGTGTCTGTCTGCTCGTCCGCCTGTCCTGCGTCCGCCTTCCCCACCATCTGCCTCCTGCCCCGGCGTTCTCCCGCCCGCCCTCCCAGCCATATGCGCCCCCCACCCCCGCGCGCATCGTGACGCCCTCTCCTCCCTCCGCACACGCCTGCCTCAGCGGTCTGGCCCTTGCCTGCTTCTCCCTCCCTCCCCCGGGGCTGCAGTCGGCTTGCCCTCACCCCCTCCCTGTCTGCCCGACCCTCGCCCGCCCCCACCTGCCTGTCCCACACCTGCCCTCTCCCTAACACCTCCGCTCTGCCTGTCCTCTCACAGTCCTGTCTGCCTGTCACATGACTATCTTAAGCACCCGTCAAGCCTGCCCCTCACGCGCTCTGGACTATGCCCTCCACACACCCCCGGCCTGCCTGCCCCTCCCCCTTGCCCTTACCTACCTGCACGCCCCAAATCCGGGGATCTCCTGCTGTCCGTCTTCACTATGCTCTTGCACACCCTCTGACCCAGCCTGGCCCGTCCCGGCTCCTCGTGCTTGTCCTCGATCTCCACGCGGACTGTCCCCACCTCTCCCTCCCGACACGTAGGCCTCCAGGGGCGCTGGGGGCCTGGGGTGCAGGAAGCAGCGGCTCCTGACCCTTTCTCCCCGTCCTACCCCGCCCGCAGGCACCTACCAGGGCCAGTGGCAGGCCGGGAAGCGCCACGGCTACGGGGTGCGCCAGAGTGTGCCCTACCATCAGGCGGCGCTGCTGCGCTCGCCCCGCCGCACCTCCCTGGACTCGGGCCACAGCGACCCCCCGACACCGCCCCCGCCCCTGCCCCTGCCGGGCGACGAGGGAGGCAGCCCGGCCTCGGGCTCCCGGGGCGGCTTCGTGCTGGCCGGGCCGGGGGACGCCGACGGCGCGTCCTCCCGAAAGCGCACCCCCGCGGCCGGCGGGTTTTTCCGCCGCTCGCTGCTGCTCAGCGGGCTCCGGGCGGGCGGGCGCCGCAGCTCCCTGGGCAGCAAGCGGGGCTCCCTGCGCAGCGAGGTGAGCAGCGAGGTGGGCAGCACAGGACCCCCGGGCTCCGAGGCCAGCGGGCCCCCGGCCCCGGCTCCGCCCGCCCTCATCGAGGGCTCTGCCACTGAGGTGTACGCGGGCGAATGGCGCGCCGACCGGCGCAGCGGCTTCGGCGTGAGCCAGCGCTCCAACGGGCTGCGCTACGAGGGCGAGTGGCTGGGCAACCGGCGGCACGGCTACGGACGCACCACCCGCCCGGACGGCTCCCGCGAGGAGGGCAAGTACAAGCGCAACCGGCTGGTGCACGGGGGCCGCGTGCGCAGCCTCCTGCCTCTGGCCCTTCGCCGGGGCAAAGTCAAGGAGAAGGTGGACAGGGCTGTCGAAGGCGCCCGTCGAGCCGTGAGCGCTGCCCGCCAGCGCCAGGAGATCGCCGCTGCCAGGTGGGCATCCGCTGCAGAGGCCAGAGCTGGGCTAAGTGGAGAAGGTACCCTGGGGACAGTTGGGGGCGGGGCGGGGAGGTAATGCCCTTTGAAAGGAGGGCCAGGACCCAAGGCCTAGGGCCTGGTGGGGGAAGAGCCGGCCTAGGGCCAAGCAGTTGTAGCCCTGGGTGTTTGGAGTGTTTATATCTGAGGCCACAGGTGGATGTGGGTGTAGCTGTGGGTGGCTGGGTATTTGAGGGAAGCCGTGTTAGACTATAAGTGTGTCTTAGTGTCTTTTGTGGGGATGTGTGTCATTGTTGTGTGTGGGAGTAGCAAGGAGTGCTGGCTTGTGCATGCTCAGAAACCTCTTGGAACTCAGACATGTCCTCAGTGTTCCTCCTGCAGCTGGAAGCAGCAGCCCTGGGCAGAGGGACAGGGAATGTGCATTCCTAGCCACATCCTGGCCTGCCCACAGACTGATGTTATTTCAGCTTTGGGCTTTGGGGAGATCTAGTTTGTACAGCTGACCTAGCCACATGAAAGATAGTTCCTCTCAGCTTTGCCTCCTCTGCCTCCCTTTACCCAACTGATAAAGATTTGAGGGGAAGAGCCTTGCCTATAAATGAAATTTTCTCTCCCTAAATCAGATTACATGATTATCTTATTATCCATGCGTTATCTTATTATCTAAAGCAGCACTGTGCAGTAGGAATATAATGTAAGCCAGATATTTGATTTTAAAATCTTCTAGTAGCCCTGTGAAAAAAATAAAAAGTAACAGATAAATGATATTATTACATTTTTTAAAAGTAAGTTCTAGGCCTAACATGGGGCTTGAACTCAAGGAACCCCGAGATCAAGAGTCATATGCTCCACTGAGTGAGCTAGCCAGGTGCCCCATAAATAGTATATTTTCATTTAAACCGATATATCCAAAATGTGATCATTTCAACCTATAATCAACATAAAATTACTAATGAGGGACTTTACATTCCCTTTTTTTTTTTTTTTTTTTACTAAGTGTCTTGAAATCTAGTATATATTTATGTTTATAGCACATCATTTCAAATCAGACTAGTCACATTCTAAGTACTGGATTAGATAGCACAGACCTAAAGGAAGCCATTTGTAATGAGGTTCACAGGCCTCTGAATTATACAACTCAGAAGTGTGAATTTTTATGTATTGGATATTCTTTAAAGGGGAGGGTATGGTTGAAGGATTTGTTTAAATTTGAGCCTGTTTCAAAGGATCAGAGGCCAAGATATGTCCAAATATGCTCCAGTGAGTGTGTATAAGGGGTGCCCAAAATGTGTATGTAGAAACAGGTCATACCCAAAGTAGATGCCTGACCCAGAGATGTCTATCTGTAGCTACATCTCAGTGTCTAGCCGTTAGAGTCCAGGGCCTTAAGCCAGGGAAGGGGGAGGGCAGGGCACCCAGGGAGCACTTTAGCCTAGATGAGAAACAGGCATGGACAGGAAAAACTGATCTCTGTAGCTGAAAGATCTGTCAGTGGGAGGAGGCTGGTTGGTCTCCCCAGCAACAGGCCTGGCAAATCTGATTGGTTGCCAGCTGCCATGGAAACAGCAGAGCCTCAGCAGCAGGTGCCTCTGCCAGGTAGCCTGAGCCTGGCCTGAAGACTGGATCTACTGAATAGGACTTGCTCATCTACACCCTCCAAACAAAAACACAGCCCCTTGTCAGTGTTAAAGCTTTTCGGCCTGCCGACAGAACTCCATGCAACCCGAGACTGTGATCATCCTCCCCTGCCCTAAACCCTGAGACCAGCTTAGTTTCAGGGCAGGGTTAGTCATATAGAATCTGACAGCCAAAAGAGAGAAGAACAGGGTTATCTGAGGTCTCTCCAAACAGGTTCTAAAAGTCCTTGACCCAGCAGGTTTGAAGGGAAGAAGCTGGCCATATCTCCTGAGGGACATAGAAAGGGGGTAGGCTTAAGACTACAGTGAACCCCACCACCCTTCTTCCTACCCTGGCACCCAGACTGCCTTCCCAAGCCAGATAAAACAAACCCGGGGCCAGCAGCAGAGGCTTGATCCATTTAAGCCCAAGTATGTCTGATTACCTCTACTTCTGCCCCTTTGTACCCCACCTTCAGTCAGGATTACAGAACTCACTGAATGATCACGGGGCATCTGCAGTTAACAGAGGGTGGAAAGGAAGGGAAACTGAGGAAGCATCTGACACCAAAGGGAGAACTGGGAAACCACCATGGGGAAAGACTGCCCATACCCAGGAAGCAGGGCACAAGGGGAGGGACACGTGGCAGGGAAGATAACTAAGAGCTTATTCAGAAGGTATAATCGTGATGGTGAGAAATGCATGGTGGCTGGGAGAGGGAGTAGGAAGAGCAAAAGGTGGGGACCTATGCTTACCCCAATTCCAGAGCTCAGAAAGGATACGATGGATCAGGGAGGCAGGGGCAGTGACCTAGGGATGAGCACAGTATGGTAATAGAAGCAGCTAAAGAAAAGCAGCCTGTGAAATTGCCACATTAGGAAATCTGCAGAGGGGGATCCCTGGGTGGCTCAGTGGTTTGGTGCCTGCCTTTGGCCCAGGTCGTGATCCTGGTGTCCCAGGGATCAGGATCACGCCCTACGTCAGGCTCCCTGCATGGAGCCTGCTTCTTCCTCTGCCTGTGTCTCTGCCTCTCTCTCCCTCTCTCTCTCTCTCATGAATAAATAAATAAAATCTTAAAAAAAAAAAAAAAAAGGAAATCTGCAGGGGAGAGGAAGGGTTACATTAGGAGGGTTAGCAGTGCTAAGGGAAAAGGAGGTGAAGGCTCTAGCCATGGGGAGCAGGTGGCCCAGAACAAGGGGCAGGGAGAGGGAAGCTGCTGGGATGAACCAAGCATGTGCAACCATCTGTGGTTGTACTAAAGGTGCAATATCCGAGGTGTACTAAGAGCATAAGGTCTCAGATGTCCCTGGGAAGGGAGCAGGATGGGACTGGTATAACAGGGTTGAAGGCGGCTGGTGGTGTGGCTGGAAGAAGGGAAGTGTTACTATAGGACATGATGGTGGCAGGTGTGAGAGGAATAGGAGAGTGTGATGAGAGCAGGCACAGACTCCAGGTCTAGGAGTGGGAACCAGAGGCCAGCCGCCCTGGCTGGCAAGGGAGGGGGGCAGCTGGCAGTGTGTGAGCAAGACTGAGGACTCCAGAGGTGAACTCAGATCCAGAGACCATGATGTGATGGGGACACAGGCCAGGGGGCGGGAGCATCTGAGCAGACCTGCTAAGTCGCTGTCCCTGGAACCCGACAGGGCGGCAGATGCCCTCCTAAAGGCAGTGGCAGCCAGCAGTGTCGCTGAGAAGGCTGTGGAGGCAGCTCGAATGGCCAAACTGATAGCCCAGGACCTGCAACCCATGTTAGAGGCCCCAGGTGAGGCGTGGGCAGCCCCGGGGAGCTGGAGGGGCTCAAGTGTGGGGAAAGGGAAGGAAGTCCCTGCAGAGGACTGGGGTGGGAAAAGCCAAGGTATGAAGCTCTAAGGGGATGAGGGTGGGGGCCACACCCAGTTGTTTGGGGAGTAGAACTGGGAATTTATAAAACAGGGTAATAAGGACTAGGGGTCTGCGGTCTGGTTCCAAGAGGCTAGGGTGGCAACATCCTGGGAGGTGCCCAGACAGGATAAAACTCTAGTTTTTGCTGCCCCAGGCCAGTTAGGCCCCTCTGATTCTTAGGTATCCCTGCCACAGGCCGCAGACCCAGGCAGGACTCAGAAGGTTCTGACACAGAGCCCTTGGATGAGGACAGCCCTGGGGTATACGAGAATGGACTGACCCCCTCAGAGGGCTCCCCTGAACTGCCCAGCAGTCCTGCCTCCTCCCGCCAACCCTGGCGACCCCCTGCCCGCCGGAGCCCACTGCCTCCTGGAGGGGACCGGGGTCCCTTCTCCAGCCCCAAAGCTTGGCCTGAGGAGTGGGGGGGACCCAGTGAACAGGCAGAGGAACTAGCTGGCTATGAGGCTGAGGACGAGGCTGGGATGCAGGGGCCAGGGCCCAGAGACGGTTCCCCACTCCTCGGAGGCTGCAGCGACAGCTCTGGAAGTCTTCGAGAGGAGGAAGGGGAGGACGAAGAGCCCTTGCCCCAGCTGAGAGCCCCAGGGGGCTCGGAGCCTGAGCCCATGGCCACACCGGTCCTGAAGGGCCCATCCTTGAGGGGTCCTGAGGCCAGGTGCCTGACGGAAGAGGTTGAGGAGCCTGCTGCAACTGAGAGGCCCGCCCAGCCGGTGAGCTGCCCTCCGTCCCCGCGTTGTGGCCCCTTTCCACCTCAAAGCCTTGCCTCTCATCCTGTCCAGACCTCTCTCTGATTCCTTCAGGGGCTCTGATTTGGACTCAGCTTCCTTTCTGCCTGCCCATTCTTGGACTATATCCCACCTAAAAAAAAAAAAAAAAAAGGAACTTGTGAGCTGCAAGCAGCCTTAGGAACCATCTCCAGCTCCCTCATTTGACAGATGGGGGAACTGAGGCCCAGAGCACTTATAGTAATTTGCCCAAGGTTACCAGTAAGGAACGGTAGAGCCAAAACATCTTTCTCTGTTCTCCTTCCATATCATTTCCAGCTCCTGGCTTCCTACTCCACCCCCACCCCCACCTCCACACTTTCTCTCTTTGGTGCCCAGAAATAAAAAAGGAAAAGCTTGTTCCCTCCCTACCCTGGCTCTCCCTCCCTCTCCTGGGAAGAAGGGAAATGGGAAAGGAGGCAGAAAACTGGGAGGGGTGGAGTTTCCCAGAACCCTCTACTCTGATTGGACGCCAGGCCTCCTCCGGTTTCCTAGCAACCACATCCTCACCCCTTCATCCCTCTCTGCTTTACCGCAGTAAGAGGGCTGCTGCCAACGTCTGCTACTAAGGCCAGGCACCTTCTGCCTGGGCCACGTGACTTACCAGTGAGATGGGAGTTGTGGGGGGGGGGGGGTTGGAAGGGCTGTTCCTGACTGAGGGAGCCAGAGGGAAGGAGGGGCCCTGCCTGGGAGGAGACAGGTGTTTTTGCGATCCAGAACAAAGGTTGGAGATGCCCCTGGCTCTGACCTTACCCTCAGTTTGCCGCTTCTGCCAGGGCAGAAGGTGGGACCTGTCGCTGGACATAGTTGTCAGGGGCTGAGACCGCCTTTCTCCCTATCTCTCTAGGGAGCTGCCAACCCGCTGGTGGTGGGAGCCGTGGCCCTCCTGGACCTCAGCCTGGCGTTCCTGTTCTCCCAGCTCCTCACCTGAGGCTCCTGCCCAGCCAAGTTCTGGCTTTGGTTGCTGCCTCTTCACTTCTTTGACCTGCCTTTTTCTCCTTTCCTCCTCCTGGTTGTTTTTTCTCCTTTCTTTCTCTTCTCCCTTCCCTTTCTTCCTTGTCCCCCTTTAATTTTGTCTTTTGCTTTTTCTTTCCAGCTCTCCTTTCAGACTCTCTCATTTACTCTGGATCTGTCTCTGTCTTCCTAACTCCCTCCCCACCCCACCCCCACCTCTCTCTCTAGATTGTTTACATATGAAGGGCTTTTCTTGCTCAGAGTTGCTCTCTTCTCTGAGACACACAAATCTAAGTCAGACCATTGCCCCATGTCTTCCCCGCCTTTTCTTTAGACCTGAACTTTGATGAGGGTGGGGGTTTGGGGTCCTGAGGAGTCTTCTGGAAGCTGAGTAGAAAGGAAGAAGAAAACAGAGAAGGGATGACTGTATACCGGGCAAGGCATTGGCTGAGCTGCTGTGGCTCCCTGACCCAAGGGGCCTGGTGTCCCTGTGTGGCCCTAGTGAAAGAGGCAGAGGAGGAGCGGCCTCCATCTCTGACCTTGGAGGAGCCTATCTCACCTCCAAGCACTGAGCTAGGTTCTTGCCTAACTCCATCCTTCCCTGAAGGAGATAAGGGAGATGAAAAGTAGAATGACTCCCTAGGATCTCCCTCTTCCTTTCCTCAACGGCCAGCCCCTCGTCCGACCCCCTGGGGTGGCATGCCTTGTCAAGAGCAATGTGTAAAGGAAAGAAAATGTCCAATGCTGTCACGTCTACCCATTGACCTCTCCCACCCTCCTCTGTCCCCCTAATAGTTTATTTGATTGGTCTGGACTCACTTGTGGCCTTTGATTAGATTTCTAAGGGGCCTGAAGAAGACATTTCTACTGCAGAGGGTTAAAGGCACTTGAGCTAGGACCCCACTCCCCAGCTCTGGCAGTTGTGGTGTGGGGGTGGGGGGGAGGCATTTCCAGGGAACACAACCAGCCTAGATAACAGGAACTCACAGAGCAGCAGAAGCTGTAACGAGTTTAGTAGTTTCTAAGTGGGTTATATCCCTTCCCCCTCACATCAGAATCTTGTGAAATGGGAAAACAACAGAAAGAGGGATCAAAGGAAGCCAATCTCTCACACACTTTCCAGGCAGGGCAGAGGTGGGAGTCAAACCAGGGTGAGAGGTGGGTGGAGAGCCCTGTTTGAGGTTGTGGCTGATCCCTGTTAATAGCTTTCCCCTGGGGGCAGGAAGCCCTAGGAAGAGGGGGACCCCTCTGTAGGGTCCCCAGGGGATCTTTCCTCCCTCCCCTGCATGAGGCAGATGCGAGCTGCCTGCCAACCCCCTCCCTCAAGGAATGGCCTTGCCTGGGAATGCCCACCACATATACCCTCTTCTTTTTTTCTAGTCAAACTCTGTTTACTCCTTGGCCTGCCTCCCTTCCTTCCCTCTAAACCTTTACTTCTGATTTCTATTTCATGGAATTTGGGATTGAAGTTAAACTACAACAGTGCCGCCAACACCAAGTCTTGCAGGAAAAAAAAATACAAAGAAATTTAACAAAAAAATATATTAATAAAAAAGTTCAAAAAAGGGGGGGGATTGTCATCTCCTTTGGGGTGCGATGGCTTCAAATCCAAACTCTCTGAGGGCCTCTGGGTGGTGAGTGTACAAAGAGGCCTCTTGGGGAACCCCAGGCCGGCTACGCAGCCTTGCCGCCAGAAGAGCTCTTTGCCCTCAACTCCGAAGCCTGAAGACTGAGGTCAGAGGATTCTAGACCGCTCTGCGGGGCGGCCCGGGGGGGCGGGGTCCCGTGACGGGCGGGGGGGGCGGAGAGAGGGAAGGACCAGACGAGGCACCAACCCCCGCCCGGCCGCGCACCAGGAAGCGCTGGGGGGAGAGGAGCGGAGTGGAGACCAGCCAGGTGAGGCTGTCGTTAGGGCTGGCGTCCCGGTGTGAAGCTGAGGCCGCCTGAGGCGTGACCTTGGGGGGAATCCCGCGGAAGAGGTAGCGCAGGACCCTGGAAGGAAAGGAATGGCCGAGCTAGGGATGGGAAACCAGGTGGGGCCGAAGGACCTGGGGGCGGGGGAGCGGGCGGGGCTCGGCGCATGCTCCGTAGGAGCAGGGAGGGCGGGGACGCATGCGTAGTGGGGATCTCCTCCCGCGGGGGGCAGGGGGCGGAACTTGGAAACCCAAGTGGGAAAAGGTAAATGCAGGCTGTTTTAGGGTAGCTGCGGGACCCGATCCTTCAGGATCTTGGCACAGAGCGAGCCAGGGCTGGAAGGCCAGGCAGTCCCGGCCCGAGAGGCTTAAAGCCCTCTCCCATTTCCGGGCTCTGCCCCTTCAGGATGGTGGTGCCTTCGCTGAAGCTTCAAGATCTAATCGAGGAGATCCGTGGGGCCAAGACCCAAGCCCAGGAGCGGGAGGTGATTCAAAAGGAGTGCGCCCACATCCGCGCCTCCTTCCGCGATGGGGACCCTCTGCACAGGCACCGCCAGCTGGCCAAACTGCTCTACGTCCACATGCTGGGCTACCCCGCCCACTTTGGACAGGTACTGGGCAGGGACGCCTCCCTTCTGAGTTTGGTGAGGAAGGCTAATGGGGCAGGATCTTGAGCACCCTCACCTACTTGCGCCCGGGTTTTTTTAATTTTACAAGGTTTCTGAGCCCTCCTTCACAGCCTACACCGCCGACCTCCTTCTCCAGTACAACCCCTATTGGTCAGAAGCTGACTGAACCCTTCATTTTCTGGCCAGCCCCATTCAAGCCGCCTCTTTTTCTTTCCCGTGTTCCTTGACTCCCGGTTCCTTGAAACTGACTACCCACTAGCTCTGAATGTACGAAGCCTTTCCTGTATTGAAGGGATGATGGGAAACGGTGCTACTACAAATTAATCCGGTGGTAAAGATAGAAAAGGGATGTTAGTGCCTCCAGTTTCACCCCTGCCCCTTCCTGGTCTGCCCCGTTCCCTGTAGATGGAGTGCCTGAAACTGATCGCCTCCCCCAGATTCACAGACAAGAGGGTGGGCTACCTGGGGGCCATGCTTCTACTGGATGAGAGGCAGGATGCCCACCTGCTCATTACCAACAGCATCAAGAAGTGAGAGGGTTCTGGGAAGCACTTGGAATCAGGGAGGTGGGAGAGTGGGGAGCTGGGAAATCCCAGGGGCTGCCTGAGATAGGTACTGGGAAGGATGGCTTTCTCAGAGCTTGCCTGACCACCCTCCCAACTCTGCAGTGACCTGAACCAGGGGATTCAGGTGGTGCAAGGCCTGGCCCTCTGTACTCTGAGCACTGTGGGCTCTGCTGAGATGTGCCGGGACCTGGCCACTGAAGTGGAAAAACTGCTCCTGCAGCCTGGCTCCTATGTGCGCAAGAAGGTGAGATGGCAGGACTCTAGGCATTTGTCCCACCGCAAACTGTCCTGTTTGCCATGTGTTAAAGGTGGGAGGTCCGGGCAGCCCCCGTGGCGCAGCGGTTTAGCGCCGCCTGCAGCCCAGGGCGTGATCCTGGAGACCCTGGATCGAGTCCTGCCTGGGGCTCTCTGCATGGAGCCTGCTTCTCCCTCTGCCTATGGCTCTGCCTCTCTGTCTCTGTGTGTGTGTGTGTGTGTGTGTGTCTATGAATAAATAAAATCTTTAAAAAATATAAATAAATAAATGTGGGAGGTCCATCCTTGCAGACCCCTGCCCCTTTCTGAGCCCCCTCCCCTGGTCTCTGCAGGCTGTTCTGACTGCCGTGCACATGATCCGGAAGGTCCCTGAGCTCTCCAACATCTTCCTCCCACTCTGTGCCCAACTGCTTCATGAACGCCACCACGGTAAGGCCACAGGGCTGCCTGTCCCCTGCCTCACCTGGCTATGGACAGAAGTGAAAAATGGGAAGGGCACAGCAGCCCATAAGAGGAGGGTAGCATGTCCAGAACACACACACGCAGTAGATTCTCCTGTGCCCCTGTCCCATCATTCACTTCCCCACCCCGCTCCACACCAGGCATCCTGCTGGGCACCATCACGCTGATCACTGAGCTCTGTGAACGAAGCCCTGCAGCCCTCAAGCACTTTCAAAAGGTGGGCTGGTGAAAGGGGCCAGCCCTGGGCCAGGAAAAGAGGGGACTGGGGTTGGAATGGGGCTGAAGGTTGAGAGGATGAGGAAGTATGCCCGGTGAGGCTGTGCCCCTCTCCCCCAGGTGGTGCCCCAGCTGGTGCAGATTCTCCGGACTCTGGTGACAACAGGATATTCCACAGAGCACAGCATATCTGGAGTCAGCGACCCCTTCCTGCAGGTGGGCTAACCCTTTACTGCTGTATCCCTGGAGCAAAGAGCTTAGCAGTAAGTCCGTGGCTAGCGACCACCTCCCAGAGAACACTTGGGGTCAGTGAGTGTCTTAGGCAGAAGGGTGGCAGGCACAGGATCACGCAGATCGTCTCAAGACTGATGCGGGAAGGTGTGATGCCTAAAGGTCAGAAATCCAGTTTGGTAACAACAACAAAAAAGCTGTCTCTAAATCCCCTGGCCTCACATGCCTTGGCTCTCCTAGGACCCAAGGGACCTGTGCAGGAGAGGGAGAGGGGCAGGGAAGCTCAAGGAAACCAGCCAGGCCCCTCATAATATTTTCTTCAACCCTGGATTTTTCTCTTCAACCCTACTCCTTACAATCTTTGAACCCCTCTACCTTTTGATCTTTAACCCATCTCAGGTCCAGATACTTCGTCTGCTTCGGATTCTGGGCCGGAACCATGAAGAAAGCAGTGAGACCATGAATGACTTGCTGGCTCAGGTGGGGCACTGGAGAGTGGCACTGGTTAGGTGTGTTGCTCTGAGATCCTACCAGCCCTGGGTACCCCTCTCATGACCACCCACCCCATGGTGGCCATATAATCACCTCCCTGCTGCCCTCTAGACTGTGATCACCAAGTGTGGCAGACCCTGGCACATCATGGGGGCTTGGAGAACTTTGTCAGATGATGAAGGGGTGACGAGGTGGATACCTTCCAGAGACCTGAGGCAAGGACAGAGCCCCTTCTAGTTGCATTTTCTCTCCCATCCACTCAGGTGGCCACTAACACAGACACCAGCCGAAATGCGGGCAATGCAGTCCTATTTGAGACGGTGCTGACCATCATGGACATCCGTTCTGCCACCGGCTTGCGGGTATCATCCCATATGTCTCTCCCAACCCCAGCCAGGCAGACAGGTTCTATTCACTGGTTTTTCCTCCCCACCCATCATCCTGTGCCCTGCCGTCAGCACTCCTTAAAGAGCAGGTTGCTCCTTCCCTGACTTTCCTCAACCTTTGCCTTCCATAGGTTCTAGCTGTCAACATCCTTGGCCGCTTTCTGCTCAACAGCGACAAGAACATTAGGTAATAGTCCAGGGGTCTGGCTGGGCTGTGCCACTGAGCCCCTGGCCCTTGAGCCTCCTTCTTCCAGAGTCTCCTGATTTACCTGCCTGTTATCCCAGTACTCGGAGCAGGATGGGGCAGGAAGGGGGCAGAGGACTATGGTGTGATCTAGGTCTTCTCCCACTCTTGCCAGGTATGTTGCCCTGACGTCATTGCTGCGTATGGTGCAGTCTGATCACAGCGCAGTGCAGCGGCACCGGCCCACTGTGGTGGAATGTCTACGGGAAGTCGATGCCTCCCTTAGCCGGTGAGCAGGACAGAGGGCCCCGTACCTGGTAGCTAAGACCTAGGCCAGCTCAGAGCAGCTGAAGGAGAGGGATTAAGGGGACAGGAAGGGCCTGAGGCATATCTCAGGGTGACCTGGCAGCTGGGATAGACAGACCTCTTTCTCCTGCCAGGAGGGCCCTGGAGCTGAGTCTGGCTCTGGTGAATAGCTCCAATGTGCGAGCCATGACGCAAGAGCTACAGAGCTTTCTGGAATCCTGCTCCCCTGATCTACGGGCCGATTGCGCCTCAGGCATCCTGCTGGCAGCAGAGAGGTGAGGTGACAGGTGCCCAGGAGGCAAAGACAATAGAGTCTGGGGAGGGTCAGCACCAGAGCTGAAGAGGCATATGTCCCCTAGGTTTGCCCCAACCAAGCGGTGGCACATAGACACCATCCTGCGTGTGCTGACAACGGTGAGGCAGGGACTGATCTAAGAGAACTGGGAGGGAGTGGACAGGGTTTACCACCCTGACATGGCCACATTCACCCCTTCCAGGCAGGCACCCATGTACGGGATGATGCGGTGGCCAACCTGACACAGCTGATTGGGGGTGCCCAGGAGCTACATGCCTACTCTGTGCGCCGCCTCTACAGTGCCCTGGCAGAGGACATCTCCCAAGTACTGTTCCCACCACCAGAACCAGGGCCTCCTGCCCTTCCTGGGCCACCTACTCCCTATACCCGATGCCCAGCTGTTTTTCTCTGGGGATCACAGCTACCTACTTACTAGAGACACTCAAGGATAGAGCCCTGTTAATTTATCTATCTATCTATCTAGCCCTGTTTTTATTTAGAACACCTGGACTTCTGTCCTGGCTCTAGTACCTACTGGCTGTGTAACCACAGATGACTAATTGAACTCTCTGCACTGAGTGTACTCAACTCTCAACCCTGCCTACTTCTCAGAGCTGTCTTTTGAGGATCAAATGAGATAATGCTTTCTGCATGTATCAGGTTTTATTACCTTGGGTGCTGAGTAGATTAAGAAGAGCCAGCCACTATCTATCTACAGTCCATTTTCCGTATTAAGTCGGGTGGGCAGAAACCACATACCCCCTCCCTACCCCCTTCCTCAAGAGAGAGGGACCCTCTAGCTTCGTTCTCCTTTAGCCCCTTTTGGTGAGCCTATGTAGTTCTGATACTTGGCCACCAGAGGGCAGAAGACATCCAAGAGCCAGGAAAGGGGAGGGGGGAGGACACAAACTCTTTATAAACTTCCTATGCAAGACCCTTCCCTTTCCCCAGCTCTCCAAACCCCACAATCTCTGCACTGCATAAAAGGAGGTTCCCGGGCTCAGAAGTGGGGAGGGGACCCAGGACCTCGCCTAGCATCTTTTCTTACCACGCACAGCAACCACTGGTGCAAGTGGCAGCCTGGTGCATTGGAGAATACGGGGACCTCCTGCTGGAGGGGAGCTGTGAGGAGACTGAGCCCCTTCAGGTGAGACCTACATTGGATGCACACTGTGGAGGGACTTGGCAGGAAAGGCAGGATGCCCCAGGGTTATTGCCTGTGTCCCTCACCAAAGGTGGAGGAAGAGGATGTGCTGGCCCTGTTGGAAAAGGTGCTGCAGTCCCATATGTCCCTGCCAGCCACCCGAGGATATGCCCTGACTGCCCTCATGAAGCTCAGCACCCGGCTCCGTGGGGACAACAAGTAAGAAATGGTCCTAGCCCCTCCACAGACCATCGTCTTGGTGTTTCTAGTGACAGATGCCCCTTCCTGTCCATGCACACACCCCCAATTCCCCCAACCCTTAGGTTCTTCCTTCTGAGCCTTTTGAGTATTGCAGGTAGCCCCCCACTCTGCGGGGCTTTTCCCTTCCGTGCCACATCCTGGGGTGGAAGGGCAGGGCAGGCTGCCATTCCCACTCACACATCACCCTGTGGCTCAGCCGCATCTGCCAGGTGGTGTCCATCTATGGGAGTTGCCTGGACATGGAGCTGCAGCAGCGGGCCGTGGAGTATAACATGCTCTTCCGGAAGTACGACCACATGAGGTGTGACCATTACTGTGCTGCAACGTAGGACCCAAACCGCTGCCCTCTTGCCAGATGACCTCTCCCCAGTGCCCCTTTCTGGGAAGGGTCTCATCCTCACCCATGTCCTTCCTCCTCTACAGTCAGGGCCTCCCACCCATAGTTCATTGAAGCCAAGTGGCTTCCAACCCTCCTTGCTCATCTGAAAACCAGCAACAACAGTGTGCCATCTTAGGAAATCAGAAAGGCACTCCAACCCACCACGTGCCCGGGTGGGCACGGTCTTACCCTTCCTCCCATATGCTCTTATGAAAAGCCCAGACGGACACACCTGTATTCCATCCTCTCAGGGCTGCCATCCTAGAAAAGATGCCTCTTGTGGAGCGAGGTGGCACTCAGGATGAGGAGATAAAGGAAAGCAAAGAAGCTCAACTTTCAGAAGCCAGTCTTGTTCCCACAGAGCCACAGGTGAGAAGGCCGAAAGCCCCAGGGGGAAGAGGACTTGTTCGGCTTTCACACCTAGCCCTGCTCCTTCTGCCCTTTTCCCCAGGCCTCTGAGCTCTTGGACCTGCTAGATCTCCTGGATGGCACTTCTGGGGCTGCCCAGCCCCCACCTCCTCTGGAACCCTCCCCAGGAGATGTTCTAGTACACCTCCTCGACCTGCCCTGTGACCTGCCCTCTGCATCTCCACCCCCAGGTAAGCCTCAGCAAAGGGCAGATGAAGACACCTTAAGAAAAGGAGGGGTGGAAACGTGCTGTTCCTCCTTCTTTGCCAAGGACTGAGGTCCCCATGCCCTCTTCCGTGCTGTGAACCCCCCATCACATCTCCATCTTGATAGGTAAGAGGGTTCATTAACTTGTGCCAGTTCCCTCCTGGATAGCCCTCAATGCCTTCCCTTTGTTCCAAACTTCTTACCCTGTCCTATGGGGCCCAGGTGCCGAATCCCAACCCATCTTTTATGCTTTCCTGCTCCACTGGCCCTTCTCAGCTCCTCAGGCCCCCTCACCAAAGCCCTTTGCAATTTGTGCTCCTTTTACACAGAATGTTTTTGCCTAGCACATTAAATGACTGGCTCATTCTCATTCTCCAGGCCTCAGCTAAAATGTCAATTGCCTGCTCCTGCCACTCTTGTTTAAGTTATTACTCCCAGTTATTCTGACATGGTATATTTTCTTCATGGCACCAATTAATCTGTGATTCTTGTGATTTTCTTGTTTATTGTTCTACTGTTTTTCTCTGCCCACTAGACTCTCAGCTCCAAACAGGGACTTCATCTTCTTGTCCACTTTGTCACTAGCATCTAAAGGACTGCCCTGCACCCAGTGGATGCTCACTTAATTTCTATTGAATGAATGAATAAGCTTGTTAGTTTTGCCCCATACGCTGAGCTGCTTCTCTCTCCCATACTCCAGCTTCCATCCCAAATCTCAGAGTGTTTGAACGTGAAGGACTACAGCTGAATCTGTCTTTTGTTCGACCCCCTGGAACTCCTGCTTTGCTCTTAATCACCATCACTGCCATCAACACCTCAGAGGCTGATGTCATCCACTTCATCTGCCAAGCTGCTGTGCCCAAGGTTTGTAGAAGACCAGGATTCAAAGTGGCCTGGGCACTCCAGGAGAAAAGGTCAAGCAGAGGAAGCGGGTGGGGGGAAAAATGAGACAAGCACTTGGGGAGTTATGGGAAGAAGGTTTGAAACTGTTGGGTGTGGAGGGGTTGCCTGAGCCCAGCTAGCTGCCTTACTGTGCTCTGCCCAACCTCCTGTGTTCAGAGTTTCCAGCTGCAGCTACAGGCTCCTAGTGGGGACACAGTTCCAGCTCACAGTGGCCTTCCAGTGACCCAGCTGCTCAGAATCCTCAATCCTAACAAGGTGAGTTTAGGAGCGCTCACCCACACCCCACTGCCTGGTGATAAGGGCCAGGGACAGGAGAAATCACAGGTGCTAACCCTGGTCTCCCCTCACATTCCTAGGCTCCCTTGAGGCTAAAGTTGCGCCTTACCTACAACCACTTTGGCCAGTCGGTGCAAGAGATCTTTGAGGTGAACAACTTGCCCATGGAAACATGGCAATAACTCAGCCTCCACTCAAGTCTGAAATCCTCCTGTGTCCCAAACTCTCCAAGGTCCCAGCCACTCGGAGCCTTACCTGACGACTGCCAGCAGATGGCGCTCTGGTCCTGCACTTGCCTCTGCAAAATCCATGGGGGGTGCCCCCCCCCCCACCTCTCACGAGTAATGAAAGCCCAATAAAGCCTGGGGGGGGAAAAGCCATATTTGGGTATATTTGAGATAGAAAATGTTTATGAATCATAGCAAGGGAAGAGTCTCTTTATCTTGGAAGTCTATATTTTCCCTTGATCCTGTTTCAACAAAGGAGGGTCATTTCTACCCTCTCCAGGTTGGGGAGCAATTTTGCCTCTAAACCTCCAAAGGAGGCACTCTACCATTTGGACCAGAGTAGGGCACAGTAGCAAAGTAAAACCAGAACTTACAGATTTCTAATAGGGATTCCCACCCACTTCCCCAACCTGCTGCTACTCCCCACACCCCAAGGCAGGGAAATCCCTGCTGCCTCCCCTCATCTCTAACTCAGCTGTAAGGCGGTTTAGGAGCTGCTGGCAGAATCAATGGCATCGACCAAGGGAGGTGGGGTGGCAAGGGATTTTCCTGTGCTTAACTACTGATCACGGCTAAGTGGAAATCCTATAAACACGAGCGGAAATCAATGGAGGCTGCTTAGCGGCCAGGGGAGAGGGGCGGCCCACAGATTGTGTCTGACGGATGAGGGAGAGGAGGCAGCCAGGGAGGGCTCAAGGAAGGATAACTGAGAGTAAAGTGAAAACAGGCAGAGCTGAAGAGAGAGGATCCACTGGGGAAGAAGGTCAGGGAAGGAGGCATAGTGAGCCCAGAAAAGAACCCTATTAAACCCAGAGTTCTCTTCCCTGCTGAGGAAGTGACACCCTAGCCCAGGCTGCTGTCAGGAGCTTTAGTCCCCTGTGGCTTCTCGCTGGGACTGAGTACTTCTAGCAGGTGCTGATAGTCCTGAGGCCGGAAGCGCTGTAGGTACACGATCAGCTTGGCAGGTGCTTTCTCCTGTACTGGCACACCTGCAGGCAAAAGGAGAATGAGGAGAGAACCAGACAGACTCTGGTTCTTAAATGCTTTGACTCTGCTCCCTGCCCACATAGCCAGACCCCAAAGTTGTTTCCAAGGCAGCACTGAGATTCTGAATGCCATCCAACCAGTTTCTGTAACCCATCAGTGCACACCCTGATTGGCCTATGCAAGTGGGGCCTACAAGGGCCACTTCAGGCAGGGGCTGGGCTGGGAAGCCAAGCATTAGCCTCTGCTCCAGCAAGGAGAAATGGTGAAGAGTTCAGGTGCCATGAAGACAGGCCAAAGTTCTTAAGGTTGGTAATGAAGCACATGCAGAGATCCATACAGAAACAGGGCTATAGAAAGAAGCAGCAGCTATAGCCATGGCATGGGAATCACACAGAATTCTAGCCTCTATGTGGTACGGAGCCATGATCAGTCAGTGTCTTATTGTTAGAGCCTGGAAGCACACTGGGCATATAGCAGAAAACTCAGCTCAGTGTATGTCTGCTGAGAAAGTGAGAGCAACATTCCAGGACTTTAAGGCCTCATGGGATGTGCAACCCCATCCTTCTGTGGATGAACTGTCTACAGAAAAATCTGCCACGACTTGTGCTATGGTCTGTCACATAAATGCAGTGTTCTTGCCTTTTATTTAAAGCCAACAGGATACATTAAATGAGGATCTAGGTAGTTGTAAAAATGAGAGGACAGGGTTTGGGGGATGGAAAGAGTCAAGCAGAGAATGGACACAAACTTGGGAGTAGCTGGAGATGTGAGAACTAAATGAGGCAAGGACTAGGGGAAATGAGGGACAAGAAAGGATCCAATACAGGTTAGGCAGCTTCTGTAAAAGCAAACTAGGAACTCCAAAACATTGCCCAGACAATCCCCATTACAGAAATAACCCCAAGGCCCTCCCCTCTAACTGGTTCAGGGGGTACATCCAGAAGAGGGATACAGAAGGAAAAAAGGCACAGAAGGGTTTGTCTCCCTCACCAAGCATGCTGCTGAGGCTGTGGATCTTCTCTAGGGCAGCTGGGATCTCAGCCTCCTCATGCACCAGGGCCTCTACTTCACCCACTGTGTAGCCAAAGTCAGCTGTATCCAGGTCCACCCTGAGTGGAGGCTCCTCTTCCTCAGCTCCAGATAGCACCAGCTTCCAGGCACTACGCTTAGTCACAAAACTAGCTACTTCCTGCAGCTTCAGTGGGCCCAGGACAGCAGCCACACCTCCAGCCCCCAGGACCTCAGTGCCTAGTACCTCACAGAGCTGGGCCACAATGGCAGACTCAACTATGAGTTCCACATACTCAGTGTGAGGTCCCGACACACCTGGCCTTCCAGGACATTTGAGCTCCCATCCACTACCCTCGCGCTGTCGCAGCCAGTGGTCAGCCCGCATGAGGCTCAGCTCAGGGGTGTCATAGTAGCTGTCGCAGAAGGTGACGCGGTGCTCCAGGGTGCCCCCCAACTCCTGCAGCCGATCCTCTGTGTCAGGCCCAGGAACGAATTTTCGCTCCACTTCAATCAAGGCCTGGGCCATGCTACCTGCAATCAGTAAATCAACAAACATTTGCTGAGCTCCGAAGGGTGCTCAGCCTTGCAGGGTGACAGTTCAGCAAACCGCCCCCCCCCCCCAAAGAATTTATGAGGCACACATTGTCACAGAGCTCTGTGCTGGGGCTACAGCTCTTTCTACCTCAGTGACGATGGCCCCGTTTGTCTCTGATGTCTTAACGTTCTGCAAGTCACAGATCTCCAGGTAATCCCTTACAACTCTGATGTCCTCAAACCAAAAGCCTCCCCAGAAAACTAGTGGGTGTCCTCCTTTCAAAATACTCGCCCTCTGTACCTTGCTACCCCGGTGGCCTGTGGCTCACTTCCGGCAGCGACACCGCCCTTCGCCACAGCACCGGGCCAGGCCCGCGGAGCCTCGGGTCTCACCTCAAAGCCCGAGGGTCTCCTTTTCACGAGACCTGGAGATGGGCGAGGGGAGCCTACGCCACGCCCGCGAGGAATGCCGGGAGCAGTCCCTGGCCTCGGACTTCGGCCCGGCTCTCTGCGCACCACGCCGCTCCCCGGCACGAGCGGCCATATTAGGCCTGATGTGGCGCTGCTAAGCACAGGCCCGAGAGGCCTGCTAAACGATAGGGGGTCTGCGACCTCCGCGGTGGGCCAGGAGCGCAGAAGTACCCCTGTGCTCTGCTCCTCATGTCCGACCCCTCCCGGCTCCCGGGGGTGGGCTTGGGGTCTCAGACCTCAGGCTGAGCCCGGCACCCGGGGCCCGGGTGCATGATGGGAGATGTAGTTCCGAAGGGAGATTTTGCTTTCTCGGCCCACCCGTCGCTATGGTGACAAGGAAAGCTGCTGTTAGTGCCCGAGGGATTCCACCTAAAGTTGAGCAGGGGCAGTGCAGATGGAAGAAGCCGAGCCCTAGTCCCGTCTCCAGCCCCCTAACTCCCTACGCAAATGGGCCTGAAATCCAAACCACTCATTTAGACGCTGTCCAAGAGATCTTTTATTGACTGGTATTATGGCGGCCCGAAAATACAGGCTAGTGGCAATGGGCTGAAAAAGGCGATAATTAAGACCAGTTTAACTATCCTGGGGTTTTATTTTCTTAATTTTTAAAAAAGATTTTGTTTATTTATCCATGGCGGGGGGGTGGGGAAACACAAGCAGACAGAGAAGCAGGCGCCATCCCGGATCCCAGGATCATACCTGGGTGGAAGGCAGATGCCCAACCACTGAGCCACCAGGCGTCCCACTATTCTGGAGTTTTAGAGGGAATAATACATCCTGGCCTGAGTGTTTAGGGTAAGGGTGGAAAACTTTCTATCAGACGAGGAATGGTATTTTGGATAGGAGCACTTGGCCAGTGTGTAAGGAGGAGCTGAAGCTAGAAATACAGTTGAAGAGCCAGCTGGAAAGGGCCTATTGTGCCAGACTGAGGAATCTGTCACTGATTTGCCAGTGGCCCCTGATCAGGCTTTGTCTGGAGTAGGAGAAACACTCATGTTCGCTTAAAATACAGCAAGATGTGAGAGTGGCCCTTTGACTGCTTTGGGAGACAAAACAGAGGAGCTCCTTCTCCTTACTCACTCTGGAGGACTGTGGTTACCTAGAGACTGTATGTCTGCCCCTGTGGGTGAGGTAGCTTGCTGAGGAACAGTGGCTCTTTTCAACTCCTATGATGGGTGAGAAGTGCCAGGTTCTCAACATCTGTCATTTTCTCAATATGTTTCTGGAAACATGATCTGTGGGAAGAACTGTGAAGCACACTGATTTACAGATGTGGCATCTTTATCTTGGGATATCTTGGATGCATCCCTCCTCCACCCCATAACAGGCACCAGTAGTCAGGGAGGGGCGGCCCTAGGCGGCCCTAGCTGGCCCTAGCTCCAGTCACTGGCTTACTTTTCATCCATCTTTCAATTTTCAATTTTCTTCACTGGAGAAAAAGACCTCTTCCTCTCAATCATAAGGTCCTCTTCCCTGAGTTATAAGGTCCCATTTTTGGGGCAGAGGCAGCAGCTTAACTGAAAGGAAGAGCAGACTCAGGAACCAGACAGACCGGGGGTTAACTCCCAGCTTTGATTTCTAGGTGTTTGGTCTTAGGCAGGCAACTCCACTTCCCTAAACCTCTCATATCTCCTTGGTAAAATGTGGACTGCCACAGTTACAGGTGAGGATTCAACGGTAAATGGTCACATCATAAAGATTCAATTTGGTAGTTTCTTTCTTCTTTCTCTTTCCTGTGAACTCCAAGGTTTGTTTTTGTTTGTTTTCTTTTCCCTTCTCTACTTTCTTTCATTCCTTTTCTTTTTGTTTTTTAAGAGAAGTAGGCTGTAGCAACTCTTGTGAGTTCTGGAGTCAGAGCAGCGAGGTTTGAGACCTGGCCTAGTCATTTATTGGCCATGTGACCTTGGGCCATTTAACTTGTTTGTGGTCTGGTTTCCTCAATCGTAAAATGGGACTAGTTGTGAGAAATAAGTAAGTTAATGTACATAAAAGTGCTTGGAACTGTTCTGTGGACTCAATAAATCTTTACACTTATTATTAGAATGTAAGAGAGCTTATAACCTAAAGATGAGGACCAGGAGCCCAAATCTCCCTTTCCCAGCCCAACTCTGAGTGGAGGAGACAGAAGCTCCCAGAGACCTAAAAATAACTGCTGTCAAGAGGTTCTAGTACCCGGGGATCCCTGGGTGGTGCAGCGGTTTGGTTTAGCGCCTCCCTTTGGCCCAGGGCGCGATCCTGGGGACCCGGGATCGAGTCCCACGTCCGGCTCCCGGTGCATGGAGCCTGCTTCTCCCTCTGCCTATGTCTCTGCCTCTCTCTCTCTCTCTCTCTCTCTCTCTGTGACTATCATAAATAAATAAAAATTAAAAAAAAAAAAAAAAGAGGTTCTAGTACCCAATTGGAAAGGACGGGGACTGATAAGGCAAAGAGGGAGTGTGGGGGGGAAAGATAGATAGGCCTGGGGCAGCTCTAGGAAGCTGGTAGAAGCCCAGGCTTATTCTAGAGCCGACTTAAAACAACAAGACACATACATGTACGGTTTCCGTAGGCAGGAGGGAGAGGAAGAGAACACAGGAAAGAGTTTAAGGGCGCTTGCCACCTTTGCAAGCACTGGCTTGGACCCGGCACCGCAATTGAGCCAGGCGGCCCTGCTAGGCCGCCAGCCCTGGGGCCTTGGGTCCGGCGCGCGCACACGCGGCGCTTGCTGGCAGGCGGGTGGGAGCAGGGACCGACCGACTACAACTCCCGGCACCCACCGCGGCGGGCGGGACGCTGCACCTGCTCAGTGGGGCCGCCCCGGGCGCCTGGGTATTGATTATTCCATTGTGTGGGACGCCTCGGCTCCAGCCAGTGAATGAGGCGGAGGAGTGAGGGCGAGGAGGAGGAGGAGGAGGAGGAGGAGGAGGGCGAAGAGGAGGAGGAGGGCGAGGAGGAGGAGGCAGGGAGCGAGCGAGTGCCCAGGGTGAATCAATGGAAACCCCCTCACGAAGCCGGGAAAACACTTCAGCCGCAGCCAAATAGCATTGATTATTTTCCTTCACTTCCCTCACCGCCGTGAATTTATTTATTTATTTTTTCCATCTCCGTCCCTGACGCCCCGGAGTGAGCGCTGGAGGGAGGGAGGAGGAGGGGAAAAAAAAAGGAATCAACACATCGGAGAAGTCCCTTCCAAGAGCCGCCCCCTCCCCTCCCCGCCTCGCGCTGCTCGGCGGCCGCGGTTCGACTCCCGTCCCTGCTTCCAGCTGAGGTGTAAGTGCATCGATTTCCGATGCTGCTGGGTTGGTTTTTTTTTTCTCCTCTCCCTCTCTCTCTTCTTCCTTTCCTTGCTCTTTGGAAGCTGGAGACGGAGGAGAGGAGGCGCTCGGAGACTGCCGCTGGAGGGCACGGAGAGGGACGGGAAGGGGTTGGGGGAGGGGACACGGACGGACGGACGGACGGACAGACCAAGAGCTTGAGGAGAAGGAGGGGCAGGGGTGGGGGGGAGGGGGCGTGCGAGTGAGGATGGTTGGGGGAGAGGGAGATGCAGGGGTGGAGGGAGAGACGGCGAAGGGAAAGGCATCGAGGCTGGACCTAGAGCCAACCGGACAGACGGAGGGGAACGAGAGCCTAGACTGACCGCGCCGAGCTGTGCGGGGAGCGGGGTCC
The DNA here is from genome assembly GCF_018345385.1 of Vulpes lagopus. NCBI lineage: Eukaryota > Metazoa > Chordata > Mammalia > Carnivora > Canidae > Vulpes > Vulpes lagopus. The sequence goes on from NC_054829.1 coordinate 70,058,999, forward strand.
CGGAGGGAAGGGGAGGCCGGGTGAGTGCGGGCTCGGAGCTGTCAGCCCGGAGGGGCCTGGGTCTCGGCTGCCCCCCGCCGGCTGCGGGATCGGAAACCGCGGTAGGCGGGCGGGCTGATGTACGGGCTAGCATGCTGCGGTCCCGGGTGGGTGGGAGGAGACGTGGATACTCAATCTTCGATCTTCGTTTTTGCCTGAAGTTGAGCTTTTTTTTTTTTTTTTTTTGGAAAGGTGCGAGTAGGTAAAGGGAGGCCACTGCTCCACTCAAGGTGAAGTGTGTCTCTCCTGGCCCCTCAACTCTCCATCTGCTCTGCTCTTGTCTGGCACCCTCTCAGAGTGGCCCTGTCATTTTTGAGCACTGGACCATGAGTGGCCTCGAGGTGCCTGTAGCCTCACTGATCTCTGTCCATGTGTCCCAGCCTCTTGATTTTGCCATTCTTCCCCCTCCTTCTCTCCATCCATCCATCTCTAGGTCTGTGTGTCACTGTCTCTGCATGTGACTCTTTCTATCCGAGTGATCCTCTCCCTGTGTGTCCCTGTCACTATATGTCACGCCTTGGCTGCCTGACTGGTCTGCCCGTCTAGGACTCCGTGCCCTCTCCTTCAGAGTCCTTATGATATCTCTGGCCTTTTCAGGCTACTTTTTTCATGCTTATCAGTCATGATTGTAGTAGTCACCAGTCAGGGGCCTGGAAAGAGTCTGAGGGATGGGACAAATGTGTCTCCCCGAAGGACTCAGGTACCCTTTCAGCACAGCTATAACAGCATCCTCTTCTATCTCCACCTGGGAAGATTTGGAACTTCTAGCATTGTTGACTATCTCCTTTGCCATGTGCCTGTCTCCCCAATCAGGACCTCTAGTCTCCTGTGTATCATCTGCCTTTCCAGGAGCTTTCCACCACCAACGACTTCCTTGCTGACTTGATTTCCTCCTTTCCCTCATTTTGCCATTGTATATTTTTTCATTTCCCCATGTTGTTTCACCCCGTTTTTGCATTTGTCTCCCGTGATCTCCCTTGCCTATTCTTTACCGTTGTTCCCATAACCTGCCCTTTGCCTACCTTTTCTCCTTGGTCACCCGAATTTCCTTTTATCCCTTTATCCTCTCACCCAGCATTTTAACCTCTGCAGCAGAAGGTACCAGAGAGCAAGGGCGCTGGGAGAGGTGGGGAGTATGGTTTGTGCAGGCACATAAATAGGCCAAGAAATCAATTTAATGGGCTTCCAGGGGCATATAACCCCTTCATCAGTCAGGGCCATTATGTCCATTAACTGTCAACTTTGATTTTGTAAGGGGACATTCTCTAGGATTCTGAGCTCCACCCTGCTTGGTTGCCTCTCATCCTTCAGTTCATTCTAGATATTAGTGGCTTTTTCTTCACTTTCTAGATCATCTTCCTGGGCCCCTGTTATTATCATATTTGAATTCAGCATGATCCTTTAGGAGGCTGTTTTCATCATATGACAGAAGCTATCTTATGCAAGAGGCCAGGGTTATTCAGCCTAAAAAATGGGAAAGGTGGATTAAAGAGTCTGGAGAGTTTACCTTGTTTTAAGCCCATCATTGTCTTCCCACCCTCTGAGCTTGGAAGCGCAAGAGGTGGAGGTAGATATGGGCATAAGATGGAAATTTTCCGAGGTTAACAGTGTTCAGAAAGGATCTGAGGAATGTGCAAAAGGAAGGGAAGAAAATCCATGTGGAATGGGGGCAGGGAAGGAACCGAGGGGTGATTAATGAAAATTGGGAGAATGAAATAAAACACGAGTTATGGACAGAAATGATAGGGCATTCATTCCTAAAGAGGAGGTCAACAGAAAAGGCAATATGCAGTGAATACAATGGTAAAGTGGGGGAAGGGAAGAATTGAAGAATAAGATGAGGTGGGAAAAGAGTGTGGTACAAAGAAGGTAAATGGAAGGCAAATGGAGGAGTGCTGAAGCAGATCAGAGCCGCACAGAGCTTGGGAGGGGGAAGAAAGGAGAGGATGAGGTATCAAAGGAAACAAATGCCTCTGGTGCTGAGAGGGACACAGCGTGAGGGACACAGCGTGACCGGTGCAAAGAGAGCGCCGCAGGAGGGGCAATTCAGAAAAAGGCAGAGCAGGAATACCACTGGGTGAAGGCCCGCAAGAGAGGGATGCCAAAGGAGAGGCAGAGCGCACAGAGATACTAGTGAAGAGAGAGGGAAAGAACCTCACACACATTCCTTCCATTGGCCGCATCCCTCACTCAATCCCACCAAAGGCCAAGCCAGGGGGACACAAGCAAAGAGATGAAAAAGTAGATGAAAAAGTAGAATTCCCATTTACTTTAGCTGACAGGAACTTGAATCTTTTTGGCCCCCTGAGAACCAAAGACCTCAAGCCTCTGATGTCATAAATTGCTGGGGTTGCTATGGCAACTTGACAGGGTTCCTCCGTCTATGATGTCAGAGCAGCTGGTGTTACCTTGAGACCCATAGAGGAACATCTTGCTGCTTTGCTGGGAGCTGTACCCGTACAAGGCCAGGGCCTGGGTCTGATCTGTAGGATTCCTGGGTCTGGGTCGGTAGCTTGCTCTTCTCTCCCTAGCTTGCTCTTCTCTCCTGAGCTGTTAGCTCAGAGCGAGATCTGTATATGAGTGCCTGACATTCACTAGAGCCTGCGGAAGAGACCTTGGGAGATAGGGCATTGAGGACCAGGTGGTAAGACCAAAAGGCAGGAAAAGAAGGAAGAAAACTGGAAATGGCAGTTAGGAACTGTGAAAGGAAAAGGGCTTTGTGAGCTGGGAGGAGCATCGTTGAAAATGTAAGATGAACCTAGCTCTGGGTTTAGGAATGGAGACCAAAGCTGGAAGTGCGCACGAGAGGAGATCAGGGGTGAGCGAGTGTAACCTGATGCAGGAATAGAGAAAAGAGCAGGGTTCTGAAATGCCAGAGGGTACAGTGGAATTTGGCTGCTGAGGGTGATGAGATTGCAGGACTGAGTCATGGGAGGAAGCTGTTAGGTGAGAGACCCGGGGTTAGTCATGATGGCCCTAGGAGCAGGCACCCCATCCATCTACTTTCTGATTGATTGTTTCCCAGCACCCCGCCCAGCGTCTGCCATATAGAAGATGCTTAATAAATATCTGTTGATTGGATGTTGAATTAATAGGGAGAAGCTAGGGAAAAGAGTTGCCCACCTTCCTCTCACCCCAAGCCTCAGACCCCTAAGTCTGCATAAATGGTCAGGCTGAGAAGGCAGCAACTGAAGGAAAGGGCTGGAAGGGAGCTCACTGAGCCACAGTGAGCACTGAGGTGGTGGAGGGAGGACAGACCAGTTAGGGGCACACTTGGTGTCAGTCAAGGAAGGGCTGCCACACTTGGAGGGCTAACTTTAGGGGCTGATCTGAGGAGTCTTTGGAGAGAGAATGGGAAGAAAACATGAATGAACAGTCTTAGGAGCCCAAGAGAAAGAAAGATGCGGAGGAGGGTAGAGAAAGGAGGTGGTTTCCAGAAAAGGTTGGGAGTTGTTTCCAAAGACGGAGTTGGCAGATTTGATTTAGCAGTAGCATCTCCACCCTACCCCCTTCCCAATCATGAAACCACAACTGAATCAGCCATACTCCTGCCCTGCCCCCCAAGTCACAAATAAAGAATTCATAAATCAATATCAGGCCCATCCTATACACCCTGTAATCCAGGCAATAACAAGGAACAAGGAAGTCAGCATCAGCCAAGTGGGCCAGCAGGGCAGGATGTAAGGAACCCTATGAGCGATGGCCCTGATGCCTGACTGCCCATTGCTGAAGGAGTCCAGAGGTATCTAGAAAGGGATGAGGTAGGGCAAGATATGCAGAGCTCCCTACAACCCTGAGTGAAGCCTGCAGAGAGAGAGGTCTTGATACACAGAGGTCTTAGAGAAAAATGCACTATTCAGGGATTGTAACCTGTCCTGTTTCTATGGTGAAGAGTTAGAAAGCCCCTGGATGGGTTGAGGACTCAAGGAGAGAAGACCTGGGAGGGAGCAAACAAGCTGGGAGCCCCAAGGGAAAGTCTGGCTGTTATAAGAAAGGCCAGGGCAACTAGAGAAGGGGCTGGGAGGGAGGGGGGTACCCTGAAGGGAGGGCAGTGGCAGCTGGATGCACGGTCAGCCACCACCATGGACTTGGGCAGCTCATATTTTGCAGCAGGCGACAGGCTGTCGACACGGCGGTCCTTTACCTCACCGTTAGAAACTCATTTCATTGATTTTTCCATCTTTCTTCTCTGGCTTCTCAGTCATCCCACCACTCACTTTCCCAGAGCCCCTTGCCTCTCTGGGGAAAGCCCCAGGGGACTGCCTGTCCACCCCCCCTCCACCTCAGGCTCTTGGGGGAGGGGGGTGTGAAAGATTTAGAGGGTCTTCCAGCACCTGAGGTAATGGCATTGGCTCCCAGTAGCCACCCCCTCCCCACCATGTAGGAGCTAGTCCAGAGACCAGAGCCTCTGGATGGTTGTTCAGGGTGCCCAGTTTAAGGGGTGACTGGGCTAAGATCCACCTGTTCTGTCACAAAGCTACACCACTAAAGTGCAGGCTGCATATACCTGGAGGGAGACATCTTTTTCTAATTCCTCCCAAGACAGCTCCGTATCCCTCAAAAATTTTCTTTCAAAGTTATTTGAGAGAACAGGAGTGGCATCTGGGTTTGGGCAGGAATAGGGATTACACTAAAGCTAGGGTTCGAGCCTCTGAATCGCAGCAGGGCCTTCCACCAGAATGATGCTGGCACAGGGGCCTGTGCAATTAGGAGGACCTAGTAGCAAGAGCTGTCTTCTGAGAGGTAAATGTATGCGGTGGCTCGTCCGTGTAGCACATTGACGTGCAGACAGCGGGGGCAGGATGGGTGTGGGCCAGAAATTTTTACTTCATATGTGGACATTTCCCTAGTGCCTCCTCCAGTCACAGCCAGCTACCCTGGGCCTCTCCCTGTGGGGCTGGAATCGGAGGAAAGGTTAAGAGTCAATTGCCAGTCATTTGGCTTCTCAGGGAAGGAAGGCAGAGGGTGGGACAGGAGGGTTAGACTGGGTTTCCCTGAGGAACTGAGGGGATACGTGCCATTTCCATCCTCAAATCTTTAAGTCCTGGCTTTGTCGGTGACCAGCCCCCCTCCTCGATCTCAAGCCCGAGGCCCTTTGGCTCTGTCCTCCTTTTTCTCTGGTCTTGGAGGTTGTTTGGGCCCCCATGTGTCTCAGGTCTGGGATGTCTGAGTCTAGATTCTGCTGCTTCCTCTGACTCATGGGCCTGTCGCCCCCATGGCAGCTGTCTTTCTTTCTGTTCAGCCCTTTCTTTCCAAGTTATGAGCCACTGGCCTATGTGGGTCTGAATGCCTTCTCTCATCTCCAGCTTCTTCTGGCTACCCGATTTCCAAAACCCAGAAGATAAGTCCTGGTGCTTCGGGGAAAGGAGTGCACTTGAGGCTAGGAGGAGAGAAGACCTGGGGAGGCCAAGGAAGGAAGGGGTACAGGCAGGGTGGATGGGAGAAGCGACCGGCAGAGTAGGACTGAGAAAGGGAGTCCGAGGTAGAAACCATGTGACTTGGAGCCGGAGTGAAGGCCACAATTTAAATGAAAAAGGAAGGAGGGCGGTTGGCTGTGCGGCCGCGGAGAGAAATGGAGGAGCGGAACCGGGAGCCTGACCCCCTGCCGGGAAACGGAGGCTGCGGGGAGGAGGGGAGGGAGGGAGGGAGGGAGGGTGGCTGGGGACAGGCCTCGAGCGGAAAAGGCAGCTCCGGCTCAGCCTCCGCGGCAGTCCTGAGTTCAAGCCGTGCTGGCTTTGACCCTTGTGGGAGGAACCGAAGTGGCAAATTAACGACGATAATGAAGTCACTGCTCCTTGTTTGTCTTTGCTGGTTTCCCCTTGAGATTTGTCCTTTGGCCAGACGGGGCAACGTGGGGGAGGGGAGGGCCAGCGGCGGGGAAGGGCGGGGGGTTGCGGAGGAGAGGACGGGGAAGTGAAGACGCGGAGGCCGAGCGACCGGGTCGCGCCAGGAGCAGGGGAGAGGCGAGGGGAGCGGAGAGACGGAAGGGAAAGAACAATGGGGAACAGGGCAGGGAAGCCTGGAAGTAAGAGCAGAAGGCCGGGCGGGAGAAGGAGAGGTGGCACGGAAATGGCGAGCAGGAGGGAGAGAACGTGGCGGGGCTGCTGGAGCTGCAGCTGGCGGGGCCAGTGGGCGGGGCCTCATCTCCATCTCTAATGGCTGTGAAATGAGGTTAGCTCCATTAGAGGCGGCGAGAGTGTAACGGGATCACACTCATTAGGACTGGGCCATCCCAGTAATTACCACCACCCCAAACACGCCCGCACCAGCCGGGCCGCCGAGCACAAACAGGCACGCGGCAACACACCCGGTGCGGACACTCGGGGCCCCCGAGGGCAGACCCGGGGCGTCTTAGAGACCCAGCCGGAGGCTTGAGAGCCAGCACCTTCACTAACCCCGAAGAGGTGCTGGGACAGGCAGCACTAAAACCAGGCTCTCTCTCTCTCTCTCTCTCTCTCTCTCTCACACACACACACACACACACACACACGGTCAGATACACCCCCAACTCAGGAAATAAGGCACGAGAATGAATAATTATCGTTTCCACTTATTGATCACAAAAAGTGCTGGCCTGGATAATGATCATCTCAATGAACATAACTCCATGAGGAACTATTCCTCATTCTGTATATGAAGAAACAGTTTTTAAGCAACTCACCCAAAGTCATTTACATAATACAGACTAGAACGAACTAAAAAAAATTTTTTTAAGATTTTATTCATTCATGAGAGATACACAGGCAGAGACATAGGTAGAAGGAGAAGCAGGCTGATGTGAAACTTGATCCCAGGACCCCAGGATCACTACCTGAGCCAAAGGCAGAGGTTCAACCACTGAGCCACCCAGGTGTCCTGAGAACTAAAATTTGATGCCAAGTCTGTCTGACTCTAAAGGCCGCATTCTTTTTTTTTTTTTTTTTAAGGTTTTATTTATTCATAAGATACATAGAGAGAGGCAGAGACACAGGCAGAGGGAGAAGCAGGCTCCATGCCAGGAGCCTGATGCGGGACTCGATCCTGAGACTCCAGGATCAAGACCTGGGCTGGAGGCAGGGGCTAAACGGCTGAGCCACCCAGGGATCCCCTAAAGGCCACATTCTTAAATAATACCATACTGCTTGTCTTGAAGTTCATATGCTATTATGAATGCATATGTATAGACTTCCAGCTTTAAAAGACATTATCACAAATGAATATACATATCCTCAACTCAACTTTTTCATATGTCTAACCCCCCCAACACAAACACAAAAGCAGTGGCCAGGACCTCTCATTGACTGCAGTGAGAACAGCGCCCCCTGGAGTTGTACAAAGCAGTGGTCTTGTTCTGGCTCATCTTCTACTAAAAAAACTGAGAGCAGCCATCTGACCAATACCTTCAAGCTGAAAGGAGCCTGACAGCTCAAATCTAATGCTCAAGGCAAGACATACATAAGGGTAGAGTAACACACAAAAAACTCAAAGACCTCGTTCAAAATGCGCAACCAGAGTTCAGAAGCTTACAAATTAACCCAAGAACCCAAAAGTGGAGTGCTGGGGTCAGGCTGGCTGAGTCTGCTCTGGACTCTATTTCTTTCCAAGTTTGAGACCTTAAAAATTCCTTACCCCTTCCAAGTCCGTTTCCATGTTTGTCAAATGGGAATGAATGGCTGTATCTGTTTCATCAGATTGGAGAATTAGGTGATGCAGTGCTGGCACATGGTAAACATTTAAAGATATTATTATTAGCTCTTGTAACACCATTTAAATGGAGTCATTACCATCACAAGCGTTCATGTAGACTCAGAGAATCAGAAGGGTTTTTTTTTTTTTAATTTTTTTTTTTAATTTTTTATTTATTTATGATAGTCACAGAGAGAGAGAGAGAGGCAGAGACACAGGCGGAGGGAGAAGCAGGCTCCATGCACCGGGAGCCTGATGTGGGATTCGATCCCGGGTCTCCAGGATCGTGCCCTGGGCCAAAGGCAGGCACCAAACCGCTGCGCCACCCAGGGATCCCAGAAGGGTTTTTTTTTTATATACGCAGTCACTTACAGTGGTATTCTTCCAAATAATTGGAAATAATTGTTGTGATTCCTTCCAAGTGCAGGGAGATCAGCAGTCTTCTCCAGAGGTCCCCCCTGCCAGGATCTGATAGGATCTTGTATCTGAACTGAAGGGCACCACTCCCTGCCCCTCATATAGAAGGGTTTAGAGCTGGCTTTGTGGGTTTGTCTGAGCCTGAGGCTCCCAGGTGTACCTACAGTATCCCACAGCTCCACACTGCTGTTCTAACACCTGAGGTGTCATTAAGGGAGACGCATGGGCAAGAAGGTCCACTCCTCTCTGGGACATCCACCCCTCTAGCAGCAGGCAGCCTGCAGCCCACTCAACAAGCCATGCAAATGTGGATGGGTGTTCAACTAGCTAGCTGTGGTTTTAGTCCACCATTTCCCTTTGACCCCTGTCTGCTCCCAGCCTACCCCCTTCTTCTTCCTCCCTGCTTCTCCTTTCTTCTCACACCTCATTCAGTTCCCTTATGCCCACCTTAAGCATCTTGCAGGGTGTAAAATACAGTCCCCTGTGGCTCCATCTCTCCCAGTGGGCACAAGCCACCTGCCCAATCTGATGTCAAAGCCGGAGGCTTCAGTGAGATTCAGTAATCACATGTGTGGATCAAGATCCAGCCCCTTCCCCCAACTACCTACCTCTTCCCCCCTTACCTTCTCTCTTCCTCCCTGCTCCTCTTTGCCTTAGCTGTCTCTTCACCCCGTGACACTCTTTCTCCTGCTGAGTGTCCCATTCCCTGTCTTTTGGACAAAATGTGTATTGCAGCAGAGTTAACACTCCCAAAGATTTGGGGTAGGGAGAGATGGAGAAGTCTAGGTGAGGTAGGTAGGATTAAAATAGAGGAATAGGTATTCCCTTTTTTTTTTTTTTTAAGATTTTATTTATTTATTCATGAGAGACACAGAGAAAGAGAGAGAGAGAGGCAGAGGGAGAAGCAGGCTCCATGCAGGGAGCCTGATGTGGGACTTGATTCTGGGACCGCAGGATCATACCCTGGGCCAGAGGTAGGTGCTAAACCACTGAGCCACCCAGGGATCCCAGGAATAGGTATTCCTAAAACTGATATTACACTATATGTTACTTCCTAGAATTTACATAAAAACTTGAAATATGAAAAATATTTATTATTTTTAAAATATATTATTTATTTGAAAATAAATAAAATGGAGGAATAGGAGTACTTTGTTTTCTTTTTCTTTTTAGAATTTTTTTTAAAGATTTTATTAATTTATTCATGAGAGACGCAGAGACATAGACAGAGGGAGAAGCAGGCTCCTCACAGGGAGCCTGATGCAGGACTTGATCCCCAGACCCAGGATCATGCCCTGTGCTGAAGGTAGACGCTCAACCACTAAGCCACCCAGATGTCCCTTGTTTTCTTTTTAAACAAGAAGGTAAGACTTAGAGAACGAGAAAATGATACTTTTAAATGCAGGGAGAGGCCATATCGTTTTGATCCAAGCATTAGCTGCTTCTGTCGCCAGGCCATGTGGGAGCCTAGGCAAGTCTTCCATTCTCTGCTCTGGGATGGTGGCGTGTCTCTAGGCCTAGCAATCCAGAGGGCTGAGTGAGAAATGAACTCTGCTGCTGGGAAGACTTAGGTTTAAATCCTGTCCACAAAAGACTCTGCCCTCAATTTTTGAAAAGGCAGAAATTAGGATGAACCCTGATCAAGAAGGGTTCATATTCTGCAAATACCTTGCTCCGTTCTGGGTGGAGCTAGCCAAGAGATCAGGGAAAGAACTAACCTGGCTGACCATCCCTGACCACAGGAAGGAAGGGATCATTCTCCCCATTTTTCCAGATGAGGAAACCGGCAGGTAACTTACTGAGGTTGCACAGCTGGGGAGTGGGGAAACCAGCACCGAACCTGGGTCTGCATGAACCCAAAGCCCATGTTCTTCCACTGCCTGAAAAAATCAAGTTCATCAAGTTAGAGTTTATTTGCTGTTTATAACAAACAGTCCCCCCCCCCCCCCGCCCCCCAGACAGGGCACTCACTCCATCTTTCCTTTTCCTCTTCAAGACCCTCTTTTCCATGGCCTCTTGAAGGCAACAGGTTGAGACAAAAAGGGGAGAGAGGCCAGGGCAGAGTGTGGAAGAGAGCAGCAGTGTTGTAAGAGGAGTTTCAGGGAGAGGAAAGACCCTAAAATTTGACTTTAATAAGGGAAAGAGGTTAGATACAACATTTGGAAAAGTTTAGGGCAACAGTGTTTGGAGGGCTCTGATGCGGAAATCATTGCATGTAAATTTTAGGCGATTGTGCTGATGCCCTCTGGCTGACTTTCCTGGGAAAGCCTTTGCCTCGTCCTTAGGTTTGGAGAAAAGAAGGGAGTGGGGTTTTACTTTTTGGTATGAGGAAGGGAGCCCGGAAGAGAAAGGCGGTCTGTCATCCCCACCCCTACCCCCGCCCGGCCTTTCTTCTCCTCGATGGTGTTCCTCCTGTGACCACTAGGGAGCAGTAGTGTTTCTCCTCTCGCAGCGGGCTGGGGCCGGGAGGGGGCGCTGCCCAAGAGTGGTCCTGGTCTGCCCGGGTTCCCCCAGGCCAACCTGAACCCATGCCCTAATTCTTCCTCGGTGAGGGGCAGAGTCTCTCCTCCCTCGGGCCTCTTTTCTCTGGTCCTTTCTTTGCCCTTGCTCCTTTGGCTCCTGTACTTCTCTGGTCCCAGGTCTCACTGTGTTCTCGGTCTTTTTTTTTTTTTTTTAAAAGGTTTTAAAATTTTTTTTTATTTATTTATGATAGTCAGAGAGAGAGAGAGAGAGAGAGAGGCAGAGACATAGGCAGAGGGAGAGGCAGGCTCCAAGCACCGGGAGCCCGACGTGGGATTCGATCCTGGGTCTCCAGGATCGAGCCCTGGGCCAAAGGCAGGCGCCAAACTGCTGCGCCACCCAGGGATCCCCTGTGTTCTCGGTCTTGCGGGGCCTCAGAGCCCACCTTTTCAGATGTGCATAACTTCACATCCAAGCCCTTTGGTCCATCTCAGAACATCTTTCTCGGTGGCTCTCGGTCCCGCTGTCTTGTCTTGGAGCCTCCTGGCTCCCTGGCCTCTTCCTGCTCTAAGTACTGTCGGTGTGTTTGCTCCCCTCACCCAAAGGAAGAGCGCACATCCGGAAGGAGTTCTTGGCCGGCTATTTACGGAGTCTTTCTGCCCACCTCCCGTGGAAGAATATTTGCAGTTCAATGATGACGTTTGTGGGGCAACTCCTCCCTGGCTGAGCTTTGAAAGTAGCACTTCAGCCTTCCCTTCTCATCCTGAGCAGTAACGAGGAACACGGCCCTGGAAGGAGGAAGAGGGCAATAGGAAAAAAAAAAAAAAAGCAACTCTTCTATTTATCCTTTGCTTTCTCTCCCCTTTCTCTTCCCCTTCCTCTCCTCCCCCTGTGAGGAAAGGAAGCATTAGGGAGGAAAAGGGAATGAAGGGGCAGCAGGGGAGCTCTGGAGACTGAGGGCCATTTTGGAGCTGGAAAATTCATCTCCGGGGATGACTGCACCCTCAGAACTCTCCACCCTCCCTTGGCTCCAGGCCTGCCTCCTCCCATCCCCCTCGGTGGCAGCAGCCTTGTAATTTAAAGCTCTCTCTGTCGCCTCTAATGTGATCCTCTCGTTTTATTGACTCTCTCTGCCGTCTGTGGCGCCCCTTCACATCAATCTCCACTCTAATCACACCAGCGCCACTGCCTGCTGTCTCCCCTAACCCCTCTCCTCCTGGGCCCCAGCTCTTGCTGCCACCTTTCCTGTGACTGTCCCCCACTCGTCCCCCCTCCCTCCCTTCCCCAGAGGCGGGAATGCCAGGGCCCTTGAGGGTCGCCTTGTCCCCTTCCCCATATCTAGGATGTGCCCCAAGGGAGAGGAGACGCCCTTACGGAAAGCCTGGACGTACAGGAGGAATGGCAGTCGCATCAGGGTGAACAGGACTCTTAGCCTCGGGGTGGTAGGTGGAGGGTGACTTTTTGGTCTGTCATCTGGTTCTGCATCATCTCCAGCAAGAGCCGCAAACAGTTCTAGATAGGAAGGACAAGGAGAGGGACACCAACCCAGAGAAGGAAGGAAGAAAAGAGTGAGGGGGGGGGAGGTGAAAAACTAATTGCTGTGGTTAAAGGTTTGTAATAAATAGGAGGGGAGAGCGTGGAGTGGGGGCAGTGAGTAGGGAGGGGGTGCACTGAGGCAGAGACAAATTTGCAATTGAAATTCTTTCCTGTAGAGGAGGAGGGGGAGGTGGGGAGGAGATTTGCAATTTTAAACAGCTGCCGACCTCCCCTCGGCTGTCTGGGTCTCACCCACAAGCTAGCCCAAAGCTGAACTCCTTTGGTTTCCAGCTAGCAATCAGCTGGGGCTTTTTTTCCAGGCCTGGGAAGTAAAAGCTTTGGAGAGAGAATTTGGGGCTTAGGTCTTCCTAGCACCTCCTGTTAAGTTTGATCTGGAGTTGTGAGTCAGGAGCCAGGAGGAAGTAGTTAATTGATGTGATGTGGGCACAGTGGCCTCAGGGGAACAGAGCACCACCCAGGTCAGCCCTACATGGCCGGGGGAAGCCCTTCTGGCCCAGCCTCAGTTCTTCCCACCAGGTAGGGCAGTGAAAGGATGGCAGGCCCTCACCGTGGAGATAACAGTGGACTGTCAGACCCTCGTGCGCCAGCACGCCTGTTCCCTACCCCCAGGGATTCGTAGGAGGCACACCATCCTCAGACAGTGTCCGGCTTCTGCTTTCTGGTTATCTAGGATAATCCCTCCATCATAATTCCTTTACTTCCCTCTTGATTCTCCAACTACCTCTCCCACCGCCCCCCACCCCAGACCCCCACCTCTCGCCCAGGTGCTGATTTGCATTTCATTAGCATGCTGATCCAGCCCCTGGAGGAGCTCCGTAATGGCTCCGACTTCACGCCTGGCTAGCCCCCCCAGGAGGAGGGGGGGAAGTGGGCACTAGATGGGGCCAGACTGAAGACCCATTCCTAACGGAAGAATCTGAAAGTGAGGGTTAGAGGTGGCCCTATCCCTTCCCGGAAGCACTGGGCTGAGGGCTGAAGGTTTAAACATGACAGATTGGCTGATATTAAGAACTGGGGAGGATGCAGGCCACTTGGGACATTGGGAGAAGTATGGGATGGTGAAGTCTGGGAAATTGGTGAGTTGGGTGGGGCAGGGCGGGGAGGTGCGATAACAAGGTAAAAAGGTTGGGAGCAGCGGGGGAGGCCCCGTGCTTCTAGTCAGCTAGAGGGAGCAGGGGAATCCTTACTGTTAGACCTTTGGTGGCTCATTTGGTCTGTACTGGGTCTGAAAGACGACCCAAGTAGATGGAGGAGCCCAGGTCCCTATGTCCCACCAATCTTTTCTGCAGTTTCACCTCCTTGGACCTGTCAGCAGCTCACTCAACCTATCTTTGGCTGCCTCGTCTGTAAAATAAGCTTGTTGTTAGGTTAAATGAGATTATTAATGAAAACATTTAGCACTGTGCCAGGACCATGGTATATGTATCTGACTAGCTTTTAATAATATTATTACTGTTACTTTTTTTTTTTTCTTTTTTATCTCTTTGGGGAGGAGGAGACTAATCACATAGAAGCTGTTGTCTTCCAGCTGGCCAGGGAAGCCCCCACCTATTCCACATGCTGTGACCAGAGATGGATGATCTGGAGGGCACTGTGAGAGCAGCACAGTGCCTGCAGACCAGTGGAAATTCACTGTTGCCTCTCTGGCTAGAAGACCTTGACTACTCACTCCTTCAGTGAGTGGAAAATCTGAGGGTCTTTCCTAGAGTTCATTCAACAGATAATGTATTGACTATGTGGCAGGCATCTTTCTTGGTGCTAATGATAGGGTAATAAAGCAAAGTTCCTGCTCCCCTGGAACTTACCTTCTAGAAGGGAGAAATAAGTAAATGAGGAAATACCTGGTGTAGTGCTAAATCTCTGAAGAAAGTAACAACCCCCAGGGCATGTCAGCCTCAGTAAGAAGGGAAGGCCTGTGGGAGAGGTGATATTTAAGCAGAGACCTGAATGAGAAGGAGCCACTATGTAGAGGTTTAGGGAAGAGGCTTACTGTTAGATAGAGTAAGCTGTTCAGCTTAGACAAGGCCCTAAGGTGGGAATGAACTTGGTGTGTTTGAGGAACAGAAAGACAGCCAGTGGGCTGGAGGGAGCCAGCCAGGCAGGGTGGAGGGTATTAAGACGTGTCAGAAGTAGGCAGGTGACAGATAGGTTAGATCCTTTTGTAGATTAGGGATGAGTTTGGATCTTATTCACAGTGCAGTAAGAAACCATGCATGGGTTCTAAGCAGAATGTAGTGCAATTTATATTTTAAAAGATGCTTCTTTATGATACCTGTAATGTGGTTTATTTTTTAAAAGATTGTATTTATTTATTTGTGAGAGACAGATAGCTATAGAGAGCAGGAGAGGGAAGACCAGGCTTCCGGCTGAGCAGGAGGATCCCAGGAGGACCCTGGGATCATGACCTGAACCAAAGGCGGACACTTAACCTACTGAGCCACCTGGGCGCTCCCTGAAATGTGCTTCAAAACAATATAGGAAAAGGGGAAGTGGGTAAAGATATAGATGGAACAAGGCCAGCCTGTGGTGGAGGCTGTTGAAGCTGAGCGATAGGTACAAAGGGGTTTCCTTATAGTATTTGGTCTACTTTTATATAGGTCTGGCATTTCTCATAATTGAGAATTAAATGGAAGCTCATTCTGGCTGCTGAATAGGAGACTGGGCTATAGGGGCAGTGGTGGAAGCAGAGGTCACCCTAGAGTTGTCGCACTGGTTTGGGAAGGTCAGTGGCTTGGACCATGCTGGTGCTCATGGAGGGATAGGACAGGTATCTGAGAGATTGCTGTCCAGTTGCGTATGGGTGGGGGCAAGATGAAACTCTTAGGTTTTTAGCCTAATGGCGGTACCAGTTTTTGAGATAGGAAAGAGAGGAGGAACAAGTTTAGGGGAGAAATTGAGAGTTCTGATTTTGGACATGTTAAGTTTGATGACCGTTAGCACTAAAGTGAAGCTTCAAGTTGGCAAACAGGTACCTGAGTCTGGTGCTCAGGGAAGAAACGAGTGGGGCCGGAGTATCTGGATAGTCAACAGCCTGGCTGGGTGTCTCTCCTGCAACCTCACAGCCCCGCTCTCTCCACATTTCCCCCACAGGGTACCGGCTGTCACGCTGAAATGAACCCCCGGCACTCCTCCGTCTGCCATGGCTTCCCTTAACTCATCCTCGACCATTGGCACTGCCACTCCCCCTGGGCACGATGCCCCCTCCCCGCCTCTGGACACCTCCTTCCCCAGCACCCCCGCTGATCCTGTCACCAAAGATCCCCCTGCTGCCCCCTCCACCTCTGAGAGCATGAGGCCCTCAGAGCCAGGGGGACAGGCCCTGGAGTCAGGCTGTGGCCTCGTCCCACCAAAGGAGATTGGGGAGCCCCGAGAAGAGCCTGGCTGTGGTGGCTTCTCACCAAAGGACCTAGGAATACAAGAGGACAAGGAGCAGGAAAAAGGAGGAGGGCTCCCTCCCTTGGACCTAAGCAACCATTTGTTCTTCACAGCTGATGGTGAGGCCTACCTAGTGGCCAAGCTGTCCCTGTCAGGTGGCAGTGAACTGCTGTTACCAAAGGGCTTCCCCTGGGGCAAGGTGGGAATCAAGGAAGAGCCCGGCCTGCCCGTCCTTGCCCACCCACCCCCTGCACTCCTCACTGCCCTTCACATCCAACATGGCTTTGACCCAATCCAAGGCTTTAGCACTTCTGACCAAATTCTGTCCCATGATACCTCAGCGCCATCTCCGGCCACCTGTGAGGGAAGGGATGGAGCCTTCTGGAGCTACCGGCTGGCTCCAAACCCGCCCAGAGATCCCAAAGATGGCCCTATGGGGAGCAGGGGAGGAGACCATGGGGCACTCTTCTGGCTCTGCCTCCTATGCCGCCTGGGTTTCAGCAGGCCCCAGGCTTTTGTGGGTCACACACAGTCTCATGGGGTGAAGCTAGCCCCTGTTCAACACCTGGGCCTGCCCGATAACCCAGCTGTGCTCCAGGCAGGAGATGAGGGCTGCTTGGCCCTCCTAAGCTTTCTGGAACCAAAACCACCTGCTCAGCCCCTTTTAGAAATCCCCCTCAACAATGGCAACACAGTGAACACAGAGGCAAATATAGCCCAGCCTGAGGATGGGCCCCTGGAGTCAGAAGCCCAGACCCTTGTCCTGCCTACGGAAGAAGTCATGGCCCTTAGCCCACCCTCCCCGCCCACAACCCCCGCCACCTGGGACCCCAGCCCAACCGAAGCCAAAGAATCGCCAATGGCAGCAGGTGAGGCAGGGCCAGATTGGTTCCCCGAGGGGCAAGAAGAGGATGGAGGGCTCTGTCCCCAACTCAACCAAAGCTCACCTGCCTCCAAGGAGGGCAGCACTCTCCCTGCCGCAGTTGGCTCCCCGGAAGACCCCAGCGACCCACCGCAGGCCTACCGCCTAGCTGAAGACTATACCCCAGCCCCTGCGGCCTTCCAGAGCCTCAGTCTGTCCAGCCACATGTCTCTGTTACACTCTCGCAACTCCTGCAAGACACTCAAGTGTCCCAAGTGCAACTGGCACTACAAGTACCAGCAGACCCTGGATGTGCACATGCGGGAAAAGCACCCGGAGAGCAACAGCCACTGCAGCTACTGCAGTGCAGGGGGCGCCCACCCACGCCTGGCCCGGGGGGAGAGCTACAACTGCGGTTACAAGCCCTACCGCTGCGACGTTTGCAACTACTCCACCACCACCAAGGGCAACCTCAGCATCCACATGCAGTCAGACAAGCACCTGGCCAACCTACAGGGCTTCCAGGCGGGCCCAGGAGGCCAGGGTAGTCCCCCAGAGGCACCACTCCCACCCTCTGCCGGGGACAAGGAGCCTAAAACCAAATCATCCTGGCAGTGCAAGGTGTGCAGCTATGAGACCAACATCTCCCGCAACCTGCGCATCCACATGACCTCTGAGAAGCACATGCAGAACGTCCTCATGCTGCACCAGGGACTGCCGCTGGGCCTGCCACCTGGGCTGGTAGGGCCAGGCCCCCCTCCCCAAGCAGGAGCTGCCGCCACCCCACCCCCTGAACTCTTCCAGTACTTTGGGCCGCAGGCCCTAGGACAGCCTCAGGCTCCCTTGCCTGGCCCCGGGCTAAGGCCAGACAAGCCCCTGGATGCCCAGCTGCTCCTCAACGGCTTCCACCACCTCGGAGCACCTGCTCGCAAGTTTCCCCCACCCGGTAAGCAGCCTGGGCTCTGTACCTGTTTCCCCTCCTCCCTGCCCCCTGGCCAAACTGGAGTCCCTGCTGCTTCCCAAGGGCCAGCTTGGTAACCCCAGCTCCCTCAGTACTATCCTCATTTGCCCCCCTGCCCCTTCCCTCCCTTGGGCCACTAATCTGTCTCTGTCCCCCAGCCCCTGGCAGCCTCTCCCCGGACACCCACCTGCCTCAGAGTCAGCTCCTGGGCTCCTTGTCCGACAGCCTACCCACCTCACCGCCTCCAGATGACAGCCCATCCCTGAAGGTGTTCCGCTGCCTAGTGTGCCAGGCCTTCAGCACAGACAACCTGGAGCTGCTGCTCTACCACTGCAGCATGGGCCGCAGCCTCCCGGAGGCCGAATGGAAGGAGGTGGCTGGTGACACCCATCGTTGCAAGCTCTGCTGCTATGGCACCCAGCTCAAGGCCAACTTTCAGCTTCACCTCAAGACTGACAAACATGCTCAAAAGTACCAGCTGGCAGCCCACCTGAGGGAGGGGGGTGGGGCCATGGGCTCTCCCTCCCCGGTGCCCCTGGGAGATGGGGCTCCTTACGGCTCTGTCCCCCCACTGCACCTGCGCTGCAACATCTGTGACTTTGAGTCCAACAGCAAGGAGAAGATGCAGCTGCATGCCCGGGGTGCAGCCCACGAAGAAAATAGTCAGATCTATAAGGTGAGAGTGGGGCAGGGAGAGCCTAGCACTTGAGGGGGCACAGCACAGGGTCCCTGGGCAAAGAGAAGGGCATGGGCATGGACCGAGACAGCGAGTGGGAGAGCGATGGGGAGACCCAGGGTGGCAGGACTGGATAAAATGGCACATATGTACCAGGATAATCAACATTTTGGAGACAGACAAGAGTGGATCCAGGACTTTATTCAGCTTTTCTGGTGTTTGGGACTGAATGGGGTGGGGGGGGAGTGTGGCGTCTGCTCAGGCCACCTTGTCACATGTTGAAGAGGATGGAACCAGATTCCATTCACCTACTAGGGACAAATCCAGAATTGGTAGGAGGAAGAGAAGGAGATGGGAGAGAAAAAGTAATACTCAGGTGGCCAGAGGAGGGAAAAGAGATGGGTAATGAGGGGGTACTACTGGTCAGGCTCCCTTGGGGGGGGGGGCAGAAGGGGCCCCTGAGATCTAGAGGGGTCTGTCCCTTCTGGCCTGAGCAGCCTCTTCCCACACTTCCAGTTTCTGCTGGAGATGGAGGGGGCTGCGGCCGGGGCCCAGCTGGGGCTGTTCCGCTGCCTGCTGTGTGCGTGGGAGACGCCCTCCCGCCTGGCTGTGCTGCAGCACCTGCGCGCACCGGCCCACCGCGACGCCCAGGCCCAGCGGCGTCTGCAGCTGCTGCAGAGTGGCCCCGCAGCCGAGGAAGGGCTCTCGGCTCTGCAGAGCATCCTGAGCTTCAGCCATGGGCAGCTCCGGACTCCCGGTGAGGAAGAGGGGATGGGGCGAGGGGTGGGCAGCAGGTGCGGGAGCTGGGGCTGGTGAGAAGGTGATACAGGTGAGGAGAAACAGGTCTGTGGGCAGTCGAGTGCAAGTGGAAAGGAGCCAGCTGTGAAGGGTGATAAAACCGGACTTGGGGAACAGCAGGGCTGCCCAGTGAAAGGGGAAACAAGAGGCTTTTGGAGGGAGGAGGCAGAGAAGGGCAGGAGCTTTGCTGGGGGGAGAGCAGAGGACAGGAAGGGAGGTGAGGAGGAATCACCCAGTGATTCTGAATGGTGACCACCGTCCCAGCAACACTAGGTGTTAGGGATGGCAGGAGCAGGTGAGGAAAGAGAGAAGAAATAGAAAAACAGAAGAATGGAATCCACTTCTTGCTGGGCCAGGGCGTGTGGGAAGGAGATGGAAGCTGTGGGCCTGGCCCAAAGGCAGTAAAGAGAGGAAGCCTTTGACGAGCTCCCCAGCCTCTTCCTGTCTCCTAGGAGGTCTTCAGCGCAAAGGCTGGGCTTAGGGTCCCCCTTAGGCAGCTGAGATTGTACCATTGTACCAGCAGAGACCGGGAACAGCCAGCCAGGCGCCATTGATCCAGAGGGTGCAGGAGAAGAGCCTGGAAGGGGCTGTCAGAGGTGGGCACGGGCATCCGGGCTTAGTAGGGGCCGGCGGTGGGCAAGGGTGAGGGCGCGGGCAGCAGGAACCAGGAACAGGCAGCATTGACTGGTGCTAATTGAATTGCCAATATGCTGGCTGGAGTTAAGTGCCGGAGGGGCCCAGATCAATAGCTAATGATCCTGGCGCAGGGCTGAATGGAGTTAAGGAACTTTAACACTTTAATTAGGCTGCCACCGAAAATAAATTCCTACACATCTGTCAATTCTTACTTGAGTGGTAATCTCCTCTTCCAGCTAGACCTGCCACCTCCTGCCCACCACACCTGCTTCCCTTCCACCTCACCTTTCTTCTTCAGTGCCCCTCCCTTTATGTTTCTGGGCTCCCTGCTTCCAGGACCAGTTAAGAGGGGGAGCTGAGTTGGCCCCGTCTCTGCTCCCTACAGCCACACTTGTTTCCTCATCTTGAAATGATGGGGGGCTGGGCTCACAAAGATGACCTCTTTGGCCTGCCCAGTTCAAGCCCTATCATTTCTCCATCAGCCTCTATTTCTTTTTGGCAGCTTTTTGTCCTCTCCAGCCTGTTGGCTCATCCATCCATCTTCTCCTCCTGGCTTCTTGTCCTGCTTCCTCTGCCCTCTGTCCTCCCTTTCCTGATGCTTCACTCTTTTAAGCTGACTCTCCCTCCATCCTAAACAGGGAAGGTTCCTGTCACCCACTTAGCTGAACTGCCTACCCCTGAAAAAGATGCTCAGAACAAAACAGAACAATTGGGTGAGTTGCTCTTCTAGTCCATTTTCTCTCCATCCTTGCTCCCTGTCCCTGCCCTATCCTCATACATTCTGAGATGCACATGGGATGCAGCAATAATCCAGACAGCCAGCAAGGCCTCCTGGGCACAGGGAGCCAAACTGCAGCAAGAAAGGGCTCACCAGAGGGATAGGAGGGGAAGCCATGGAAGGCTCACATCTGGCCATCCTGCTTACCTGGGGTCAGCTCTGCTAGGCCTCCTCTCCCTGTACTGAGTACAGCTTTGTCCTTTCCTGCCTTTTCCCCTTTCCCCAGAGCCCAACCCCGACACTGGAAGCTCTCTGCTACAAATCAGGTCATCTTAAGGGCTAGGGGTCTGCAAAGTACAAGGGAGAGCTGTCAGAGTCTCTTTAATCTTCTCTCCTTTCAGCTTCTGAAGAGGCAGAGAACAAGCCTGGCCTGCCAGGAGACAGTGCCAGCCAGACCACGGTCAGAACTGGGATAACTGGGGAAAGCTGGGGTGGTGGTGGGGTCTGGTGTTGCTGAGATCTGTTCACATTCTAAAGCCTAAAGTTGTAATCGGTAGAGCTTTGCACACAGATTTCGGACTAAAGGTAGACCTAATTTTGTCAGGCTTGTGACTTATCTCAGAACACCACATTGAGAAAGGCCACCTAGGGCCAGTTATATGTTCAGCACCACACAGGATGTGGGGCCGGCTCCAGGGCTGGAGCACAGAGGGAGAAGACAGGGGAGGGCCAGACGAGGGACAGGACAAGACGGAAGATATATGGAGGTAGGAAAGGCTGAAAGCAGGTGGAGGAGAAAAGACACAGATGAAGAAATGAAGAGACAAAGCCCAAACCACAAGACTAGCTGCTAGCCCAGCTCTCTGTTCCTGTCAGGAGCAGAAAGACAACTAGACATGGATGGCCATCTCCTATAGAAGGAGATCTCTCATCTCCTGCAGGGAAGCATCAGGCTCCTCTTTCCTGAGGGTAGAGGCCCCAGCCCGGATGACTGTCCCAGATAGCAAACCCTGTAGCTCTCTGAGTCTCCCGGCCTCAGGCCTCTGCCTGGTCCAGGCACCTCCTGGATGGTTTAGCTCTGTGGCCTGAAAATGCTGATTCTGAGTAAACTCCCAGCCTGGGTCTGGAGGCACCCTGCTGCCCCTCACAGCTCTCCAAATGGGACCTTGGTGTGTAGTATTACTGCATTCCCACAGACAGTAGTGCTGGCCAGGCCTTCCTCACTCCTGCTCCCTCCTGCAGATCAAATCCAGATGTCTGCTCCTGGGGTAAGAGCATTAAAGTAAGCATCTGGATGCCTTTCCTTTCTGGCCATTCTCTCCCCCATACACGGGGCCTGGACCAGTGGCACCAGATGCAGGAGAGGAAGGGAGCCAGGGAGCCCAGCTGCAGGCTGGAAGTCCTGTAGTCAGGTGACTCAGGTGGAGACAGGGCCTTCCCTTGGCCCCACGTCTCTGGAGGTATGGGCAGGATTGCTTGGGCAGAGCCAGGCCAGAATTTTCCTGGGCTGCTGGGGGAGCTGTGGTGTTTGTTTAAATTAAGAAGGGGACAAGGAAAAGAAAGTGGAAGCTGCTAAACCTCTGGGAGAATGAGCTGGCTTCTGAGCAGACAGGTAGGGAGTGCCCCTCTTTAGGAGACCCTCAGGTTAGGGACATCAGAGAGGCAGAATGGGCAGGGATGGAGCCTCTGGATCCAGATGTGCAGAGGGCTGGGGGAGCCATTTCACAGAGTGGGGGTGGGTAAGAAAACTCAATGGGGGGAGGTAGGTACGGGGCCATACTGTTAGCTGGAGAAGTGAGCAAGGCAGAGACAGGAAAGCCAGAGGCCAGAATGGAGGGAGAGGGCTGACATGGAAGGAAGGAAGGCACAGGGAAGTATAGCCCTGGTCTTTGCTCCAAACTAAGGGAAATGAGGAAGGAGCCAGCTTCTTGCCTCTGGCTAGATCCGTGCTGATGCTTTGATGCCTTCATTTGAGGCTCACTCCCCCTAAATTGGGAGTGGGGGGTAGTGATATGTTCGAGAACACAGGGCTGGGTGATGGTGAGTCCCCCCCGCCCTGACACCTCCTCCACCACTCATGTACCCCCAGGTGTTCTGCTGTCCATACTGCAGCTTCCTGAGCCCAGAGCCCGACCAGGTGAGGGCTCATGCATTCTCCCAGCATGCAGTGCAGCCCAAGTACAGGTGTCCGCTGTGCCAGGAGCAGCTGGTGGGCCGGCCTGCCCTGCACTTCCACCTTAGCCACCTTCACAACGTGGTGCCTGAGTGTGTGGAGAAGCTGCTGCTTGTGGTGAGTAATGGTTGGCTGAGGACCCAGCCAGGAGGCACGTTTGGGCCAGGTAGGAGGGGAAGAAGAGGGAAGGTGTCCAGGTGTGTATGTGTTTGGGGGGGGCAGGGAAACAGGGAGGTGAGGAAACCACACTTCCCAGGTTTGAAGGGGTTTTAGAGTTGGGGGGAGCCTTAGCAGATCTTGCCTGGCTGCCTCTGCTTGCCAGAGAGGGAGCTGAGCATCTCCTGCATTTATACAAGGTCCTAACAAGATCTGTTCAGCAGCAGCCGGGGCCCTCTCATCTCGAGAAAAGCAGAATTGCGGGGGGGAGGGTTGTCCAGGAGGAGGTTGGAGCCCTGGACATGGGCTGGGCACGGGCAGTGCAGGGACGTCACAGGACTTTCTTCCCTTACAGGCCACAACGGTAGAGATGACCTTTACGACCAAAGTGCTGCCCGGGCCCACTCTGTGCCCACTGGGGGATGCCCCAGAGCCCCCTGCTCCTGAGCCAGAACCTGTGTCCAGCAGAGAACAGGGAACAGGTAAGAAGAGGGAGGGACAGCAAACCTGCCAAGTGACAGGAAAGGGCATTTGGGCTCCACAGAGTGGGAGGGTCTGAAGACACCTGAGGCAAGGATTGAGTGCCCTAGATATTGAGTGGGTGGAGTCTGACTTCAAAGTTCCCTACTCAGGGCACCCTTGTCTCTCCTTCAGAAGGCCCTCACCTGACCCCAGAAGCCAGTCCTGATGCTCTTCCTGAGCCTCCCCCACTGTCAGCCGAGACCACAGATAAGCTCCTAGGAAGCCCTGATCAATCCCCGTCTCCAGCCTCATCTCCAGCCCCTCGGCCTGAGGCCTCAGCAGAAGAAATGGCCCCTCCACCTGCCGTGGCTGAGGAGGAAGAGGGGGGTGTTGGGGAGCCCCGGCCTGTGGAGCCAGCCCCAGCTGATTCTCGCCACCCTCTGACCTATCGGAAGACCACCAACTTTGCCCTGGACAAGTTTCTTGACCCTGCCCGGCCCTATAAATGCACCGTGTGTAAGGAGTCCTTCACGCAGAAGAATATCCTCCTGGTCCATTACAACTCTGTCTCCCACCTGCACAAGATGAAGAAGGCTGCCATTGACCCGTCCGGCCCTGCCCGAGGAGAGGCAGGTGCTGCACCTCCTGCCGCCGCTGCCACAGACAAGCCCTTTAAGTGCACAGTCTGCCGAGTGTCCTACAACCAGAGTTCCACCCTGGAGATCCACATGCGCTCAGTTCTGCACCAGACTCGCTCTCGGGGGACCAAGACTGACACCAAGGCCGAGGGGCCAGAGCGTGGCCAAGAAGAGCCTAAAGAAGGCGAGACTGAGGGGGAGGTGGGCACTGAGAAGAAGGGCCCTGACCCTGGTGGCTTCATATCTGGGTTGCCCTTCCTGTCACCACCTCCACCCCCCTTGGACCTGCACCGATTCCCAGCCCCTCTCTTTACCCCACCAGTCTTGCCCCCCTTCCCTCTGGTGCCCGAATCACTGCTTAAGCTCCAGCAGCAACAGCTGCTCCTGCCCTTCTACCTCCATGACCTCAAGGTGGGGCCCAAGCTGGCACTGGCTGGGCCTGCACCCCTGCTGTCCCTGCCAGCTGCCACACCTCCTCCCCCTCCCCCACCCCCCAAGACTGAGCTGGCTGAGCAGGAATGGGAGCGGCCCCCCATGGCAGAGGAGGGGAATGAGACAGGGCCCACCTCCCCCCCCAACTCAATGCCCAACGAAGCAGCCCGCACTGCCGCCAAAGCCCTTCTAGAAAACTTTGGCTTTGAACTGGTGATCCAGTACAACGAAGGAAAACAGGCTGTACCCCCTCCTCCGACCCCACCCCCACCAGAGGCCCTGGGGGGTGGGGACAAGCTGGCCTGTGGGGCCTGTGGGAAACTCTTCTCCAATATGCTTATCCTTAAGACACATGAAGAGCACGTCCACCGCCGATTTCTGCCCTTTGAGGCCCTGAGCCGTTACGCTGCTCAGTTTCGAAAGAGCTATGATAGTCTATACCCACCCCCTGCAGAACCCCCCAAACCTCCTGATGGGTCCCTGGATTCACCAGCTCCCCAGCTGGGCCCTCCCTTCCTGGTCCCAGAGCCTGAGACCGGGAGTACCCGTCCCTCTGAGGAGCGAAGCCGGGCAGGACGCTGGCCCCCAGAGGAGGAAGAAAGTTCCAGAGGGAATCTGCCTCCCCTAGTGCCTGCAGGCCGCAGGTTCTCCAGAACCAAGTTCACAGAGTTCCAGACCCAAGCCCTGCAGTCTTTCTTTGAGACCAGTGCCTACCCCAAGGATGGAGAGGTGGAGCGGCTTGCAAGTCTCTTGGGCCTGGCCAGCCGTGTGGTGGTGGTATGGTTCCAGAATGCCCGCCAGAAAGCACGTAAAAATGCCATTGAGGGTGGGCCTGTGCCAACCGGAGGTGGCAACGGGGGAGCCTCTGGCTGCAGGCGCTGCCATGCCACATTCTCCTGTGTTTTCGAGTTGGTACGGCACCTCAAGAAATGCTATGATGACCGGCCCCCTGAAGAGGAGGAGGAAGAGGCAGAGCGAGGGGAAGAGGAGGAAGAGGTAGAGGAGGAGGATGCAGAGGAGGAACAGAGCCTGGAACCCCCGACAGGGCCTGAGGGTCCATCACCAGGACCCCCAGACAGGGAAGAGTTGAGCCAAGCAGAGGCAACAAAGCCAGGAGGCAAAGACCCTGAAGGGAGGGCCCCTCCCTCGCCTTCCCCAGTCCACACTTGTGACCAGTGTGCCATGTCTTTCCCTAACCAAGACCTCCTGGCCAGTCACCGGAGGCTACACTTCCTGCCATCTGTGCAACCCAGCACTGCCCCGCACCTCCTAGATCTACCCTTGCTGGTGTTTGGAGAGCGAAGCCCCCTGGTGGCAGGCACTCTGCCAGTGCCAGGGCCGCCACTCAAACGAAAGCACGAGGAGGGCAGCCTGTCCCCCACAGGCAGTGAAGCAGGGGGTGGAGGGGAGGGTGAGCCCCCCAAGGACAAGCGCTTGCGCACCACCATCTTGCCAGAGCAG
Source organism: Vulpes lagopus (assembly GCF_018345385.1). Classification (NCBI taxonomy): domain Eukaryota; kingdom Metazoa; phylum Chordata; class Mammalia; order Carnivora; family Canidae; genus Vulpes; species Vulpes lagopus. The sequence continues at coordinate 70,084,485 of NC_054829.1, forward strand.
CTGGAGATCCTGTACCGTTGGTACATGCAAGATTCCAACCCGACACGCAAGATGCTCGACTGCATCTCTGAGGAGGTGGGCCTCAAAAAGCGAGTGGTGCAGGTCTGGTTCCAGAACACCAGGGCCCGGGAAAGGAAAGGCCAATTTCGAAGCACCCCTGGGGCGGTGGTGCCCAATCCAGCAGTCAAGCCCCCAATCACGTCTGCCCCTGCAGCCTTCCCCAAGTTCAACCTCTTGTTGGGCAAGGTAGATGATGGGACTGGGAGGGAGGCCCCAAAGCGAGAAGCACCTGCTTTTCCCTACCCCCCTATCACCCCTGCTGCTGGTCCCCTGCCTTTTCTACCACCTGGGAAAGAGGCCACTGCCCCAACACCAGAGCCACCTCTACCTCTCCCACTTCCCCCTCCACCCAGTGAGGAAGAGGGTGCAGAAGAACCATCTAAAGCATCTCCAGAGAGCGAGGCTTGCAGTCCATCTGCAGGAGATCTCAGCGATTCATCTGCTTCCAGTCTGGCTGAACCAGAGTCCCCTGGGGCTGGAGGAAGCAGTGGAGGAATGGGAAGTGGGGCCGGGGTTCCAGACGGAATGGGGCAGCGGCGCTATCGGACCCAGATGAGCAGCCTGCAGTTGAAGATCATGAAAGCCTGCTATGAAGCCTACCGTACCCCGACGATGCAGGAATGTGAGGTGCTGGGGGAGGAGATTGGGCTGCCCAAGAGAGTCATCCAAGTCTGGTTCCAGAATGCTCGTGCCAAGGAAAAGAAGGCCAAACTGCAGGGGGCAGCAGTCGGTGGGGCTGGGGGCAGCAGTGAGGGCCCCTTGGGAGCCCAGCGCACTGACTGTCCCTACTGTGATGTCAAGTATGATTTCTATGTCTCCTGCCGAGGCCACCTCTTTTCACGCCAGCACCTGGCCAAACTCAAAGAGGCAGTCCGAGCCCAGCTGAAGAGTGAAAGCAAGTGCTATGACTTGGCCCCAGCACCTGAGGCACTCCCGGCTCCCAAGGCCCCACCTGCCACCACACCTGCCTCTATGCCCCTCGGGGCTGCCCCAGCCCTGCCTCGCCTGGCCCCGGTCCTCTTGTCTGGCCCAGCTCTGGCCCAGGCCCCGCTGGGCAGCTTAGCTCCTTTCAGTTCAGGTGAGTGGGAAGTTGGGAGGGGTTGGGCTTCAGGGAGTATCTCTAATGATGTGCCCCTCTTTTTCCTCCTTGACTCTTCCCACCTCCAGCCTCCTATGGCCTTCCTTAGTTCCAGTCTCTTTGGGGAGAGAAGGGAGGGAAGGGTGCATGGCATCTAGGTGGTGGGAGTGGGTGAGGGTGTGGCTGGATGTGGCCTATAGCAGGAATGATCACTCCTTCCATCTTCCTAGGCCCTGCAGCCTCCTCTGGCCTCCTCGGCCTCACCACATCAGTTCTGCCTGCTTCTACAGTGGTCCAGACTGCTGGCCCAGGCTGCCCCTTACCTCAGAGACCTGTGCCTGAGCAAACTAACACCTCCACAGCAGGCACCACTGATCCTGCCCCAGGTCCCCCTACTGAGCCCTCTGGGGACAAGGTCTCCGGTGAGCGCAAGCCAGTCGCAGCCCCCACCAACTCCTCCACTGATGCCCTCAAGAACCTCAAAGCACTGAAGGCTACCGTCCCAGCCCTCTTGGGGGGCCAATTCCTGCCCTTCCCATTGCCCCCTGCAGGGGGAGCCACACCACCAGCTGTCTTTGGCCCCCAGTTGCAGGGGGCCTACTTCCAGCAGCTCTATGGCATGAAGAAGGGGCTATTTCCCATGAACCCTGTGATACCTCAGACCCTCATCGGACTGCTCCCCAATGCCCTCCTCCAGCCACCCCCCCAGCCCCATGAGCCCACAGCCACAGCGCCTCCAAAGCCTCCTGAACTGGCTGCTCCAGGGGAGGGGGAGCCCGGGGAGGCTGACGAGCTGCTGTCAGGCAGTACTGGCATCTCCACCGTGGATGTGACCCACCGCTATTTGTGCCGCCAGTGCAAGATGGCATTTGATGGGGAGGCCCCAGCCACTGCTCACCAGAGATCCTTTTGCTTCTTTGGGCGGGGCTCTGGAGGTTCTGTGCCCCCTCCACTGCGGGTACCCATCTGCACCTACCATTGCCTGGCATGTGAGGTGCTGCTGAGTGGGCATGAAGCCCTGGCCTCTCACCTGCGCTCCTCGGCTCACAGGCGCAAGGCGGCCCCACCCCCAGGGGGCCCACCCATCACCGTCACCAATGCCACCACTGCTGCCACGGCTGCTGTGGCTTTTGCCAAAGAGGAAGCAAGATTACCTCACACGGACTCCAACCCAAAAACTACTACTACCTCTACACTTCTAGCTTTATAAACAGATAAACCAAGATGGGGGAGAGAGGAGGGCCTCAGGGCTCCCTCCCTTACCCCAAGGGGTGTTTGGTGGGAGCTCAGATCCCTCACCCCAACCCTCGGCTCCGCCCACCTCACAGGAATCTTTCAACTCCCACCCTCAGTGGGCTTCACATACCCCACCTCCAGCAGAGTCCTGCCTCCTCCCCCCACCCTCCTTACCCCGCCACCCCAGCCCCTAGACACACACTGATTCTCTGCGGCTCCTTGCCCTACGTCTTTACAGACACACACCCATCTTGTCATGTTGATGGTCCACTCATCTCTACCCTGCCCACCACACATGAGATCTATCCTCGAGTCCATCTTCCTACAACCTTATCCCCACTGGATTCCCAGTCACCCCCCGACATGGTCAACCCCTGCAAACACACACATAAGTATATGTTATCCCATACTCTTCCACTGACTGAGGAAACAAAAAAAAAAAAGAAAGAAAGAAAGAAAGAAAGAAAGAAAGAAAGAAAGAAAGAAAGAAAGAAAAGAAAGGAAAAAGAAAACCCAAGACAAAGAAGGGGGAAGGAAAACAAACTTTGCTATTCCTCCTTCTCTCCCTACCCCCTTGTCTAGAGCACCACACAGCTCCCAAACTTTCCAAATACCCAGTTGGCTTCCAAGGTTGGAGCCTGGGATGGGCAGGGAGCCCACAAAACTAACCAAACTGGAGGTTGGCAGGTGGGAGAAGTGCTCACAGCCCACTCTCCCCACACTCCTCCCTCCTAACCCTCTCCTCGCCTGATGAGCCCCTGCGGCCTGGACTCTAGGGGAAGCCGCCGCCAGGAACCCCTCTGCCAACCCCCACCCTGCACCCTGGGAACTGCAGTAACTTATTCTCAAAGGCTTTAAACACAGAGATCCTCTCAGCAGCCGTGGGCCTGCCCCTTGTCCCAGCCCTGCCATGTGGAGGGTCCAGCCTCTGGGACCGGCGCTGCCCACCAGCGGCAAATCCAAAGTTCTTAAAAAAAAAACTGAAACACACACACACAACCAAAAAAAAAAAAAGAAAAAGGAAAAGAAAAGAGAAAAAAAACGAGCGAGAGAGAGAGAGAGAGAGAGAGAGAAAGTACGCGCGCACATGTGCATGGGAGAGAGATGGAGACAGAGGAATGAACTAAAGTAAAACAAACTTGGAAAATACAGAAAAAAAAAACTGCAAACTCTCCCATCAAACAAGTGTTTTTGTTTTTGCTTTCCTGTTTGTGTCCCCCCACCACCACCCCTGCATTAAGGGTTTCTTTAAATCACTAGTCTTTGGAAGACCAAATGGCTTTAAGTCCTTGCAAGGGTTCAGTGATGTTCAACACAGAAAGCTATGAAGTCTGGCCCTGGCCATGCCCAGTGTCAGAGGCTAGTAATGGGGAGAAGAGCCTGGGGACTGGGGAGAGACCTCCCTTTGCCCCCTGAGTTGAGTACTTACCAGAACAGGTAACACCCCTTTGTTCCCAGCCGCTAGTTAGAAAAGTCAGTGTTGTCCAATATGTTGGTGGTCCCAGGAAGAAAGGGGTGGACAGTAGTGTGGTTTCTGGACCTGGGCAATGCTTCCCTTTAGTGCAGCTAGCCACTGTGTCCTCTCATTTGCTTCTTTCACAAACCCCTACTTCTATTTCTGTGTCCAGGGGCCCCTTCACATTTTTTGGTCACTTGAAATCCTTGCCTTTGCGGGACCCTTGTTCCCCACCTGTGTTCTTCCCCCTCATCCTCTGCCCTCACCCTTCTTCCCACTGGCCAGCAGCAGCTGCTGGGGGGACTGCCAAAAGGAGTCAGGCTTTCCAGGAGGCTCACAGAACTCTGGAGCTGAGGACAGCTGAGGGGGTGGGCAGGCAAGGCAATGATGGAAGCACAAAGCAGAAGGTGAATCTCTGACAGGGTGCTATCACCAAGGGAAACCAACAAGAGGGATGAGCTAAAAGAGAGTCCCCCACCTCTAACCTCATTGTTTCTGCCAGCATCAGGCATTAACTGCTAACCCGAGTCCAGCTAAAGTGGTACACGGTGGAAAAGCAGGTGTTTTATTTCAGCAAAGAAAAGCCTGCAAAAGCTTCCAGTCCTCCAGATAGTTCCTGCTACTGCCCTGGCCCAGGACCTCCCCTCGAGGTATTCTCCCTGTAAACTTTCTCCCTTTGGGCTTCTTGCACTACCAGCATCCATTTAATTTACGCACACAAGTTCAATCAGCCTTGGGATTTCTACTTCCTGGCCTGTCACTCTGCCCTGTGAACAAGTTCATACCAAAGCAGTGGCTTATGTGCCGAATAGCTGGGAGGGGAGGAGGCGCCAGTCCCTAGTGCCCACATGTCCTGTGATTCTCACTTCCAATCCAATCCATTTCTAAAATTACAAGTCCCAACTCTAGCAAACTGAGGTGGGGTGAGATTAATCATTACAGTGACCCTGTTATAAATGCAGGCCCTACCACGGTCTTGCTCTGGCTGCCCCCCTTCCCGCCTCTCAGCATCTCCTGTGTCCCTCCCTTCCTATCCTTTTCCTATTGAAATTCTGTGTATAAAATTATTTTTCTTAGCAGCATGTGTCAGGGGAAAGAAGCTTTTCACTCTGCTTTCAGGGAATGTGACTTTGTATATAAAAGTTGAAAACAAACAAAATTAGAAAAGAGAGGAGAAAAAGAGGAAACATTTTAAAGAAAACCGTGGCATACACCTGGTATGGGATGATTAGAGGTGTGGTGTTGTGCATTTTTAGGAGTTCACAACCAGGACAGGTTGGCTTTAGTTTGCACTGTGAACATTTTTACCTGGAGTTAATATAGTTAGAAATCCCTCCTCCTCCTCTTGCCCTCCAGCATATTCCCCTACAGCAGGACACCCTGGTCTAGAGACACTGCGTAAATGGAGACAGGAGCTGCCTCTAAGCCACTGTCATTATAGGAGCCCTGTAATTTGAGAGACAAGAGTCTGGCTGATTGTGAAGTTAGGTTTGCCATTCCATGTTTCCAGTGGCTGGAAGTCTTCCTCCTTAACCCCATTTCAGATCAGAGGTCCCCAGCAGCAATGCTCCTGCTTCAGAGATGTGCAGTGGGACGTTCTGTGGGAAGGAGGGCCAGGTCATCAGCCTCTATGCAGAATGCTAACTAGAGGTGAACACCAGGTCCCCCTGGATAAACTGTGTTGCTTTTCCTGGGGAGTAGTAGACCCAACTTAAATGCCTGGCACATCAACACTGATCTTGTAGTACAGGCCCCACCTCAACCCTAAAGTGAGTTTGTATCCATGGCCCCTAGGATTGGTCTTCCACAGCCTGGGGTAAAGACCTAGGGTTTCTGACATGCCCTAAGGCACCCAAATTCTGGTCTAGCCTACTGACTGCTAGGATCAGTACCAAGGGACAGGAGGTGGAGGTGAGTTTGGCTGTTTTTGCTCTAAACCAGAATCCGTGTGGGGATGGCTCCAAGTACCCCATTCTCAACTAGGAACAAAACTCAGTCTTCTGGAAGAATATGAGAAAATCTGAAGCTGCAGCAGCCGAATGGGATAGAGTCTGCAGTAGGGCCAGCAAAAGAAACCCTTTTTCTCTCAACCCTCTAGTCTCGGGAGGGTTGCAGAAGCATGTCCAAGAACCAAGAAAGCCAACTATTCCAGGCCCAATAGCACCCATCTGCTTAATTCCCTCTATCTGTTCCTAAGCCAGTCATAGGGCTTATAGATCAGATCACCAATTCCCCAAACCTCCACCAGCTTGGTTGTGTTAAGGCACATTTCCTCATCCAATCATTCATCTCTGTACAGAAACTCACACCTGAAACACAGAGTTCTGTGAATATAACTGTACCAATGAAACAAGCATGCACAGTGTCAGAAACTGCAGCAGAAGCACCCAGAGTGAGCTATAGGGATACACACATGCCAGCAAGGATGGGTCCCATCTGCACAGAAGCACAAGGGACAGGCCCCCAGTCCCGTCAACTACATTTCCCATAAGTACCACCAGCCTCCAGAACATCCTCATTTTCTTCACATACAATAGTAGGGGAGAACTGATAAACGGGAAATGTAACCACAGTCAGGAAGGGTGACCAAATGTTGTAATCCATGGGGGAAGGACCTTACATTCCTCTGCATTATGACACTATCAGCAGGAGAGGTAAAAAGAAAAACCAGGGGATCCCTGGGTGGCTCAGTGGTTTAGTGCCTGCCTTTGGCACAGGGCATGATCCTGGAGACCCGGAATCTAGTCCCACATCGGGCTCCCTGCATGGAGCCTGCTTCTCCCTCTGCCTGTGTCTCTGCCTCTCTCTCTCTCTCTCTCTCTCTGTGTGTGTGTGTGTGTCTCTCGCATGAGTAAATAAAAACTTAAAAAAAAAAAAAACTGTAGGGAAAACTTCAAGAAGCACAAATAAACTGGCCTGGGACTCTGTTATAGGATGGGTAGGCACCGAGTAAGAGCTGTTTTCTCTTTAGGTTGCTATGGGAAGCTCAAACCGCCAGCTGGGAGTACCTAGTGAGAAACTTGCAAGCCCTGAGGATGTCCTGGAGGACTAAGGAAGAAACGCTCAAATGCCAAGAAGGCCCTTGCCACAACAAGAAGGGCTACAGACCCAGTCTGTAGGAGTATAGCTTGGAAACACTGTGAAAAGGGCAGAGGAAAGAAAAGCCAGACAGAGAACATTCATAGAAGATCTAGACCATGGCTTACCAAGTCTGGGGAGAGATGGGAAGCAATCTCTAGGGAAAGCTGCCAGGGCGAGACTATACTTTATGGGGAGAACATAAAATTGGGTGAGGACTGACCCTGTTATTCTCCATCATACAGACAACCCAGACGACCTTCTATACAAAGGATAAACAAGGGGTAAAGGCCATGATTTCCTATCAGTAGTTTGAGCCTGGTGTTTCCTGCAGCTCTCAGCCATAGAGAGGTGTCTGGCTAGAATATAGCAGGGAAGCAGGCTGATTATAAGTGGACCAGAAGGAAGGTGATGGGGGAAGGTGACCTGGGACTGACTTTTTTTTTTTTTAAGTAATCTCTACACTCAACGTGGGCTCAAACTCATGACCCCAAGTTCAAAAGTTGGATGCTCCACCACTGAGCCTGCCAGGCGCCCCCTGAGGTTGACTCTTAATCCTACCCAACCACCACACACACTTTTACACAAACAATGGCTGAAACAGGTAATTAGTAGGAGCTCACCATGCCCCACGTCGACAATCCTGCCCCGACATCCAACATTGTACCATGTCTTTTAAACTGGACTTGAACGGCACACACTGTGCTCATTCCCACCAAGTGCTCAAACGGCAGCATCATTTGCATCTTGCTGGGTATCTGCAGTAGGCTATGCCCTGTATTCTGCTGACCTCTCCTTCCACTACCCAGCACCCAGACCTGTCTCCAAGAAGTAGAATTAGGACTCATCCTGTACTGAGCCATAGAATTCACACACATCTTACTGGACCAGAGAGAGCCATCTCCTGGCCATGCTCCTAACCTAGTGGGTCTCCTGGGTGGTTTCAGAAACATAGGGCAGCCAACCATCAGAGTTTGGAAGTGTTCCCCAAGGGACTCTCCTGTGATAACTACTGCCAATGAGAAGCATGGTTCTAACCAGCTAAATCTGCCTGATTTGACCTCACAATCTGTTCTATTCCTCCTGCTGTTCCCACCCAAAACACATTTACACACATCCCACAACACACATATCACAGGCATGGCAGCATAAAGACATGCATGTGGGAAGAAGATAGAAAAGGCCTTGAGAAATCCAGACTAGGTTAACTCTCCGATAGCTGAATCTTAGAACATTTTCTCAAAGTTCTGTCTACCTGCATTGTAGTCACCTGAGTGATGGCTAAAAATGCACACTTCTTCTTCTTCTTCTTTTTTTTTTTTTTTTAAATGCACACTTCTGAACCACACTTTCAATTAGCTGAATGAGAAACTCCTGAAGTGATTCCATGCTCTCTGGAGTTGAACCCGATTTGGGCTGCTCAGCCCCTATACATCTGTGACCTTCCCCTAACTCTCCAGCACCCAGGGCTCAACCCTGTTACACCAGGGGGTACCACCAGGGCCTAGCATCACCTCAGATTACCCTGCTGTCACTCCCACCTCCAACATCTGGGAAATCTGACTGTGTTTTCTGCTTAAGTTGGCTATTCTTGAACAGAAGAAAAGAAACATTGTCCACTCACCCATCTCACTGAGTGTCTCCCTGCTTTTTCCTCTGCTGTGGGAATCATCTCCCTTCTTCTGAAGCTGTCATGCACTTCCATAAAGGCTGAAACCAGAACTGCCCCAACCCTAAGCAGCTCAGTCCAGCATGGCAATGGCTTGGCTTTCCTCTGGGCAGGTCCTATCTTCCATCAGAGCCATCCAGCCTCCCTCAACATCACTCAGCCAAATCTTCTACCTGAATCTCTTCCTAGTTACTAATCCACAGCTTCTAGCTACCTAGAAAGCAAGGAAAGCCCAACCTACTGGACATTTTTCCAGATGAAGGCCCAAGGCCCAGTTTTGAGGCATTGCTTCTGGAGTCACAGGGGTTGTCTGTGTCACCACAGATGCTGGGGACGCTCCTGCTAGAAGCCTTCCTCTTTATTGAGGGCTCATTGCTGATCTGTGGTTTCCCTTCCAGGGATGGATTTCAAAGACATGGACATTTATCCAAATTCTACCTAACTGGGGTACCACTGAGAAATTTCTAAACACTGAATCAAATAGTTCCACAAATAGTATTCCACAAATAGTATTTCTGGAAGGACAAGACTTTATCTTTCTTGTATCTGCCTACCTCTCTAGGCCTAGAGCAACCTCTTCATTTTTCTAGGACTATTATTGAATATGGGCCTTTTAACAAGGGAGAAAGAACTGATTCATCTTAAGCATAGCTCAGCCAATCACAAGGCAGATGAAATACATACAGGCACAAACCACCCCATACCCAAAAGCAAGGCCTGAGGGTCCCTCCTTCCTATTTCTCTTCTAATCTCTCTGACACCAGTTTTGTGACAACATAGCTGGCTGGCCTCTCTACAGCTCTCATTCACCCTGCTGGTATTTTTTCTGTCCTCACTGTCCAGGGAGGTGTTATAGACCACTGGCCTGGAGCCCCAGACTTGGCTTCTTGCCTGTGCCCTTGTCCCTCTGTGTTCCAGCTTCCCTTGAGATAGCTGCTCAAGCACTGAGTATGGTAGCAGCTAAATCCCTTTCTTGGGGACAGTGAGGTAGGAGGGAGGTGGGTGTCTAGTTGGGGTTGGCTGGAGAGTACCGATGCAGCAGGCTGTTGGGGGTCCCTTCTCATGCCACTCCCCAGCACAGAGCTCTGCCTGATGCCAGGCATGCCCATGTGCACCACCCCCCCTCTCTCTGCCGCCAAGTGGCGGTCGTGAGCATGTTTGGCGGCTTTGGGTTTGCCGCAGTGCCAGGATCTGAGACACTGTTCACGTGCCAGTGCAGCACTGCCAAGCGTGGCGGCATCTAGTTGGTTGGGTGCCAAGCAGTAGGACCCAGATGGTGATAGAGAGATGAAAGAGGGGTGGAGGGGAGAGGGAGGGAGGAGAGGAAGGCACCAGGGAGAAAATCAGATACCTCACTTGTTAGAGTGGAAAGTCCAAATGGGATCCATAGAAAAGTGCCCTTCCCATTCCAGATCCCAGCTTAGCAAGCAAGCCCCACCCCCACCCCCACCACACTGGCCCAGTGACATACACAGACCAGGCAAGAGGATTTGGCCATCTTCAGCAGGAAACTGGCCGGGGGCCAGACAGGACTGCCAGCGCTCTCCATCCTTCTTCCTTGGGGTCTTGGCAATGGCGCGCTTCCTCCTTTGTGTCCTCACGCCTCTCTCGCCTCTCTCGTCTGTTGTTCCACTCTCCAAGTCTAAGAGGGAACAGGAAGGAGGTCCTGGCAGAAAAAGTCTGTCCTCTCAAACAACTCACACACACACACACACACACACACACACACACACACACACACCTTACTGCCCTTCTCACCCCTGGCACAGAAATCTTCTCAACCAGATTGGCAAGAGGCACTACCACCCTCCTCCATTCCATACAATGCCACATCCTGTGCCAGGCTCTTTAGGGAGTACCAGCATCCATGCCTCACACCGGCACCCCTTGCTTTCACAAAGGGCCAGACTGACAGCCCTGAGGAGCTCTCCCCAGGGAGCAGTGGCACAATCCCTTCTCCTGGCTCTTAGACAATTTCTTGGCACTTCCCTGGCCAGTCTTTCCACCACTTTACTTTCCCAGACTGGAAGAAGGCTAACTATCTCATAGTCCAACCGTTTCTCAGAGCTAAGCTCCAGAGGGACAAGCAACATCATTAACATACCCCTGTCCCTCCTCTCTGCCTTCTGGGGCCCCTGCTCCCACTGCCCCAGCTCAGGGCACCAGCCTGACGGGTGTGATGCCAATGGCCCCCGGGTAGCAATCCTTCCTGTCAGAGCACTAGGACTCCTACTGCCAACCCCCCCAATCGCCTCCTCCCATCTCCGCGGGCACAAGGGTGGCAGCTGCAGTGCCAATGCCTGTAAGCAGGCAGCATGAAGCAACTCATGCGCCCTGTTCTGCCCTCCCAGGCCCCAAACCTCTCCCCTCCTTCTTCCACTCTATCCCTCTGTCCTTCTGGTTGGACACTAGATTGGCAACCGCAGTGCCAACCCCCACCCATGCCCAGGAGGCTCACATACAGCATGCGCTTATGCGTACATGTACACGCACACACACATACACACACACACACACACACACACACGGCCCCATGAGTGCCAGGCAGCGGTGGCAGACACACAGCAATGCATAGTGACGGGTCTACCCGAGGAGGCAGCCAGATTCGGCACCTGATCCAGCACCCGTTTGGGATTGGGTGGGTAGGCGGGCGGGCAGGCGGGTGGAGGGATGATGGAGGCAGACGATGGCCTTAGGTTGGCAGCCGATAGAGCTGGGAGAATGGAAGGAACAGATGCTCTTTGCCCAGCCTCCCTCCCTCTCTCTCGGAGATCAGTGCCAAGCTAGGGGGATGGGGAGAGGGGAGAATGGGGGAAGGGTGGCATTTGGAAAGCTGGCAGGCGGGGGTGGGGGGGTGGGGGGAGCTGGGTCCGCCCAGGCTGGGCAGTGCCGGCACTGGCTGCCGCCTCTCCACTCTGCCATCTGTCTCGCTTCTCTCCCCACCCCCTTTCCCTCTCTTTCTCTCTCTCTCCTTCATCCACAGCAAACCAAAAAGAAAACAGGGTCCTCATTCTGCCCACCCCCAACCTCTGCCAGACCCCCTCTCCTCCTTCCCACAACTCACCACACCATACCACCACCAAGCCATCTGTGCTCTCTCCTCCTGGCTCGGTCACCTTCTTTCACTCGCCTTCGCCCTCATACCAAAATGGGTGCAATGTTTTAAATATATATATATATATATATATATACATATATATTTTAAAAAGCAACTTAAAAAACCCCCACAATTTTCTTTGGGAATGTCCTGTCCTTCTAAGTCTGGGTCCTCAGTGCCAATATTTATGGCAAGCAGTGGGAGGGGACCCTGTCCTCAGCTGGTGCCCATGAATCCCATGCCAAGGAGGAGGGGTGGCTGGGGTGGGGTGGGGGTGGAGTGGGGTATCCGGAGAGCTCTCTTCTCTCTGCTGCCTGTAGTGGTTTCTTTTTTTTTCTCCTCTTCCACTTCCGGAGCAGATTCAAATAGATCTAGAGCCTTCCCCACCCCCAGTTCCCAGGGCCCTTGTGCCCTTCTCTCCCTGCTTTTGATTTTATTCCTCAATCACCCTTTCCTTTTTTTTGGTGTGTGTGTACGTGTGCGTGCGCGTGTCTGCATCCATAGCGGTGGGCACGGTGCCAGCCACCACACAGCCATCTGCAATGCCTTCTGCAGCCTCTACTCTTTCTCCTTGCCACCTCCAGCCGTTCCCCCCACCCCCCCGCTCCTCTGCACCCCAGCTCTCCACCCCCCCATCATTAATTAGCTACTGAATTAATTAAATCGTGAATGCTAATTAACATTCCTACAGGGCAGGCTGCCAGGCTGGGAGGGCAGCGGGGGTGTGAAGAGAGGACTGGGAGATTGGGATGGGGGAAGAGGAAGGAGAGCCTGTCTGCTTAGAAGAGCAGGAAGGAGATGGAAAGACCCCAAAAGAAGGACAAAGGATAAAGAGGGCAGAGTGATAAGACATGAGTGTGGAAAATGGGGTGTAAAAACAGAGTCCAAGGGAGTGCAACCCAGCCTTTAATGCCCAAATAAGATGGCCAATTCCACATCCCCAAGCTTACCTTCCATCCCACGAAGTATATACTCCTTAGGTGGGGGATTCCAGCAGCTTTTTTCCTATATCTTAAAGAAAATTAACCCCAAACCAGAGTCAACAGCTGTTATCTGTCAATCCAGCCACAGTGATCCTTAGACCAGGTCCCCGAGAGGAAGCTCTGGGCTCAGAGAAGCCCGAAGCCCGTGTTGACTTGTCTTTCTCCACCTCTCTATCAAGGTGAAGGGGCAATCTGTGAGCATCTGCTGCAGGGAGGCATGGGGGACTGATATGGGGAACTGTGAGGGGTGTCAATTCAATGGGAATTCAATAGCAATTAACAAAAATCATTGGCACTGCCTGCAAGGCTACGCTAGGGAGACTGTGACAAAAGATCGTCTGCCTTCAGGATTCCAGAGTAGAAGAATGGAAACACTCCTACCCACCTTGAAAGTCAAGAATTTGGGAAAAAGTGAGTAAGGGCCACTTAACTTGCAATTGTTACTAGTTTTAGAGAAAGAGAGAGCCAGGATAGGGAAACTTCTTTTTGTGGGTGTTCTATGAAACACTAATCTGATAGGCTGCTCCTTAGAAAAATGGATCCCATGATCAGATTTTTTTGTGAAATTCTGTTTATTCTCCTTCTGAGAGATTCAAAATGCATACGGATGTGTGAAGGTTCTGACAAGTTCTGTGAAAAAAAGAAAATGTTGAATGTGTTTAAGCCACAGATACTCAAACTCATTGGGCCATGGAACCCTCATTTTTATATTTTCTAATTTCATTAATTTTATTCACACAGAAGCAGTGTTCCACTTTGGGGAAGCTCTCTTAAGTGATCAGGTGTGGTTCTGGCCTGGAAGCTGGCAGAAAGGCTAGCTGGCCCCAGGTCAGCTGAATCCTAACAGTCCACAAACAAAGGAATAGCACCCAGGCTCTGGTCTTCTGAATGGAATAACCAGCCATAACAATCTTTAGAACCACAGACTTATAATTTCAGAGCTGAAGAGAGAGCTTAGCAACCATTCCTTGATTTTACAGTAGAAGCAACTGAGACTCAGAAAGGTGAAGTGATTTGCCCAAGGTCACAGAGCCACTACATGATAGCACTGACATCAGGACCAGGATTTCCTGACCTCTAGAACAGGCGAGGACTTAAAGTCTGGGACCAGGTTGACATGGGATTTATCAGCTACCTATGCTCTTAAAGAGCTTTACATAGACCCCTTCCCTCTCTGGACTAAGGCCTGGGCCTGCTCTTTTCCACCGCTATCCTCTGTCTTGACCCCCACTTTTGAAATCCTGCAGCCTTCCCCTGCCTCTGGAGAGTCTATTCTGTCTTCCTGTGGAAGTGGGCATGGGAGCAGGAGTTCATGTTTTACAAAAGCTCCAACTGTTTCTGATACCCTAGATTCAGAACTTGTCTTCTAGGGTACCCCCATTCCTGCCCTACACAATATACAATTGGTTTCAAACCAAAGCTTCTACCCCCTCAAGATCTTAATCTCATTTTGGTCAAGAAACCAAAAATGTCTCCAGGGACATCTCTTGCTGTATTCCTAGTAATCTTCCTTTTGCCTGTCCTCACTGGCATCTGGAGTCCCTGAGGTCCTTTAACCTGTCCATCAGAGTCCTCAAGAGGATAGGCTGTCTTCAAGCTGGAGGGACACCTGACTCACTAGTGAGGAGGCTCTGGAGCCAGCTTCAGAGACCTGCCAGGACCCACAATCTCTCTGAGCTTCTGAACATCTATCTTTCCACCACACTGTGAACCCCACTTTTCTTACAAGGCCGTTTGGGGAACTAGAAACAATGGAGAAAGGTGAAGTTTAGCTTATTTCAAAGTTGAAGAACATTACTGAATTGTTTTTGCTTTCTGGGTCCTATTGTGTGAGCCAGACCCACTTTATACCCACGTTCCCCCTGTGTATCCCCTGGTAACTTCACAATGACTACTCTCTTCACAACATAACACCACCCCATTTTAAAGGGAGAATAGTTTTGAAATACAAGCTGGATTTACCAAAGAGATTTACATCCAAATACCTAGGAATGATGCGGTCTTTCCTTTGGATATCTAAAAGTCTAGGAATGTATCAGCTGACCCCATCTCCTCCTTCCTTGCCATGCTTCTGACAGGATAGCACTCTGGCACTGGGCTGACAAAGCCACTTCAGAGTATGACCCACTGTCCATCTGCTATCTCCACCTCTAGCTGAGGAACCATCCAACAGAGGGAGGACAGAGTGGACTCAGCTACTCAACTAGAGAGCCAGAGGTAAACTTAGATGTTCCCACAGGACACATTTTTTTAAAGAAAATATTTCAGGGCTGCTTTTATTATTGGGTGGCATCTTTGCTAAATTACCCCCTCTCAGTGGTCAGTGACAGAGGCCAAAGTCCAGCTCTCCAGGGTCAGGGATTTCAACTCGCTTCACTTTCTCCTCTAGAGTCTGTTTTACCTCTCTAACACCCAGGCACTGAGCCACTGTCAGTAGCAGAGGCTCTCCAGAGCTGTGATATAAATGATGATTATTCTACTATCAAATAACGTTGCCAAGGCTGGCCAGCTCCTTATAACAGTGGCGGCAGAGGTGAGCTACAAAATTCAATATTGATAAACTGTATATTGTCTTCTAGAACCATCACTCTGCTTGACAACCACTCTCCAAGCCTCCCACCAGCAGCAAAGAGGGAGAGATTGGTTAGTGATGGCTCTGGATGGGGAGTAGGCAGGGAAACGAGGCAGAGAGAAAAGCAAAGGGGCCTAGAAACCTTGGGGAAGATAAGTCCTCAGAGCCCACCACTTCTACAGTCTCCAATTAAACCAGCCTACTTTGACCCTTTTGGCTCTGTCCTGACATGTCCCTCTGGAGGGTTAATCTTAAATAAAACTGTCCAGAAAAATCTCACACTGGTGAACAGAAAGGGGGCCTATAGTCTAGTCCTATCTCTGGCATGCTTTCAATGGCACTTCACTGCCCCATATTCAATTAAAGAGAAGGGAAGGAAAAAAAAAGAGAGAAGGGAAGGTTTCTAAACTTCAGGCCAGCGCTAACCTTCTCTAATACAGCCGCTTAGCATGTCTTCTAATGCTACTGTTGTATTTTTTTCTTTTATTTATTTTCTTTTTAAAGATTTTATTTATTTATTCATGAGAGACAGAGAGAGAGAGAGAGGCAGAGACACAGGCAGAGGAAGAAGCAGGCTCCCTGTAGGGAGCCCAATGTGGGACTTGATTCCAGGACTTCAGAATCACACCTTGGGCTGAAGGCAGGCACTCAGCCACTGAGCTACCCAGGTGTCCCATGTTGTATTTCATTTAGGTCCTGAGCGCCCTCACAGAATTAGTGTCATGGGAGTACGTTTTCTAGGAAAATAGAGCCCCAGACTTTAGGCTAAGCCTTGAGCCCCAGATTTAAGGCTGCGCCAGATCTACTCTACACCCCAGGGCCTTTGCATTATCTATCCTCTGCGCTGGTGTGCATCTCTGGCTATGCAGTTCCCTGCCCTCCTCCCACTCTTTGCCCAGGAGCCCTACCTGACCACCCAATTTAGTACTAACGCTTTTCCAGACCCAGCTCCTTTACTCTGCTCTATCTACTCTTTTCTTCTACTGCATCCATTACCTTCTAACATATAATTGACTTATTTATATGGTGTTTATTGTTTATTTTCCATTTCTTACCTTGGCATGTAAACTCTACCAGAGTAGGGATATTTGCTTTTTTCACGAATGTATCAATAACAATGCCTGACACATATAAGGTAGATGCTCAATAAATATTTGCTGAACAAATGAAGCTAAGGTTAGAATCCTTCGTGTTTTGGTCAGACCCATCTGACTACTTCTGCATTTGGGGCTGGGGGCAGGGAGAGATACGTTACTATTTCAGTACTCTCCACCTTCTGGCAGGATGGCTGGTGGATGCCCCACATCCTCCTCCATCCCCATCACAGCCTGAAGAACATGCCACTCAGGAAAACCCAGCTATTTAAGTGGGATGTTTACTGCTGAACCCCAAGCACCTGCCAGACTTGAACTCAATCAGGTCACTTAACCCTCCTCCAAATGTCAGTATCCCACTCCAGGCCATCCCAGACTTAAAAGCTCAACCTCTAACACCGTGATTCTCCAACTGAGTAAGTATGAGACTCACTCAATAAGCTTATAACACTCCGATTGCCTTCCAGAGTGATTCAATTAAATGAGGAAGGACCCAGAAATATGCATTTTTAAAGACTTTCCCCAATCTCTAAGGTGACTGTAATGATAAAGTGTTACTTGGGCCACATTGTGAGTGGATAGAGAGCTAGCAGACTTATTATGTGAGCCTTACTGCTGTCTCTTCTCTGATTCTACCTAATGCCAGTAGGTAGAATGCCAGTGGCTCTGCCTAGGAATAGGACCAAAAGAAATGCATCTGTGCAGTGATCTTGCCGTTTTCTTTCCATCAGAGCTACAAATTTAAAACAGCCATTGGAGAAATCTGGAAAAACACCGAGGAAGTAGAGAGTGGCAGTGTGGAGCTAAGGTGAAGTATGTCTCACGGGTAAGGCCATGTCCCAGAGTGTCCTGACTCTGCATCTTTTGACAGCCTTCTTGGCAATTAGGTGCTAAGTTTATTTATTTATTTTTAAATATTTTCTTTATTTATTGGAGAGAGGGAGAGAGAGAGAGAGAGAGTGAGAGAAGGTGCGCATGAATGGGGCAGGGGCAGAGGGAGAAGCAGATTCTCCACTAAGCAGGGAGCCCGATGCAGGACTCAATGCCAGGACTCCAGGATTGTGACCTGAGCCGAAGGCAGACACTTAACTGACTGAGCCACCCAGGCACCTCAGGTGCTAAGTTTATATATCTTACCTTGGAAAGTAAAGAGATAAAATGAGCATTTCTAGACTGATGGAAATATCTTCCTCTGTCCATTTCATATGGGGAAATCTAGCATAAGCCAGGGGAGTGGCCTAGGCCTCAGTTCAGCTGGAGTACTTCCAAGTACCAGACCCAACACCTGACTATTGTGCAGATAGGCTCTAATGGACAGAACTGAAGGGGACTCAACATTCTGATCACCAAAGGGCACTACTCCTTGGAGTAATTCTGCCATCTAGGAAGGGTGACTGTTAAGATGTTCCCAAAGGGATGACACAACCACCATCAGTCAAATCACAGCACAGAGGTTCCTGGATCCTCTAGGATAGAAGCTTGGAACAATGGAAACAAACCAGCAGCAAAAAGGGGTATCATGGTTGTCCCAGGGTTCTAGGAGCAAGATGAGGGCTCTGGGAGCAGAGGTGTAAAGGCATCTAGGTGGAAGAAGCAAAAAGAGATGGAGAACATACTCCTTAGGTCTTCTTTTGCCTCTGTTCTTTCTCTTTTTTCTTTGGCTCTTCCACTTTTTTTGGAAATTTGCTAAAAGCAAGCATTATTACTGCCCATTCCATAGACAGGAAGACTGAGTTACTCAGACATAACTGAATCCCAGGAATAGGAACTAAAACGGAGCCCTGGGTTCTCTGCACTTCCACTAGGTTAAGCTCATAATTGTCTGTCATCTGGAGGTCTCTCAAAGCCAGTTAGATTTCCTTCAACAGGGATCCCTGGGTGGCGCAGCGGTTTGGCGCCTGCCTTTGGCCCAGGGCGCGATCCTGGAGACCCGGGATCGAATCCCACATCAGGCTCCCGGTGCATGGAGCCTGCTTCTCCCTCCGCCTGTGTCTCTGCCTCTCTCTCTCTCTCTCTGTGACTATCATAAATAAATAAATAAATAAATAAATAAATAAATAAATAAATAAAAAAGATTTCCTTCAACAGTAACAATAATAATAGAAACTAACATTTACTTAAGCACTTCCTCTATATCAGGCACTAAATTAACTCGTCTAATTAAACAGTTCTGAGATAGGGACTATCATTACACCCATTTTACAGATGGAGAAAATGAGGCAAGAAGAGGTTAGCTATTGAGAGGAGTAGATGGAGTTCCAATCAGGTAGCCTGGGCTCCAGAGCCCATTCTCCTAACTGCTTTACTAACTCACTGATTCTCGGCCTAGAGAGGAGATGCGAGTTGCTCTATGTGAAAGATTCAAGACTAGGTCTAAGTCTCCTGAATCCTGGGGCAGCACGGGTGGCTCAGTGGTTTAGCGCCACCTTCAGCCCAGGGCCTGATCCTGGAGTCCTGGGATCGAGTCCCACATCGGGCTCCCTGCATGGAGCCTGCTTCTCTCTCTGCCTGTGTCTCTGTCTCTCTCTGTATATTTCATGAATAAATAAATAAAATCTTTAAAAAGAAAAAAAAAAAGTCTCCTGAATCCCAGGGTAGTGCTGGGATGTGAGTTCTTCACCACAAAACCAAGAGCAGAAAAGTCAGTGGGGTTTATACACACCTTCAGTTAGGGGAACTTTTAGGCTCTCTAGCTAAGTTGATTCCCTAGTATCCTATTCTAGAAGCTTTGAGCCTGGAATACTTTGAGTCTAGTGGGTCTGACGATTATATATTTCACTATCATTTAATTAATGAACACAAGGAACTATGAGCAGATTGTTGTTACATAGTATTAAGCAGAAGGCAAAGATATACAGAAGACAGAGCAGAAAGGGCCTTTACATATATATACCACCTATATACCTTCTGCATATGGAAACAGTGCCCTGAAGGCTATCAAGTGAAATGGAAGAATTTGAGCAGGGGAATGCTGGTAAAATTTGTGCTTCAGAGAGATTACTTTGGTGGCTCAGCAGAGGCTAGATTTGGAAAGAGACAAAACTGGAAGCAGGGATAACAGGAGGCTGTGGCTGGCTGAGGTCAGAGATGACTAGAAACTGAACAGAAACAGTGGTAATAGGAAAGGGAAGTTAAGATCGGCTTTCCTAACTGGTGGTATATATGGATGATTGAAGAAAAAGATGTTGAAAGATACTCAAGTCCCATGCTTGGTGATCGGGAAGAGAATGGATTCATCTACTAGGAAAGAGAAAAAAAGTAGATTTGGTGGGAAAATAATGGAGTTGGCTTTAGAAATTAAGCCAAAAGTCTGAAGTGAGAAATCAACCTAACATCTGTTTGGATCATCCAGGTGGACACACCCACCAAGCAGATTTTTTAAGTTTTGGGTTTTTTTTTTTTTTTTTTTTTTTAATTCATGAGCAATGCAGAGAGAGAGGCAGAGACAGGCAGAGGAAGAAGCAGGCTCCTGGCAGGGAGCCCAATGCAGGACTCAATCCCAGGACCTCAGGATCAAATCTGAGCCAAAGGCAGATACCCAACTACTGAGCCACCCAGGCATCCCAAGGTTGTTTTTTTTTCCCTTAAGATTTATTTTTAAGTAATCTCCACACTCAACGTGGGGCTCAATCTCACAACCCTGAGACCAAAGGTCATGTGCTCTACTGAGTGAGCCAGCCAGGTGCTCCCAGCAGGCAGATTTTGTATAGAGGAGTTGGAAGGAAGCTCAAGGAAGAAATCTGAGCTGAAGACAGACATGTAGGAATTACTAAGAAATTGGTGGAGTTGAATCCTTGGGAATGAATGCTATTACCCAGGAAGAAAATGCTGAATGAGAAGTAAAAAAGTGGGAGACTCTTAAAATAACATATAAAGGGTAGAGGAGGGGCCTACACCAAAAGTGACCAAAAAGGAACGGAATGGTATGTCACATAAGCCAAGGGAGAAGAGTTTCAAGAAGAGATTAACAGGTCAAATGCTGAGGTCCATGATATCTGGACAATTCTTCGGACCACCCTAATCTATCCCACACAGGCTGCTGACACAGAAAACACTGTTTAGGCCTGCTGTGTTTCATGAGCCCCCTTTTAATGCCACTGAATAACACAAACAATTTACTTATTCACCTTAAAGTTCAGTATACAATCATGCCAGGACAAGCAGCGGTGCCCCATGGAGCAGCCAGGACAGGGTCACCTGAAAGTCTCTTGAGGGCCAAGACCCATATCTAAGGTAGAAGTTCATGTAAGTAGATCCAGAACCCTGAAAACATTGCTGAAACACTCTGAAGACAAATCCTCCTGAGCCTCAGTTCCCTAATCTATAAAATGGTTGTAAAATGGTCCAAGTACTTATGAAGACTAAATGAGCTAATTTTCCTGATGAAAACATCTTCCACTGTAGCTGGCTCTTAGAGGAGTCACCTCATAAATGCTAACAGTCATTTCCTTCCTTCCCCTATAGGCTTTAAAGACTTTTAAAGCTGCAATCTCACACGATTCTTACAACCTAGAGAGAAATGAGGGAAACCAGCTTTAGAGAAGTATAGTGTCTGACCAAAGGTCACCCAGGAAATTAGCTGCAAAGCCGAGACTGGAACCTTGGGCTGCTAAGGCTTAGTCCGGGGTTTTGTCATCTACAGCACACAAATGCCCAGAATCCTTTTCTAAGCAAATAATCCTTCTTCCATTAATCATTACATCTTGCATAAACCCAAAGCTTTAATACAGTAGCCTTATCCCTAACTGGGCAAGCCCATAGTAGAATTCACTCTAGGGAAGCTGAGCCCTCAGAATCCTCTTGGCTTCCGCCAGTATGACAGAACCCAGGACCACGCACAAAAGCAAAGGAATCCAAGAGCCTTATTTCTCAGATCTCTTATTGCAAACATTACCTACAACTAGCTTTGCCTTTGACCTAAAGGCTGAGCCCAGCTAAGCCGACTTCCAAGATCCTTTTACTTGCAGAATCCCTTCTCAGCCAGAAGACAGGGCCCAAGGCTCCAATGTCCAGGGCTCACTTTAATCACTATCTTTCATTTTTCTGCTTCTGAAGTGCCAGCCTAAAATGTACCCTAAGTCAACATCCAGCAGGTAAGCCATCTCTAAGGATATATATGTTAAATTGTGTTGATGCTACAGAGAAAAATAAAGCAGGAAAGGGAGATGGGTTGTGTACAGAGGGAAGGGCAAAGGGCAATTTTAAACACAGAGAAGGTGACAATTAAGCAAAGATCTTTTTCTCTAAAATAAAGATACAATCAGCTCAAAACCTATTCTGCAAAACACTTAGCCTTTCTAGACCTTGTTACTTCGAATATAGAGTAAGGGATACTTTAGAAGGTGAATGCCTCTGAGTAGGGTGCTTTTGTGACTAGGAAGACCTTATCCTTTAAGCTCTGCTTTGGAAATTTTCTGTTCCTTTATACAGTAGCCCCCTTATCCACAGGGGATACGTCCCAAGACTCCCAGGGGATGCCTGAAACCACAGACAGTACTGAACTGTATACTATATTTTTCCTATACACACATACCTCTGATAAAATTCATCAATTAGGCACAGTAAGAGATGAACAATAGTAACTGATAATAATATAGAACAGTTATAACAATATACTATAATAACAGTAATTTGATGTGGTCTCTCTTACCCCTCCTCTTGTGATCATGTGAGATGATAAAATGCCTATGTCATGAGATGAAGCAGTGAGGCACATTAGGCTACTACTGACCTGATGGCACATGAGAAGGATCATCTTGCTTCTGGACTGCAGGTGACTGTGGGTAACTGAAACCTTAGGAAATGAAACTGCAGATAAGGAGGCGATGGCACTACTGTATTAACATAGGATAGATAATATCCCCTTTATGCAGCAATGGCAGGGCTGACCCCCAGATTCACCTTGCTAGCAAGTGGCAGAAGTGGAAGCAGTGCCAGGGCCTCTGGTTCATGATCCAAGATACTTGCCTCTACCCCCAAGTGGCTGAAGCCCTAGGCAGTTCATGTCTCATGACAGGACAAGGGTCTCCCAATGGTATGAGCCGGATTAATGATGGCATCTGCATTTACTTCCCCATTTCCCTCCAAGGACCCTACAGCACTATAGACACATTTAAGAACTGAGGGACTGGGCACCTGAGTGGCTCAGTGGTTGAGCGTCTGCCTTTGGCTCAGGTTGTATCCCAGGGTCCTGGGATCCAGTCCCACAACAGGCTCCTCGCAGGGAGGGAGAAGAGACATAGGTAGAGGGAGAAGCAGGCTCCCTGCAGGGAAACCGATGTGGGACGCGATCCTGGAAGGAATCACACCCTGAGCCCAAGGCAGACTCTCAACTGCTGAGCCACCCAGGTGTCCCTAAATAAAATCTTAAAGAAAAAAAGAGCCGAGTGACTTTTCTATTATTTCTTCAAATGATGCAACATCACTTTATCAAGGCCCTCAGGAGTGGCTCTCCCTTCATTGACAAATCTTAGTCAACTGGGCAGCCCGGGTGGCTCAGTGGTTTAGTGCCACCTTCAGTCCAGGGCCTGATCCTGGAGTCTCGGGATCGAGTCCCACATCGGGCTCCCTGCATGGAGCCTCTCCCTTCTCCCTCTGAGGCTTCTCCCTCTGCCTGTGTCTCTGTCTCTGTCTCTCTCTCTCTCATGAATAAAAAAATAAAAAATTAAAAAAAAATCTTAGTCAACTAATATTTATCAAGTGCAAGTACCTAGCTCCAAGCAAGGAGCTAAAGTACCTATTAAAAAAAGAACAAAGATATAATTATAGGTAACTCAGTCCCTGCCATTAAGTTGATAGTAATTATTCATCACTTATTCTTCCTCTTTTTTAGGCCATGTAACCTTTGCCTTGAACCTTGACTATGAGTTTTTAGGATCAGGAGAGGAGTCTATATGCCTGATTCCCATAACCTCCTTGCACATGGTAGGTGCTTCTTAAAGTTATAAATTAATTGATCCAGCTTTCGGTAAGAAAACTAGGACTTCAACCAGGTCTTATTATTCCCCAGTCAGAGTTTTGCCACTATGCCATACCAGAACTGGATAAATGCATATGAGATCATCCCTACCCTTGGGTGGGATTGAACAATGCTATCAAGGCTTCTGCTCCACCAAGAAAATTCCACTTAGGCACAGACTGTGCTTGTTCCAATATAAACTGCCCCAAAGAATTCTGCCTCCACCATTGTATCAGCTTTCCACATGATTCTGAATCTAGAGACCACTAAAGTGCAGGCCCCCCACCACTACCCCCCAGGCCTGGACTGAAGCTCTGAAATCTGCCCAACATGTCTAATGGATTCATTTAACTGATCTTACATAAGAACTTAAACAAATGGTCTGCTCCAGAGCACACCCAATATCATAATGACTGTTTGAACATGCCCAACTCCCTTACATACTGAATTCCTCTATAAGAAGGACTTCATGTCTTAACCCAGCACCTAGCACAGTGCCCAATACAAAAAGCAGAGCTCAGAATTAGGGCATGCCTAGCAAATGCTACCTGTTGCAGATTCCATGCTGCCCAAACTGCCCACACCTGGAGTCATTTAGGGTCTTCTGCAGACAGATGTGCTTCTCTTACCTATAGTAAGGCATTAAGTCACCTGGGAAGCACGAAGGACACCATGAGAAATCAAACTAGGTAGCAGCAATTAGCTGGTTTCATTTATTTACGGTCTCCTAACAGAAATAAGACCTTTTGTGAATGGGAGGAGGAAAATATAAAATATTGAGAAATGCAGGTAAAGGTTCAGAGCACAGAGTGTCACAGGGAAGAGGGATGGGGCAGTCATCAGGGCACCTGATCAGCACAGGATACATCAGTCCCTGACGGAACCTCAGAAAGGAGACAAGGTAAGTGTTGCCAACTCCATCCATCCTAGGCAATCTCTGCACAGAAATTAGCAATAAGAGAGCCAAGGATGCCCAGACACTTGCATCTTTTTGCTGACACCAGCCTCTCAGCCTTGGACCTTCCAGTCTCACCTCCTCCTCCCTTCTTCCCTCTGCGAACTGCAGAAACATCCTAAAGGCCAACCAGCCATTTTCCTGTCAGCAGTTCCCAGTTAGGAGGAAACAGAGCTAGCCAATAGGATACTGGCTCAAATCAGCCTTATCCACATGGAAGTCCTGGCCAACCAGAGCCTGCAGGCATGGTAGGAAATAAGGAGGAGGGAGTGGAGGAGCTCAAATACGTTTTTTCACTGCTTACAACCAGAGCCAGACCCAGGATCACTGGTTTGCTGCCAGCTTGGCAAGACGTTTTGATAAGCTGGTCAATTAAGTTTCTCCAACAGAATACTTCCTCCTATCCTGTACCTCTGTAGGGTTCCTGCCCCTATTACCTCTCTACACCCAAGGAAGGACAAAGAAGGGCGGGGAGGCAGCATGTTTTTTTTTTCATTTTTTAAAATAAAGAATGAAAAAAGACTACATTGTAGGCTGTTAGAAAGGGAACTGGGCCAAAAGTCAAAAAATCTATATTGGAGGCCTGGCTCTGCTCCTCACAAGCTCTGTGACCTTGGGCTGTCCATTTCACTTCCCTGAGCCCAAGTTTCCTCATGTAAATGAGGGTGCTGGTCCATATGATAACCACATGCACTAAGTACCTTCCATATGTATGGTGTTACAAGAAAGGCTTTATGCTTATTTCTATCCCTCATAAAAATATTAGGAAGTGGTATTCTCTTTATTTTGCAAACAAAGTAACTGAGCCTCATAAGAGGTGATTTACCAAAAACTCCGCAGCTAGGCAGTGGCTGAATTTCAAGTCAGTTTTTATCAGATCCCCAAACCCATTAAACCATATGCCATTGTTAAACAACCTCCAAACTCCCTTTCAGCAATAGAGCCCTGAAATTTCTTAAATGATTCCTCACTGTCAGATTTTTTCCTTCATTTATCAAGTCGTTAACATCAAGATCTGGAAGCTGAATTGCCCAAACGGCATTTTCTATAGCCACAGAAGCAAACACTCCAAATTATTCAAGGATCCTAGATCCACAGGGCTGGAAGAGACCTTTTAGCCCTCCACATATTTGCTTTTCCATTACTCACAAGAGGAGAATCAAGAAAGGCCTTAAGGAATAGAAAGAAGGCTTTCCAAATTTGCCCATCTCCTTTCTTTTTCCTCCAATAACTATTAAGGTAACTGAACCTGTTGATGCAGTAAACCATGTTTATTTCTTCTCATTTTAGTAGTGTTTGTTTTTCTTTATGTTTATCCCTGTGTTTGTGATCCAAAAGTCAGTAAGTAGGGCTTGAGGCTGCCTGTGCCCCTTATCATCAGGGCAGGCCCTTTCACTCTGGGTGCTAGTCAACGCTGCCCTAACATCAAGAAGCCTCTTGATGAACTAGTGATTATCCCACCCTGTAGTGCTTCCACTCAAGGTAGCTGGACTCACACATTCTAAAAAGATTACAGTAGGAAGAAATAACAGTTACTAGACAAAGAAAGTGTTAACACAGCAAATAATGCGCTAAAACAAAGTGTTATGTAATTCTTCAACTTGCCTTTCCTCTCCCCATGCCAATAAGTAATTGAGAGACACTCTGGCTGTAAGCAGGGTTATGCCTAAACCACTTCAGGCATATTAACAACTGCGAAAGGGGATGCAGACAGGCATGAGGACATTTCAGACGAGACAAAAGGTTTAGACAATTAGATTCTTTTTTTTTTTTTTAAGTCTATGTATCTCAGAGAACAGGACCAGTACAGAGGTCAGAAATAATAGGCGAAAAGTTACCCTAGAGTTTAATCAAAAGAGATCTGTCAATATTTGGCTTGTTCTGCAAGAGACCATCCAGAAGAAGCAATTAACATAAAGCAAATTCAGGGGAAGAACTGCAGTGTGTCTGGTACTGGCAAGGGAAATGCCACTCTCATACACTGCTGGTCCAAGTACAAACTCATTTAGCCTTTCTGGAGGGCAACTTCAGTGTCCATTAACATTTAAAACTTCTATCCAGCAATTCTACTTCTAGGCATCTATGAGAAAAACAATTCAACAATCTTCACAATAGTGTTTATAGTAATTCCTGTTGTTAGCAAAATGGTTACATAAGCTAGAGCTATTATGCAGCAATTAAAAAACTGAAAAAGGTCTTTAAAGACATAGACTTTCAAGATGTATTAAATAAAAAAGCACGTTAAAAACCCTATGTATTGTGTGCTCCCATTCATGTAAAAATAAAATAACAACTATAAAACACTCAAAAACCCACATATCTCTGTACATACATAAATGCATGGAAAAGGGCCCAGATACACACAAATCTGGTAACAGTGGTTATAAGAATTGGGGGAGTGAGAGCAAGGGACTCATATGTACTATCTGAATTTTTTGTTTTAGAAATGGATTCATGTGTAATGAATGACAAAAATAATAAAAAGTAAAAAACCTAAAAATGAACATAAATATCACATTTGTATATGAAACAAAAGATATTCAAGACATGTTTTTTGTTTGTTTTTTTAGGTTTTTTTTTTTTTTTTTTTTTTTTTTTTTTTTTTTTTTTTTAAGATTTTACCTATTTATTCATGAGAGACAGAGAGAGTGGCAGAGACACCAGCAGAGGGAGAAGCAGGTTCCCTGTGGAGAACACGATGTGGGACTCAATCCCAGAATTCCCGGAGCCAAAGGCAGACTCTCAACCACTAAGCTACCCAGATGTCCCTCAAGACATGTTTTAGTTAAAAAAGTAAGTTTATCAAACACCACGCAAAGTATAATTTCACAATTGGGGAGGGGGGTAGATGTGAATGAATGGCCACCAGAGGAAGACCCCGGAGTTCAAATCTTCATTCTGCCACTTAATGGTTCCTCGATCGTGGGCTCACTGCTTGATCTTTCCAAAGCCATAGTTTAAGAATTACCTAGCTCATGGGGTGCTATGAGATTTAAGTGTTTCAAGTACTTTCTAAAAGCCTGGCACAGATAAGCACTCCATAAATGGTAGCCATTATTTGTATTAATAATAATAAATTCAGATCAAAAATTGGATCCCTGAGATCATTTCAAAGAGAATCTTTATGACACTTGATCATGATTTAGCCTTAACATTAATCATTATTATTTTTTAAATTACTGATTCTGTGAGTTTCAGTCATTAAATTTTAGAGCTGGAAAGGATCCCGAGAGTTCATCTGACTTGGTGGTTGTTCCACATCTGGCTGCACAGAATTAGCCAGAAAGCTATTAGAGGTGGGGGAAGGGGGAAGACATTCCAAGGCTCCACTTCAGACCAGATTAGAATTTCCAGAGGTGGGATGAATGATTTCTATTTTTCACAAACCTTCTGTAGCTATACATATGCTTATACATGCATAGAATACCTCTGGGGAGGGAAACGAGGGACAAAGGTGGAGGAAATTTCTTTGTGCTCCCTTTTGTAGTGTCTGAATTTTTTACCTATTCAAAAAATAAATCCTTTTTAAAAATTAAATAATAAGCTTCCCTAGGTGAATCAAATGCAGTCAATCCACAAACCAGAATGGGGGTCTTTATCCTTTGCCCCAGAAATTCCACTTTGGAAAAGTGCAAGATTTACATGTAAAGATATGGATATCCATCATAGAAAGAAGAAACACTAACAATAAACCTAGAAAGATCCTAAATGTCCAACAATAAGAAATGGTTTCACAGATTATGATACATCCATGTTAAGAGTATTACATGTTCATGAGGTGCTCTTTAACCTGATTTTTTAATAGCACAGGAGAATATGAGAATATGACACAACAGTAAGTGGACAAGATAGGGTGTAAATGGGCACGAATGACCTAATCATAATTTGGGAGTGGAAAGATGCTGGGAAATTTCTATGAGAAAGTGAAAAGGAATACACTATAGACAACAAGAAGCCTGTGCCCTGTTCTCTGCACTCTGCTGCCTCTCTTCAGGTCCGCCCCTCTTTAGGAACCTGCTTCAAACTCCACTGAAGAGCATAAGCACTATTACCCCATAGAGTTACCCATCTTACTTGTCACATAATTATCTTATTCACCATCACATTTTTCATACCTTTAAAAAACAAGAGCTCCTTTCAGAGGAAAATATTTGCCGCACTAGGAATGTCACAGACTCTAATATCAACTACTAAACCTCAATAAATGGCTGTATGTTAATGGAATACTACTCAGTCATCAGAAAGGACGAATACCCACCATTTGCTTCAACGTGGATGGAGCTAGACAGTATTATGCTGAGTGAAATGAGTCAACTGGAGAAGGACAACCATCAGATGGTTTCACTCATATGTGGAATATAAGAAATAGTGAAAGGGATTATAAGGGAAAAGAGGGAAACTGAGTGGGGAAAAATCAGACAGGGAGACAAACCATGAAAGACTCCTGACTCTGGGAAATAAATAAAGGGTTGCAGAAGGGGAGATAGGTGGGGGGATGGGGTGAAGGAAGGCACTTGATGGGATGAGCACTGGGTGTTATATGCAAATTGAATTTAAATTTTAAAAAATGGCTGTATGTTAATCAATGTTTGCTGAGGAGCTGCAAACATGTAAGGCTTAGGCTAGCACTCTGTGTGCCCCACTCTAAAGACCTGGTTTCTCCAGGGGCTACCATCTCTGTGACAGATAAGACATAGATATAAGAAAATTAAGTAACAATATAAGAGGACACAAAAGCAGCACAGGCCCATCAATAAGTGCTACAGGAGCACACACACATTTATAGATACACACAGGGTGACTCACAGCACTGTACTATGCTCTGCCTAGTTTGTATGCAAATATTTTGGGGTGAATTAATTACTGCAGTACGATGACAGAGAATGCTAAGTGGTTAGGGATGTAGACAATACAGCACTTGTTCCCAGTGTATTTTACACTCAAAATGGTTGAGGAACATTCTTCTAACTGCTGGACTTCTCCTAGACTTGAGCTCTTGGTAAGGGGCTACACAGGGGAGACTTTAGATCTATATTGAATATAGTTTTCTTTACTCTTCAGAGAAGAAGAACAATGACA
Organism: Vulpes lagopus; assembly: GCF_018345385.1. Classification (NCBI taxonomy): domain Eukaryota; kingdom Metazoa; phylum Chordata; class Mammalia; order Carnivora; family Canidae; genus Vulpes; species Vulpes lagopus. The sequence continues at coordinate 70,113,800 of NC_054829.1, forward strand.
AGCAAGCTGTCCCTATTTTTTTCCAGGTTGGGCCATAGTAATGACTTTAATGGAATCCTTGGTGCCAGACATACTCCTGTCAATCCATACCTCATCCTCCCATCTCTGTTCTCTTCTATATAACTCCAGTTGCTCTCCTGTCTCTCTCTCTACCCCTTGTTCAAAGAGAAGCCATGGTAACCATATGGCACTCATCTTTCTGAAGATCCCACCAGTCTCTTTTAAACCTCCCAGCAAAGCAATTATCTGATTTGAAGAGAAGTTTCATCCCTAAAAAGTTGACAGGACTACAGGGAGCAAATTCAAAGTTCAACAGAATGCAGTAAGGAATGGAGAGTGAATCCTGAATTTTCCTATCCTGGATTTTCTTGGTTCTCCAGGACAGAATACATTCTTAAGGATTAATATTTGTCTATCTAGATTAATATTTGCCTATTCCTCTGACTTTGGGCAGACTTTAACCATTCTGGACAGTAAGAATTTATCTCCCAAAGAGTTCCTTCAGCAGAGTATCCCACTGCCTTGCAAGGAGGAAGTTCTTCTTCATTTCTAACCTAAAGCACTCCTATTAAAATTGAGATTTATTTCTTTGGAAGACATTCAAGGCAGCAAATTAGCATCCTCTGTATCATTATTTCCCAGGTTACTCATGCATACTAATGTTTGAGACCCACAGCTCTACCTCTAACCTTTGGAGGCTTAAGACACTTTCATTTCTCCCATGCTAATTATTCTAATTATTTTCCTTTTTAATAGGTTCCACTCTCCATGATTTCCCTTCTCTGTCTCTTCATACCTCTCTTGGGTTTCTTTCCACATCTACCCTTTATCTCCTCTTTCTCTCTACCTCCCATCCCCAAATATCCTATCCTAGATGGACAGAAGCCTTGCTTTACCACCCCCTGCTTTTCTGACCTGGCATGCTTCCCTGTTGGAATGTTAATTAGCATGTGGGATTTAATTAATTCAGCAGCTAATTAAAAATGGGAGAGGAAGAGTGGGAGAGGAGGAGGTCATGAGAGACAGAGCCCGCCTTAGTGCAGAAGGCACCGGAGATGGTTCTGGGTTGGTTGGCACCATGCCACCGCCCTCCAACCCCCTCCCTCCCATAGCACGCAGAACGAGGGGGGAGGGGCAAGAGTGAGGGGCACAGACTGGCAGAGGCTCTAGACAGACTCGTTCAGTCCTGCCGCTGCTTTGTGCTGGGGAGAAACAGAAAGAGGGAGAAAATGAGAAAAAAAGGGAGAAACACGGACAGATCCACACTCAGGAAGAGCAAAAGAAGAGGGCATCGGATCCAGTGACTCCTTTCCTCTTCAACACTGGATGAAGCAAAGAGAGATTGTTCATCCCAAAAAGAGAGCCAGCATCTTGGGGTTCCCTGGCTCCTAAGGACCACTGAGGACAAGATGGGAAAAGATAGCCACTAATCCTCAGGAGAAAAAGGGATAGCTTACTCTGACAACCAGAGACCCATTCTGCAGCCATTCTTCCCATACCTGCCTGTTTTCTCTGCAAGTGTAGGAAATGAGGAAGATAGCTATTGAAAATGAAAGATGGAGGAGTGGAGGGAGTAGGCACAGATGGGCGACGGGGAGCAAGTGGACGAGAAGGAGATTTAAAGGAAGAGGAATGAAGAGTATATATACATGAGAAGGGAAGGGAGAAGTGGGAGAAGGCAAAGGAGAAGAAATAAATAATGGAGAAGGAAGAGGAGGAAGTCAGGGGGAGAGCCACGCTTTGTTTGCCACGATGGATAAAGAGGGATGGAGTGTCCAAGCAGAGGACTTCCACATACTGATCCCACCCAGCCTAGGCCAGGCAGAGGGAGAATGGCAGTAAGGCAGGGAGGGGCAGGACCAGATCCTTCTCTGGGTCAACTAAGATGCCGGAGACAGGGAACTCATCTCACAGGACCTTCTAAATACTGGATATTTCTGCCAAACCAGGAATTTATCAAAAGCAATGGAGAAAAGCTTCCAAATGAACAGAAAAGGAGGCTAGGATGACAGGAGGCTGCAGAACCCGATTCCAGGAGCTCCAACGGGGAGATGGGTGAGGAATGGGATTTTTAGCATCACCAAGCTGGCTCTCTAAGGGTATCATCTGATACTGAGGGAAATACATCCATTAGGGGGTTGATTTGAGGATTTGAGGGATGAGAAAGAGAGGAAAGACTGGGCTTCAGAAAGCACCCCTTTGGTGGGAGGCATCTAGGAAGCTTTGGAGCTTAAAGCCTTGGAGGGAATAAAGGAGGGCAAGAAGGAAGTCTTCCATCAGTGATAGATTACATAAGGCTTGACTGAAAGAAACAGGAGGAGGGTGTGAAGCCAGATGAAGCTTTTCTGGTGTTAACTGCCATAGAGCTGAATGCAATGGCAGACAGGGGTCATTGTAGCTAAGAGACAGGGTTTTCCTGGCTAGGAATTCTGATTTGATCTCTTTACCACCTAGGGCTTCCTGCAAGAGCTAGCAGTGAGTGAATCACAATTGGGAGAGAGGAAGTAGAAACTCAGGGGCTCTTTATTCTCTAGAGTTCACCAGTGGGGCTAAACCCAAGGCTGGCAGATGAGACAAAGCAGTTCTCAGAGGAAGTTGCTACTGGCTCAGTCAGAATGGAAATACATGAATGCTTTCTGAGCCTATTTTCTAGCCCAGGTTTTAATTAACAGTAAAAACTATACGGACATTTATTAATATAGCCACAATGATGGTTTTACACTAGATTCAGGATCACTGGCACTAGTAGGAGGAAGTAGGTGGTCCATAGCCTTTTGTTCTTTTAGTGGTCCTGGAACTGAAGAGTTAGTTGCAAATAAGCAGCAAGGAAAGAGCAGAGACCAGAGTTTCCGGTATCTACTTCTAAGAGCCAGAGCTATCCAGCTTCAAGATACTTTTAAGGGGGAGAAGTCTTAGGGCAAGGGGCATATTAGCAGTAAGGTCAAATTAAACATGGAATGGGAAATAGAAGCCAGGTTTGGAAATCCCCTACCTTGATACTGCTGAGGCACTTCGAATAGGCTGGACTGTGGACACTTGAGAGAGACTCGGGCCAGGTATCTCATTCAGCCCACATACCCCAGCTCTCCCACTGCTGATGCCCTCCCTCAGCTGGCCAACCAAGGCTGGGTTAGTTTAGACATAAACCTGTCTTGCTGCTGGCTTTAAGGCTGTCAGTGACTCTGAGTATGCAATGGGAACACTGGTTTCCAAGAAGTAGCCAACAAAGTCAGACCTAGATGTCAGAGAGGGTATAGGCTCTAATGCCAGCTCTGCTAATGATTTATTTATAAAGTTTTGGACAATCACTTCCCTCTATAAGGCCAGAGTTAGAGAAAAAAAAAAAATCAACCAATTTTAGCTACAGCACCATAAGCACTAAAGGAAGAAGTTAAAACTTACAACTCTTCTAGAAGGGAACTAAAGCTGAAAAGTTCCTCCCATTCACTGCAACACATATTTACTGAGCCTTGCTTTTAAGAGAGGGACCTTAAAAAGAGAGAGAGAGAGAGAGAGAGAGAGAGAGAGAGAGCTTATTAAGGGATGCCTCGGTGGCTCAGGAGTTTAACGCCTGCCTTCAGCCCAGGGTGTGATCCTGGAGTCCTGGAATTGAGTCCCTCATCCAGCTCCCTGCATGGTGCCTGCTTCTCCCTCTGCCTGTGTCTCTGCCTCTCTCTCTCTCTCTCTCTCTCTCTCTCTCTCTGTGTCTCTCATGAATAAATAAAATCTTAAAAAAAAAAGAAAAAAGAGAGGGACCTTAACAGGGATCACTATCTATATTACAGGAGTCTGTGACCCTAACTAGAGAGTCTGAAAAAGGGCAGTAAAACATTCAGCTGAGAAAACAAAGAGTGCACTGGCCTACCTGCCTCCATCAATATGCACACCTTAGGAAGGTGAGAGAGGCAGGCAAAAGAAAGGTTTTCACAGGCACCTGCAACACAGTGAAGATAATACAGTGAAGAGTGGTGTTCTAGCCCCCATTTTCACTGAGGCTCCTTCCCGTGCTCTGCTGGGCAGGCAACTCTGCCTCTCTCCAATGTAGGAGACAGCCCTGACCCACACATACTAGGGAAGTGGGAGCCAGTCACTCTGGGACAGTCACATATGCTATGGAACATCTCCTCCCACCAGGAAATGAAGGAAGGAGGCCACATATCCATACATAATTCCAAGGGCACACACAAGGCAAAGAATCAGCACTGTTGCTCAGAGTTGCTAGGATGCTATTCATCCATTAAAATAATTCAGTAAGAGGAAAATTAGGCATTCTATTTTTTTTTTTAAGATTTTATTTATTTATTCATGAGAGACACAGAGAGAGAGAGAGGAAGAGAGACACAGGCAGAGGGAGAAGCAGGCTCCATGCAAGGAGCCTGACATGGGACTTGATCCCGGGTTTCCAGGATCACGCCCTGGGCCAAAGGCAGGCACCAAACAGCTTAGCCACCCAGGGATCCCAAAATTAGGCATTCTAGAAATTGGATCACCTTAGGATAAACAACACTACTAAGTTAGTTGAGGGGCTATATTGGTCACATGATGAGCAGTCTCCAGATAAAGTTAAGCAGCAAAGTGGGGTAAGAGCTGGGATAGTTGTTTAATGAATTTGGGCTATATTCTGGAAAGACTAAACAATAAAGGTAGCTATGGCAGAGTAAGGTGACCATGTTATATTCGCTGAGATAATGGAGACCCAGAATGGCAGGAGGAGGAAGCAGGCTACAAGAGCAAACTGATGTCCTACAGCCAGAACTGTGCTCAGCAGACAGCCAGGATGCCCACCAAGCAGGCATCATAGCTGTCCTGGCAAGAAGGATCTTCTCAGACTCAAAAGATCAATAATAGGACATCTCCTGAGGGACCAGAGAACAGGTTTTAGAGCATGTTTTTCTTCCAGAGTCTTCAAATATAGGGTAACAAAAGCATGGCTATCCTTAGCAATCTAAACCAGAAGTTTTGGGATGTAGCCCCTCTTATCTAAATTTTTGTGACTCTCTATCTCCCATTGTCCCAGCACATGGAATCAAATTCTGTGAATTCAGGTAACACAGTATTCCCTTGCCAGCTGAATGCTCATTATCCAAATCCAGGAACTGAACAAATTTGGACAGCCAAGGATACCTTTACTTTCCCACTTCCATTCACCCCCTCACAGAGCCTTGTCATTCAGCCTTCAACAGTAACTCCCCAGTTCCCCTCACCCTGCTCTCTTCTCACCCACTCTCATCCATAGCCACTTTTCATTAGGAGAATTATCTATAAGATACCAACAGTAGAAGAGATAAAGAAAGAGAAAGGGAGTATGGAAGTGTGTATTTTAGATAGGGGTGGGGGACAGAAACCTTGCAGAAAGAAAGAGAGAGAGAGAGAAATTAGAGGAAGCAAGAGAGCTGGAGCTGGGGGAGGGGAAGATGGCACTGCAAGGTGGGGGGAGAGCGCCACAAAATTAATTTGAGGAAGGGAACAGTAGAGGAGACGTCCCTGGAATAACAATCAGGCAGTTGAGAGCTGGAGAAAGGGGGGAGGGCGCCAGGGGGTGGGAGGAATGGTGTTAGGGAGGGGGGCCCAGCATTCAGAGCTACAGCAGCACCACCTATGGGCATGGCGAAGGATTACAGACAGCAACAAAAGAGGCCCCCACCTGGGCACGGGAGTCTGGGGTGCAGGTTGGGAGGAAGAAGCTATGGCTTCTGCCTTTCAAATCTCTCGGTAACCAACACGCAGGCTGGAAGAATAAATTCTATATGGCTCTCCTGGGAAAAAAGGGACTTAACAAGGTAAGGGAGGACACAGAACTCCTGGCCTTTTCCATTCCAAGGGGGTCTCCCCCTCAGAATTCAGGCAGTAGAAGGGTATAAAAGGGAAGGAATGCCAGGTACTGAAAGGAACCATGCGTGGGCCTGCTTCTTTCATTAGCTTGAGAAAGGATTTTATCTTTATTTCCAAGTGATTTCCTTTCCCCACTGGAGGTTGGAGCACAGCTCCCTCCCTGGGGCAATGGATGCCCCTCACTCAGCTGCTTTCTCCCAGCATTGCCTTGAAACTCCCAACCATCATTAGAAGCCCCCAGGGAGCCACCAAGCTCACAGAAGGAAAAGAAGGGTTCCCCCTATACCAGTCCAACAGACCTAGGAGGGGGACAGGGTGGAAAGAAAGAGAGAATGCAAAAGCTCTGCAGAGGGAGGAGAGAGAGAAATGTGATCAGTGGTATTTGTTGTACTTCGAGGGAGGAAGGATCCGTCACATTTTTAATAATAATAAATACATGAAGACAGATTTGCCAGCACTGCTGCAGCTCCTTAGGAAGTGTGGGGGAGGGGAGCCAATGCAGCTGCAGCACGGACCACTACCCCCCTCCCCTCCCCCATTAGATAGGCTCAGAATTGCAGCAGCTTTCCCCTCCCCCTCTAACCGCAATCCTCCCCATCACAGCCCACCCTTTCCCTCGTCCCTTCACACAGCTCTGCCTCTCCCTCTACCACCTCTCTCCCTTTCTACTCCCTCCTAACCCCAGATTCTTTCTTTTCTGCACTGGTCCTCATTTAATATGGTCTTACTCCAGCTCTCAGAAACCCTAGTACCCATGGAGTCCTCCCCTAATCCTGAGGCCCTGCTCTTTCCTACCAGGCCCCTTTCAGCTACTGGCAATCTCCTCCATACAACACCCCCACAGAACTAATCCAGTACATTTCAGCATTTCCTGAATTCCATCAAAAAGGGCTGGTTTTTCCCCCTATTTTTATTTCAATGTGACCTCCTTTCTCACAACCTTAAATATAATGGCCATTAAATGTGCTTGTGTTCAGGGGGTGTCAGGGCCTGGGGACTAGGTGACTACTGCCACCTACTGACCCAAATTTGTTCAGGACAGACCTTTAATATACCTCTTACACGGTAACACTCTGTTATTTCAAGAGCATCAATAGCTTAAACATGCGAAGGCACGGCTCTTGGGGCTTCTCTGAGACCCTCTCAACAATGAGATCAAAGAAATACAAAAGCAAGACTGGGCAGAGAGCCAGAGCAGTGATGCCTTTCTCCATACAGAGGCAGAAAGAGAGGCTGAGCACAAGAAATGAAGGAACAAGTTTAAGTCTCCTCAAGGGTCCATAAGCAAAGAATAGGGAACAGAGTTCCTCTCAAGAGTTGTTTAAAATTTTGTGCATCATGATATGAATGATGTTACCTCCTGTCCAGTTAGTTCAGCCAGAAAGGGAAAAGGCAGGAGTTCATCCACATGCTTCCATCAAGTTGGCCAAATCCTTGAATAAGTCTAAATATGGATCTGAGATTTACACACCTAATAGATCCCAGGGAGGACAGGGATACTCAAGATTGTTGCAGACTCTCAATCTGCTACTAATCAGAACGGGAGATTGGACAGATAAACTGGGATCTGCAAAGTGGCAGATCTATACCATGCAGCTTTCTGGATTGGCTTAGCTATGTACCTTCCACCAACAAAGGCAGGAAGATGAGAAAGCCTGAACTCTCCATGGTACTGAAAATGGACACAATCAGGTCATCCCTTCCTTATATTTTTCTAATAAAAATACATCCATGAAGATTGCTATGAACTCCTGACAAACATTTCCCCAAGCTGACATAAAACAGTAACAAAAATACGCAAAAAGAGGTCTTGGTCAAACTCTCCTCCCCCTTCTTCAGATGAAAAAACTAAGGTAGAGATACTAAATTACTTGACTAAAGCAAGGCCAAAACTCTTTTTACCATGACAAAACTGAACAAGTGCTCACATGCACTAATGACAGACATTACTTAGTGAACATTGGAAATGATCTGTTGTTAGCACTTCACTGAGGAAATCTGACATTCATGCAGTCTGAACAATCAGATAACTGAATATATGAGTAGGAATAAAGAAATAAAAAAGCAAACAAGAGCCATAAAGAAACCCCAAGATTCTAACTCTTAGTTCCGTTGCTCTACCATTGTAACAGTAGTTTTCAAACTACATTCTATGGAATTTGAAAGGTTGCTTGGAGCTACTCAGGAATCTTGAGAAAAGCAGACTATGAGAACATACATAGAGCTCCAGAATCCTTCAGCCCCACTTTAGAGTAACTTCACTTATCCAAGTAAAACTGTCAACAGTGCACTCCACATGGTATTTGATGAACCTGGGGCAATTATTCTCAGAAATTATTTAACATTTCGTTGGAAACCCCTTTTAAATAGTGCCTATCATCTAGAAAACCAGGAACAACAAGATATCCTGGGATTAAAGACTGGATTGAATTAATATACAATCCACAAGGTAGGAGTTTTTTTTTTTTAACTTTTTCAAAGATTTTTTTTAAGATTTACTTATTTATTCATGAGACACACAAACACACACACACACACACACACACACACATGAGGCAGAGACACAGGCAGAGGGAGAAGCAGGCTCCTCGCAGCAAGCCTGATGTGGGATTTGATCCCGGGTCTCCAAGATCACGCCCTGGGCCAAAGGCAGCACCAAACCGCTGAGCCACCCAGGCTGCCCAAAGGTAGGAGTTTTTGTTTGTTCAGTTAACTGTTATACCATGAAGAGGGCAAAATAGCATCTGGAACTTGTCGTTTCTTTGAAAGCAAGACCTTGAATAGAAATGGGGCAGTAGGCAAGGGGGAGCTAGACGCTATAAACTACCTACCGCTATTTTTAAAAAGGAAAAGAACAACCTGAAGACTTTCATGAACCCCAAGACACTTGAGGGCCTGCATACTCTGTTCTTGTCTAATTTATAAACCATGTAACCTTGGGCAAACTGCTTAAGTGTCTCAGTTTCCTCACTGGTAAAATATAGAGATGGTATATAATTTGTAAGGACTATGTATAAAGCTCTTAGCTTAGTATGTATAAGATTTTTTTTTTTAATTTTTTTTTTAATTTTTATTTATTTATGATAGTCACAGAGAGAGAGAGAGAGAGAGAGAGAGGCAGAGACACAGGCAGAGGGAGAAGCAGGCTCCATGCACCGGGAGCCCGACGTGGGATTCGATCCCGGGTCTCCAGGATCGCGCCCTGGGCCAAAGGCAGGCGCCAAACCGCTGCGCCACCCAGGGATCCCTCACAGAGTAAGATTTTAGAAAAAAGAAAGTGATCACTTTCCCTTGGAAGTTCCCATAACCCAAAAATCTTAATAAATTCAAAACAAATGCAATAGTTATTCTTAAGAAGCGAATGCAATGGTCCTAACAAAAGTGTTTTTGAGCTGAACCTCCTGTCCAGTTAGTTCAACCAGAAAGGGAAAAGAATCTCTGAACTTGTTCTTGTGGCTCTTTGCTTAGATTCACTGGAGCAAACAATTATGAGGGTCCTGCACAGGTCAGGCTCCCTCAGGTCTGCCAATGACTAAAAGTTCAAGGCCCCAGAAATAAGCCCATCCTGGAAGGAATCTCAGAGATTCAGTCTAACACATTCATTTTTCAGCTAAGGAAAATTGAAGGCCAAGGGCGTTAAGTGATCTGCCCAAGATCAGAGTGAATAGTTGACAGTCCCAGGTTATCTCTTACTTTCTATTAGGCTACAGCTGCCTAAAAACAGACCCCACCCTATTGGGCAGACCCGTGTAAATCCAAATTCACAGGACTCAGAATCAGTAAGAATTTAGTGATGTAGAACCTAATTATACCTCTCTCCATGACACTGTCCAGGAATGCCAACACAAAATTAGGTCTTTATGAAATCCCAAGACCTCATAAAAACTCCAATGAATTTATTCTACAGATTCAACTTCTGTCCCTTCCTGTTCCTCTTTTCACTTTCTGTATTATCCAAGGCCTGACGGATCTCTTACCAACAAAGGTCGTTCTATGGGCAGAATACAAGATCTCAGGTATGTAACTCCTACCAGTCTCTTGACTTGGACGGATAGTTCTTTGAGATTCTCAACCTTTTGGTCTTTAAGCTAGGAATTTTCTGCCTGCCTATTCCTGGCACTCTTTTGCAAGCTCTTTGTAAAAGGACTGGCCTTTACTGACAGGTAAACTGAGGTCTTAGTTGAGGGAGGGACAAAGAGGCTACAAAACACAAGACTATACTGATTCTTCATACTCTAGTCTTCTTGTTCACTCTGCGATTCTCTCCAGATAAATTCTGGAACTGACCAAAGATTGGCCCAATATTTATGCTATTTTAGAAAGAAAAAAACGTTCAGAAATGGAGACAAGGGCAGCCTGGGTGGCTCAGTGGTTCAGCGCCGCCTTCACCCCAGGGCCTGATCCTGGAGACCCAGGATGGAGTCCCCCATCAGGCTCCCTGCATGGAGCCTGCTTCTCCCTGTGCCTGTGTCTCTGCCTCTCTCTCTCTCTCTCTCTCTCTCTCTCTCTGTGTGTGTGTGTGTGTCTCTCATGAATAAATAAACAAAATCTTAAAAAAAAAAAAAAGTGGAGATAAGAGTAACTTGTCAATTGGGAAAGCTTCTATATAGCTTTTCCTAGTCAGGTATCAACGGTGGTTTCCTGAATCACTGATGCCACCTGGTGGGCAGCATGATTCATTATCAAGACCCACACATTTAATATGACTTGTATTTAATTATAACAAATAATTCACAAACTTGTGGCAATGTGGGTTGGAAAAGTTGATTACACTAATCTTCCAATATTTTTTGTTAAATAACCAATTTATCATTTCTGAGGAAAATATAGTATCAAAGGAAACTTTGATATAAAAGCCAAACTTTTCTCACTCCCTCTCCAAAATTTCACCTTTCCCTTTTATTACCCTCACCAAAAATACCCCATACCCAATGATTCCAGTCATACAATACATGTGCAAAAGGGGCTTCATAAGTAAAATCAATTTTATTAATAAAGATCTTTCCACATATCCAGAACAATCAAGGAATTCCAAGAGAATAAAACCTACATACAGTGAAATTAAAGAAGTATCCCAGGATGACAACAAATATACATATAAATATGCACACCCATAATCACCGCCGCCTCCGAAAACCTGAAAGGAAGGGAAACCAAGAATGAGGCAAAGGAGAGTTGGAAAGGCTGAGGGGACAGAAAAAAAGAACACCTAAAGAGAAGGACTCAAGGGTGGGTCCCCTGGGCAGTACTCTCTCCATCCTCCCAGGGCCAGAGACTAGAAGTAGGAAGGAAACTGAAGTAGGATAACAGTTCATTCAGGTTGCACTTTCACAGTTCTACTTAAGGAAGCCTGCATACAAACTGTGGGATCTTAAAGACAGATTCCAGAAATCTTTTTTGTGAATGATGCTGATTTTCGACTTGACAAAGAAGAACAAAGCCCACCTCTACAGAAACCAACGCCCAGTCAGGAGGAGATACTAGAAGCACTGGTGAGACCTAGGATGGCAAATCTGGAGAGCTGACATCCCAATTTGTACTGTCTACCCTGCACTTCACTATCCTAGTCCTAGCCATTCACTGACCTTTTTTCTTCCGACCTTTCTTCAGTACCTTCTTCCGCTTCTTGATAGGATTCTGATCCTGGAGACAGATGGAGAAGTGAAGGGATGGTGGTATACTTCCAAGTGTTAGCATCTCTTCCCGCATTCCACATGGTGATGAGCCCTATGTACATCTGGCTGAAATCAAGGAGGCTATCTCCCTGTGCCTGTGTCTCTGGGCCACAACCTTACCTCATCAAGATGAGGGGTTCCTCCTGTCAAAGCACTGATGTCACTGAAGTGTGTGAGGGAATGGAGTTGTGAGCTCATGACATTTGCCCGTTTTCGCCGTCCTTTCTCGCGTTTACTAACACTTAAACGCACCATCATGCTCTCCTCATAGTTAATCCTGCCACAGAAACACAGATAATGTACAACATGCTTAGTCCATATGCACAGAAAGCTGCAGCCAAGAATGAGGGCCTAGGTATTTACTCACCCCCTGTTCATACGGTTCTCAAGAAATTTCACAGCAAGTCAACAGAATATGTAAGAGCAAACTAAATGTCCAATATTGAGCTTCCTCAGTGCAATTCTTATACTAGAACTTCTCTCCTCCCTAGAAATGAACTCACAGCCCACCCACAAGAACACTTGAACTATTATACTGGAACTCTTCTACTTCACCTTTGTAAACAGCATTCCCTACATGGGCCCCTTCATTCAAATCTATCAACAGAGACTGATACTGGGGCAAATCTGATGAGTCTATATTCGTGGTACAGTTGCTTTTCTGCTTTTCTTCCCTGAACTTATCTAGCACTCTCAATGTCATTATAAAATACTGACTTCATTGCCTTGTACAGAGGTGAGAGCTGTGATAGCGAAATACAGAATTTTTAAAGCCCCACAGGGTGGAACTGCACAGACACCCCTCCAAATAGCATTTGCTCCACCTAAACTATTGGGAAAAAGAAAACATTCTTCCTCTAGTTCCTATTCTGTACTTCAGATCCCTAATTCTTAAAAACCATCAGCCCGTTTCCACTCTACTTTCTCTAGAATATGAGTTCTCTTGATACCAGATTTAATTACATTCATCCAAAGCATAAGGACAGTTTCTATGGTATAGCAAACAATTTCCAATTGCAAGGACTCAGACCTATGTTGATCCTCCTGACTCTGGCGAGTAACATGGGGATGCCGAGCATCACGGATTTCCTCTGGAGCATCTGAGTATTGCTCCTTTAGTTCTCGAATGACAGAGCTGCTCAATGCCCGTTTTTTAGCCCGTTCTAGGCGCTTTTTCTCCCGCTCAGCTTCTGTTTCATCTACGTGATAAAAAATCAGCAAGTGTTATCCCAGAACAGAGAAAAGGATAAGAGAGATGCAATTTGTGCTGAGGAGGCAGCAGCCACAATTCATACCATAATGTACTGGAACCAAGCGTGGCGGAACATATTTCTTAATTGTTCCTTTTGCAGATTTCTTCCCTGAAGCTTCAGATTGGCCTTCTTCTGTTTGATCTTCCTCCTCATCCTCAGAGCTCAACTACAGAAAGGAACATAATGTCCATAAACTTAGGAAGTGTCAGACAATAAGAAAAACCAAAGCCCGGAGTACCCTGGGGAGAAAGAAAAATCTCATATTCTACATTCTAAGACACAAGATGGGAGTCAACAGGAGAATCCCAGGAGATCTGGGATCACCAAGATCCGGCTTAGGGTCCTCAGGAAAATCAGGATAATGCAACCCCTTACCTTGCTCATCATATTGCTGGGATGAGGCTTAAAACGGAGTGGGTCATTCTCACCTGAAATAAGAAACCCAAGAGAGTTTACAAGATTTAGAAATTTATGATGGTCCCGACATAACCTTATAGCTTCTGCCACTTACTGAGGCTGCCTGTCACTGCAGTCTTGACTAGTTTGTCAATTTGATACTTCAGTTTTTGGTCCAAGGGACGAAGCTTTTCCAAAACCTATAATGTGGTTAGATAGGATTACATTATCTCCCCCAAATTAAACACACATCAGAGTCTCTATATTAAGTTGCCAGATAAAGCACCTAAAAGTAGAACAAATGAAGAAGAAAATATTTTTTTCATTTGGCTTCCTTACTTGATCATGAAAACACTAATGTAAATGAGAGCTATTGTGTAACAGTCCTAGAGTTCAGGCTGTGGAAACCTAGAACGCTAAGATGCCAAGTACTTCATACCGTGCGAATCTCCACCAGTCTCAAAACTGCAGGATGTCCCTGAAGAGACCCTCCTGAGGCTTTGTCCAGGATGAGATGGGTTAAATCCATAAGGTACATGAGCAGTAGCTGGTCTTTTACTTCCAAGAGGCTGAGACCCTGAGGTGAACAAGAATAAGAGATGCAAATTCAGATTTAGCCAGAGAATCAGGAGGAGAGCAGAAGATAAATAGGTTATATTTTCCAAGTTCAAGTTTTTCCCAATCAGTTTATATAAGGCTTCTGGAAAAGTCTCAAACAGGTGACTGTACCTAAAATAGCCACAGAGAAAACAATTATGCTAACATGAAAGAAGCAAATCTCTGAGAAGTACTGGAAGACACTAAGGGCAGGAAAAACTTATTGTTTATTGTTACTTTATTAGTATCCCCCAAATAACTATGAGGGTTTCTCAACTTCAGAGCCACTGACATTTGGGAATGGATAATTCTTTGTTGTGTAGGCTATCTGGGCCCTGCATGATGTTGAGCAGCATCCTTGGCCTCTATCCTTTAAGGCTCCTCCAAATTTTGATAATCAAAATGCCTCCACATACTGCTGAATCTTAAATTAACTTAACCAAAACAATTATTGATTTTAGCTCCATACAATAGAATTATGTGATACGGTTAAAAACAATGACCTACATATGCTGACATGGACTTAATAATTCCATGTCAGCACACTTCCTACACTACAATTCCAATTAAGGCAGGGGAAGTATGATGCATACATTTTATTTATTTAAAAGACTTTACTTATTGAGAGAGAAGGTGTGTGCATGCGTGCAGGAGCAGAGGGAGAGGGAGAAGCATACACCCCACTGAGTGCAGAGCCAGACACAGGGCTCAATCCCAATACCCTGAGTCATGACCTGAGCCAAAGTCAGATGCTTAACCAACTGAGCCACCCAAGCACCACAGAGTTTATTCTTTCACATAATAGAAAGTAACACATTAGCCAACTTAAGATACAGCTGTTAAAAAAAAAAAAGTCTTTGTGATGACATAAAATGGAACTGAAAAAGTCCACAGCCCTGGGAAGACCTATTTCAGACAGGCTAAATATTCTGCTTAAGATTACAGAGTATTAGGAGTACAGCTGAAATTCAAACCCAGTTTGACTCCAATACCTAAGCCCTAAATATCTTTAAACCAACATGCAAAGCTCTTGATCAAGATAAGCACTAGTGTGATAACAGGAAGAGAAGCAAAGATTTTAAAGACAGATTGCGTTTAAGTTTTGTTTTGTTTTTTAAAGATTTTATTTATTTATTCATAGAGACACACGGGGTGTGTGTGTGGGGGAGAGAGAGGCAGAGGGAGAAGCAGGCCCCATGCAGGGAGTCCGATGTGGGACTGGATCCCGGGTCTCCAGGATCACACCTCAGGCTGCAGGGGGCGCTAAACAGCTGAGCCACCGGGGCTGCTGGCGTTTAAGTTTTGAATCAGGCGTTTGGTAGTCAAATAATGGGTAAGTCACTTAACCTTATGGCCTCAGTCCCTTCATCTGTAACATATACAGTATTTCCTTCCTGCCCCAAAGAGTAATTATGAGGCTTAAATAAGATCATATGAAAGTACTCTGTAACCCGTAAAACACCTATTAAGGTTCTGGTCCTGAAAGATAAATTACTAAATATCTGTTCAATGAATAAACAAATACATAGTGATTTAAAAAGGTATTTTTTGTTGTTGTTGGGTTTTTTTTTTTTTTGGTAATATGTCACATGCTCTTCTTGAGCCAACCAGGCACACCCCTATACGTGATCTAATATACATGTTGGCAGCCCAGAACCAGTCAAGAATTTGAGAAGCAGGTTCTTCTGACAAGCTTAGACACTATCAAAGTTCAAAGTGAATTATAAGCATATGAGAAAAAAACAAAAACACAAAGATAAAAAAATTAGAAAAAATAAACATAGGGAAGAACAAAACTGCATGAGAAGAAAAGGCAAAAAAGAGAATATATTAAAAATTCTATTAGCTATAGGAGTGCCTGGCGGGCTCAGTCAGTGGAGCATGCAACTCTTGATCTCAGGGTTGTGAGTTCAAGCCTCACGTTGGATATAGAGATTACTTAAGAATAAAATCTTTAAAAGAAAAAAATTTTTTTTACAGATTTATTTATTATTCATGAGAGACACAAAGAGAGGCAGAGAGAGAAGCAGGCTCCCTACAGGGAGCACGATGCAGGACTTGATCCCAGTACACTAAGATCACGACCTGAGCCAAAGGCAAACGCTCAATCACTGAGCCACCCAGGTGCCCTGAAAAAAAATTCTATTAGCTATCCTTCTAAAGCACAAATCTATCATAAATTCCATATTTAAAAATCCTTCAGGGGCACCTGGATGGCTCAGCTGGTGAAGTGTCTGACTCTTGATTTCAGGTCAAGTCGATCTCACGGTCATGAGTCTAAGCCCAGCTTTCCCTAAGCCTACTTAAGGGAAAAAACAAAAAACAAAACAAAACAAACTTGACCTTCAATGATTCTTACTCAGCTACTAAAATGATTTTCATACTTTTGTTGACCTATGGAGTATTTCACTTAAATAATAACTTAGGACAAAGCTTAATATATAAAACAGGTAACACCAGTTTTCTAGTTCAAGGACCTTTTTTCATTTGGTTTCAGGAGGACCCAGGGCCCTCCTTCTACACTGCTCCATATCCAATGATCCCTAAGAAGGTTCTACAAGACCTTAATTTGGAAACCACCATATCTTGGGATGCCTGGGTGGGTCAGTCATTGACCATCTGCCTTTGGCTCAGGGCATGATTCCAGGTCAAGGGATCAAGTCCCACATCCGGCTCCCTGTGGGGAGCCTCATTCTCCCATTGCCTATGCCTCTGCCTCCCTCTCTGTGTCTCTCGTGAATAAATAAAATCTTAAAAAAAAAAAAAAAGAAAAAGAAAAAAAAAATCACCATATTTCAATTTTTTTTAGGTCTCTTTATTTTTTTAAAGATTTTATTTATTTATTCATAGACACAGAGAGAGAGGCAGAGACACAGGCAGAGGGAAAAGCAGGCTCCATGCAGGGAGCCCGATGTGGGACTTGATCCCAGGTCTCCAGGATCACACCCCAGGCTGCAGGCGGCGCCAAACCGCTGCGCCACCGGGGCTGCCCCCATATTTCAATTTTATTTTTTATTTTTTTTAATTTTTATTTATTTATGATAGTCACAGAGAGAGAGATAAAGAGAGAGGCAGAGACATAGGCAGAGGGAGAAGCAGGCTCCGTGCACCGGGAGCCCGACGTGGGATTCGATCTCAGGTCTCCAGTATCGCACCGTGGGCCAAAGGCAGGTGCTAAACTGCTGCGCCACCCAGGGATCCCCATATTTCAATTTTAATACACACATCGTTTTCATTCATCTCTAAAGTCAAGATGTATCTTTTAATCAATGGTACCTTAATGTTATGCCATGGATTAACAGGCATTTTTTTTAGTACACAAAATAAGTGGTATGTCCCCAATTAACCCAATCTTAGATTAGAAGAAATACTATAGTTGGCCTATGAAGCTCTTCACAGTGATTACTTTTCTAGTCTTATTTCCTATCCCGTCCCCAACACATTGTACATCCAATCACACTAAATGACCTCCTTTCCTGGTATATCACCATGCTTTCAGGTCTCTGTGCCTTCATACATGCTGTTTCTTTCTGTCCCCTAGACTCTGAGAAGCCTTTCCTGACTTCCTCTGTTCCTCTGGCAATTATTTAATCCCTCTCCTTGGCTTGCACAGCACTCAGGAGAACTCTATGAAGTGACTGCTATTGCTTATACCTATTGCTTTGATTGGTCTTTTCCACTAGACTTCAGTACAGAAAATGGGTCTTATTCATCTTTGAAGCTCCAGCACTTAGAACCCACAAGACACTCAATAAACCTATGATGAAGGAACTGTTGAGAACAAGTCAAGGGATGCCAACTCGTCACGTATGTCTTACCTTCTCTGTAGGATAGGCTCTAGCTTGAACTTTTTTTATCAGAGCTTGTATTTGTGCAGTTACAGCCATCACCTGAAATTATCCAAATAAAACAACTGATGAGAATATGCTCAGTCATCTTTTTGACTTATGAAGGGCAAAAGCTAAACAATGACACCTAAAAATTACCAGAGACATTGCCTAAAATGCAGGGCTACCTTCTTTTCAGTTCTGTGAAAGGATAGGATAGATGATTTTTGATACTGTAGCAAAAAAGTATAAAAAAGTTCCACCTCTTCTTAAGGATACAGAAACTATCTTACCAGACTATGGGGAGGGGATGGGAACTGGGACAGTGATGGTGGTGGGGTGAACTACCTTATGTACCTTTATCTGTACTGTTTGAGTTTTTTTTTTTTTTTTTTTGAGATTTTATTTATTTATTCATGAGAGACACAGAGAGAGAGGGAGAGACATTGGTAGAGGGCGAAGCAAGCTCCCCGCAGGGAGCCGGATGCAGGACCCAATCCCGGAACTCCGGGATAACACCCCCAGCCAAAGGCAAATGCTCAACCAACTGAACCACCCAGACGTCCCTGTACAGGTTGAGGTTTCAACCAGTACACTTGGGTACCCAAGGGGCAAATCATACCACTTTTCCCAGCATAGGTTTCCTTAGCTATAAGAATAGAGGAATTTCATCCAGATGACTTCTTTTTGGAGTTTTCTGTATTGCTTTGGATGCAGGAATCAATTACTTTGAATTCTAGCCTGAGAAGGTTTTCATTAAGTCACCTGGCTCTCATGGTATTTGGTACCATTCAATACATGCCCTCATACGACCAAAGTTTAGAGGTGAAGCACACAAAATCAAAGCCAATCCGTCACTAAACCGTCCCAAAGGGGTGACATGACTCACCTGCTCCTGAAGGTTTTTCAAAAGTGTGACGGCACTTGGCAGGTCTGACTCCAGCATCTCCTGTGAGAGAAAGATGGAGAATTAAGAAAGGCTCTTTTGTCAGAATTATGAGAGGAATGGGCTGTGGGGTGGAAAACCCTCCTCTTTCCCTCGGACACCTCACACTTCCGACATTCCCACTCCACTCCACATGCAGCCTCGCTTCACAGCCGGCCAGTCGTCCGGGTTTCTAGGAACAGCGGTAGCTTCAGCTCCGTCCCCCTACTGCTGCTCTCACCCTGCTGTGCCAAGGTGGTTACTTCCTTTCATCAGCCCCCTTCCCTTGCGCCAACAATTTGCCCAGAGCCGCTGAAGGGATAGGAAAAGGCCACAATAGCAACGCAAAGAAGCAAACTCACAGAACTCTCGGGGACCGCCATCTCCACAAAGCCCGCCTCTTCCGGGGCGGTACTTTCTGAGAGCTAACTTTGCGTTATAGACTTGATAGACAATCGCCGCTTGCAAATCTGAGCCAATAGGAATAGTGATCCCTCACTTCCGTTCCGAACAGGAAGTGCAGGAGGAAGAGCCACATCCAGCCAGTAGAATGGAAGAACTCACTAAATTCGTCAGCTCGACGGGGAAATCTAATGACGTAAAAATGCTCGTGGAAATGGGGCGCGTGATTCGTAGATTGTGCGGAATGTTTGGAGTTAAACCAATAGAAACGAGGCAAGTGACTGACCGACAGTTAGAGAGGGCCAATAGCAAGAAGAAGTTTGCTGAGCAAACGGAGAAAGTATTGGCTTCCAGACGCCGCAGGACCTAGTCGTTTTCACTACGCTGTCCTCGCGTGGCCAAAAGTGACCGCTAGGCGGCAGTCCTCGGCGGCTCAGAGGTAGCTGGGTGGCAGGTCCGCCAGTGCTGGCTGCTGCTCCAATGCAGGCCTCGCGCTTGATCTCAGACTGCGCGAGATTCCTCAGACCGCAAGGCCCTCGGGTCGGCTTGTGACCGTTGTCTCGTGTGACCCTGGAGAAGTCCCTCTGTCTCTGAGCTTTTTTTTTTCTTCTATAAATAAGAGAGTTTGGCCAGAGAAGCCCAGACCAGGGTTTAGAAACCGACAGGTAGGACACTCGCCCTCTCACCTCCTCGCCGTGTGCAGAGGGGGCGCTGTGGAAGCCCCCGCCCCGTGCCACTCCAACACGCCTCACCCCTACCCGTTTAGGGCACTGGGGACGTGAAAGCTCGGCTTACAAATGAGGAAGCCAGTTAGGATTTACGTGACTTGCCCCCTGTCACACACAGGTTCGCAGCAGTATTTGGTCCAAATCCAGCTTGTGTTTCATTATGCCCTGCCTCATCTTTTCTCAGTATTTCAAAATATGACAACTCATTCCTGCTTCTCACAGGCTGACAAAGTGAAATGGGTCGGCATTCACAGCTTCCATCATCTGCCATAAGAAATAAGCACTGCAAAGGTTAATAATGGTCTTGACAGTTGGTCTTTCCAGGGCGAGGTGACATCGAACTACAAATCAGATCTCCTGACTTGGAGCCGTATCTCAGGCAGCGTGGGAAGACACTGGTTTCTAAATCTTTGGCTGGACTCTAAGGGTTGTATCCAGTCCCCGTGCCTCTTAACATTGGTTTGCTGCCTCAGGCCCACCATGGAAGCTCAAGGGTGACTCAACAGCCTAGTCATTCTTTTTTTTTTTTTTTTTTTTTAGCTTTATTTATTCATGAGAGACACACAGAGAGAGAGAGAGAGAGAGAGGCAGAGACATAGGCGTAGCGAGAAGCTGGCTCCTCACAAGGAGTCCAATGTAGGATTCGATCCCGGATCCCAGGATCACAATCTGAGCCAAAGGCAGGCACCCAACCCGAGCCACCCAGGCGTTCCCAGCCTATTCATTCTATCAACCAATAATCTTTGTACTGTTTGTCAGGATTTGTATTATGAAAGTTGACATTTCAACATAAATTCTTATACTTGTTAGGTCACAAATAAGCTTTTCCTTTCCTTGAACTTGAAACTAATCTGTTCATATGCATTGTGATGTCAGTGAGGAAACAAATATGCTGGGGTTTTTTTGTTTGTTTTTTTTTTTTTTTTTTTGCTGTTTTGTTTTGATTATTAATTACTTGCCAATCATTCTTTCGTAAGAAAAATCTTGGAGTTAACAGTGAAGTACGTCTTTTTTTTTTTTTTTTTCTTCATGACAGAATGAGAAGCAGAGACACAGGCAGAGGCAGAAGCGGGCTCCCTGTAGGACTCAATCCCAGGTCTCCAGGATCACACTCTGAGCAGAAGGCAGCCCTAAAACACTGAGCCACCCTGGCTGCCCTGAAGTAAGTCTTTGTAAAAATTTTCCAAGACTCAACCAACACGTATTGGTAAAGAACACATCATTAAATTTATTGTTTTCTATTTCTTTCAGCAATTTCATAAACTGTCAGTCATTAATATTTGCATGCACTGTAATTCCTATCCATTCCTCTAGATAAAAGGACATGTATTTTTTTTTACTCTGACTTCTTTCAGAATTTTTCTCTTTGGTTTTTGCAGTTTGAATATGATATGTCTAGGTATAGGGGTTTTTTGTTTTTCTTTTTTGTTTGTTTTTCTATCTTTGAGGTTTTTTGTTTGTTTATTTGGTATGTATCCTGCTTGGTGTTTTTTTTCTTTTTTTTTTTCTTTTTAAGATTTTATTTATTCATAGAGACACAGAGAGAGAATGAGAGGCAGAGACACAGGCAGAGGGAGAAGCAGGCTCCATGCAGAGAGCCTGAGGTGGGACTTGATCCAGGGTCTCCAGGATCACGCCCTGGGCTGCAGGGGGCGCTAAAACCGCTGCGCCAGCGGGGCTGCCCTGCTTGGTGTTTTCTAATCTTTCTAAGTTTCAGGTTTGGTTTGGTTTCTGTCATTAATTCTGGAAATTTTTCAGCCATTATTATGTCAAGTACTTATTATCCTTTATCTCTTTTTTCTACTTTTGGCATTCCCATTATGCGTGTGTTACAACTTCTGAAATTGTGCCACAGTTATTGGATATTCTGTTCCTTTTTTTTTTTCATTTCTTTTTTCTCTTTGTATTTTAGTTTAAGAAGCTACTATTGACATTTCTACAAGCTTACTGATTCTTTCATCGACCTTTGTATAGTCTACTGATAAGACCATCCAAGGTATTCTTACTTTTTGTTAGCATTTTTTACTTTAACATTTCCTTTTTATTCTTTTCTAGAGTCTCCATCTCTACATTACCCATCTATTCTAGCATGTTGTACACTTTTTTTTTTATTAGAGCCATTAGCATATTAATCATAGTTATTTCAAACTCCCTGTCCAGGGGCACCTGAGTGGTTCAGTCAGTTGGGTGTCTCTCAGGTCGTGATCCCAGACGCCTGGGATGGAGCTCGGCATTGGGCTTTCTGCTCAGCCAGCAGTCTGCTTCTTCCTCTCCCTTTGCCCCTCTGTCCACTTGTGCATATGCTCTCTCTCTCTCTTAAATAAAAAAATTAAATTAATAAATAAAAAATAAAATCCCAGTCCAATAATACATTAATCATGTTTTTAATTTTCTGTATATTATGATGCTTTGACATCATAGGGGCCTTGCTAATCCTGGAAAGACTGCCCTTCCCTGAGCTAGCTAAATTCTAAAGGTAAACCCAGCTTTCTTTTTTTTTTTTTTTAATTTTTAAAAAGAAAGATTTTATTTATTTATTCATGAGAAACACAGAGAAAGAGAGAGAGAGAGGAGCAGGCTCCACGTGCAGGGAGCCCAACGCAGGACTCGACCCCGGGTCTCCAGGATCACGCCCTGGACTGAAGGTGGCGCTAAACCGCTGAGCCACGGGGGCTGCCCTAAACCCAACTTACTTACTTTCTTTCTTTCTTTTTCTTTCTTTCTTTCTCTCTCTTTTTTTTTTTTTAGATTTATTTATTTATTTATGAGAGAGAGAGAGAGAGAGAGAGGCAGAGACACAGGCAGAGGGAAAAGCAGGTTCCATGCAGGGAGCCCGACGCAGGACTCGACGCGGGACTCGACATGGGACGCCACACTGGACTCGACGCAGGACTCCACACGGGACTCCAGGATTGCGCCCTGGGCCAAAGGCAGGCGCCAAACCGCTGAGCAACCCGGGTATCCTCTAAACCCACCTTTCTTATGCAAACCACTCAATCCAAAGTCCATGTCTCCATCCATCTCCTTTATCTCTTAATATCAAGCCAATATTTCTCCTGCTCTAAGTGACCCCAGGGACAGGTACATAGACAACTAGAGACCACCACTATAACCAAAAGCTCACTACAAATCATTCAAATTAACCAATCCTAAGATGTTTGCCCTGTCCTGTCTTGCATTTACCACAGAAGATACAATAAAGGATTGTGTTGATGCTTTCTTTTGTCCTTTTGCCTCCTGACTGGCTCTGGTGCTCCCCTGTGTGGCCCTGTGTCTCATAGCATGTCCCCTCTTCTCAGGGATTGTGAGTAATGAACTCTTCTTTCAAGGCCATTTACTCTGTCCTCTTACCATACCTGATTAAAACAAAATCCTGGGAACATGTATGTTCCCTGCCATGTATGAATCTGGTTCTCATATTGCTTTGTCTCCTCAGATTTGGGGGGTCATTTTTTGTTAGCTTTTTAGCATGACTTGTAATTTTTTCTTAAAAACAGGTAACGATGTACTGGATAATAGGAACTGAGGTGGATAGGTCTTTCATATGAGATTTTATGCTTATCTGGCTAGGAGTTAGGCTGTGTTTACTGTTTGCTATAGCTGTAGGTGTCAGAGATTTCAATTTCTTCTGATGTCCTTTTTGTCTCCTCCATTGTCTTTGGTTTCCCTTGAAACTCCTTCTTAAACAGAATCCAAGCCTTTCAATTCTTTCTGCTATAACCCACTGTTATTACACAGGAGTCCTATTGATATGGTGATAAGGTGAAAGGGAAAGCATCCTATCATCCTATGATTGGATCTCAGTATTCTAGTGGGCCTATGTCCCTGGGCTGTGACCTTCATGAGTGCCTCTCAGTTTTTTTCCCCCTTTTGTGAGACAGGAAGACTGGAGGGGTCTGGAGTTGGGTAATCCCCCTGCCCCAAAGTCATGTATGGCTTTGGTGAAGGCTTTTTCCTTGCTGGATAGGCTTTTGTTATGGAGAAACCTCTGAGCTTATTTAAAAATCGTTACATTACCTTCCCTTGGCCAAACATGAGGGAATTTTTCTCTAGCCTTCACCATGAGAACCTTGTGGGGCTCCTGGATGTAAACTCCACAAAAGTCAGGAGCTCACCTTAGACTGGACTCTTAGGAGTTATTAACTCTCCAACTACCCACACTCAGCCTCTGGCAAGTCTTCAGTTATCATTGAAGTGTTCCTATCAGTTGGCTGATTGGCTCCAGCAGCTCCTGACTTTTGTCTGTATTCACCTACCTCTCCAGTTTTTAGGGTGGCAGTTTGTTATGTGACCTCAATTCTCTGATGGAACTAATAGTTTGTAGTTATTTGTATCAGCCTTTTTCTTGTTGTTAGGATGGGAGAGATGACTTACAAGCTATTTACATGTTGTAAATAAAGTACTCTTGGGACGCCTGGGTGGCTCAATGGTTGAGCACCTGTCTTTGACTCAGGGTGAGATCCCGCAGTCCTGGGATGGAGTCCCACATCAGGCTCCCTGCATAGAGCCTGCTTCTTCCTCTGCCTGTGTCTCTGCCTCTCTCTCTGTATCTCTCATGAATAAGTAAAATAAAATCTTAAAAAAAAAAAAGTCCCCTCACCAGATTCTTCATCAGCAATATGCCTTCATTTTAAACTTAAAAATGTTGTCCATGCTTACCTTTCAACTAGAAAAGTGATTTGTATTTTAACTAAATAAGTACTAAAATTTAGTTACCACTTATGATCTACATAGATATCACTGTAACTTGTGCCGTCTGCATAAAATACTCAAACACGTTATAAAGTTACATCAATATGATTGAACAAATCAGTCTTTTGACACCAATTAGGTTGGCGGTGTGTTTAGGGATAAATACTGGACATAACACATGCTCTTAATATGTATACTACAGTATAACAATATCTTATGTTTACTAGTTAAAATAATCCTACCAAAAGAATAAAGCCATATTGAAAATTGGTATAGCCATTATGGAAAATATTATGGATTTTCCTCAAAAAGTTAAAAGTAGAACTACCTTACCATCCAACAATTGCACTGCTAGGTATTTACTCAAAGAATATAAAAATGATGGGATCCCTGGGTGGCGCAGCGGTTCGGCGCGTGCCTTTGGCCCAGGGCGCGATCCTGGAGACCCGGGATCGAATCCCACATCGGGCTCCTGGTGCATGGAGCCTGCTTCTCCCTCTGCCTGTGTCTCTGCCTCTCTCTCTCTCTCTGTGACTATCATAAAAAAAAAAAAAAAGAATATAAAAATGCTAATTCAGAGGGATACATGCACCCTAATATTTATAGCAGCACTATCTACAATAGCCAAATTATGGAAAAAGTCTAAGTGTTCACTGACTCATGATGGGTGGAGCTAAAGACTAAAGAGTATAATGCTAAGGAAAATATGTCAGTCAGAAAAAGACAAATGCCGTATGATTTCACTCATATGTGGAGTTTAAGAAACAATACAAATGAGCAAAGGGAGAAGAGAGAGAGAGGCAAACCAAGAAACAAACTTTTAACTTAGAGAACTAACTGATGGTCACCAGAGAGGAGATGGTTGGGTGGGGGAGTGGATTAAATAGAGGATGGGGATTAAGGAGTGGACTTGTGATGAGCATCAGGTGTTGTGGAAGTGTTGTATACCTATATTGTACATCTGAAACTAATATTACACTGTTAAGTAACTGGAATTTAAATTAAAACTAAACAAAAGAACAAAGCTGTATTTTGTAGAAAAACTGTCTACACTGCTTTAGTTTTTTAAAAAGAGTTTTATTGAGGTATAATTTATATACCATAAAATTCACCTGTTTTAAGTGTGTAATTCAATAACTTTTAAAGAAAATTTACAGAGTTGTACAGTTATCACCACAACCCAATTTGGAACATTCCCATCATTCCAAAGGGATCCTTCATGCCCATTTGCAGTTTATCATCATTCCTGTTTATAGCCTTAGGCAATCACTGCTTGCTTTCTTTATAGATTTTCCTTAACTATACATTTCATATATATGAAATCATATAGTATGTAGACTTGTTCATCTGGCTTCTTGCACTAAGCATAATGATTCTGAGTTTCATCCATATTTTAGCATATATCAATGCTTCATTTCTTTCTTTTTTTAATATTTTATTTATTTATTCATGAGAGACACACAGAGAGAGAGGCAGAAACACAGGCAGAGGGAGAAGCAGGCTCTACGCAGGGAGCCCGACGTGGGACTCAATCCTGGGTCTCCAGGATCATACCCTGGGCTGCAGGCAGTGCTAAACCGCAGTGCCACCAGGGCTGCCCCTACTTCATTTCTTTTTATTGCTGAATAATATTCCCTTATGTAGATATACACATCTTATTTATCCATTTATCAAATAATGAACATTTGGATTATTTCCACTTTGGGGCTATTATGAATAATGCTGCTATGAACATGTTTATGCAAGTGTTTGTGTGGATATATACTTCCATTTCCATTGGGTAATTAGAAGTAGATGGCCAGGTCATCTGATACATGTATATTTACCTTTTTAAGAAACTTTCAAACAAAAAAAAATAAAATAAAATAAAAATAAATGTAAAAAAAAGAAACTTTCAAACAATTTTCTAAAGTAGCAATGCCATTTTACATTCCCACCAGCAATGTTTGAGGGTTCCGGTTTCTCCACGTGTTTACCAAACTTCTTATTGTCTGTCTTTTTTAGTATGGCCATTTTAATGGGTGTGAAGTATGGATGTGAAATGGTATCTCATAGAGGTTTTAACTTAAATTTAATTTGATTTGAGGAGAGACCTGGTGGCTCAGCAGTTTAGCGGAGCCTTCAGCCTAGGGTGTGATCCTGGAGATTTGGGATCGAGTCCCACATCAGGCTCCCCGCTTGGAGCCTGCTTCTCCCTCTGCCTGTGTCTCTGCCTCTCTCTCCTTCTGTGTCTCTCATGAATAAATAAATAAAATCTTTTTAAAAAAAATAAATTTTATTTTAGTATCTTTTCATATGCTTATTTATTAGCCGTTTGTATGTCTTTGTTGAAATGCCTTTTAAAATCTTTTGACAAAAAAAAATAAATAAAAATAAAAATAAAAATAAATCTTTTGACAAAAAAAAAAATTTTTTTTTTGACCATGTTAAAATTCAGTTGTCTTCTTATTGAGTTGTAAAGTTTCTTTATATATTCTTAACACAAGTCCTTAATCAGAAACATGATTTACAGGTATTTCTCCAAGTCTGAGGCTTAAATTATAATTTTCTTAATGGTTCTTTTAGGTACAAAAGTTTTTAATTTTTATGAAGTCCAATTTATCAATTTTTCTTTTATGGATTGTGCTTTTAGTATCATATGTAAGAATTTGTGCCTAACCTCCCGGTGCATGGAGCCTGCTTCTCCCTCTGCCTGTGTCTCTGCCTCTCTCTCTCTCTGTGACTATCATAAATAAAAAAAAAAAAAAAGAAAAAAAAAGAATTTGTGCCTAACCAAAGACTTTCCCTGTGTTTTCTCCTAAAAGTTTTATAGTGTGGAATCTCAAATTTAGGCCTATTGCTCATTTTAAATTATTTTTGTGTATGGTGTGAGGTTAAGGATCTAAATTTATCTTTTTGCATGTAGATTTTCAGCATCATTTGTTGAAAAGACATTTTCCTCCAGTTGCTTTGGAATTTTTGTTGACAATCAATTGATCTAGTTTAGTTTTAAATTTTAATTAAAATTCAGTGTCTCAGTTGTTCTAAACACATTTCAAGACTTTAATAACCACATTTGGCTGGTAGCTACTGCACTGAACAGTATAGCTCTGGGGACACAAAGATGAAAATATTACAGTCTCTGACCCCAAAAACCTTACAGTCTGGTAACACAAACTTAAGAAAATTGAAACAGTGTATAAAATGAGAAACATGCTAAAAATAAAAAGCAGAGGGGGAAGGGGAATATTTGTGAATATATTAAACAAGTAGCTATATATATTGGTCAGGGATCTCCAGAAACAAAGCCAATAGGAGATATTATAAGAAATTAGCTCACACAATTATGGAGGCTAAGAAGTTCCACAATCTGTTGTTTGTAAGCTGAAAACCCAGGAATGCTGGTGGTTCAGTAGCAGCCCTAATCCAAAGATCTAAAAGCCATGGAGAGTCAATGTAAATATTTAAAAATATTTATAAAATATTTAAAAATATATATAAACAATCTAAATATTCAATTAGTAAATTTTCATATTCTAACTCAGAAATTTAAAATATAGCCCCATAGCTCCATTTATCGATATGTAGCTTCCTTTATATGCCAAGCACTATTCTGAACACTTATATGTATTAATTCAGTGGTTTTCAAAGTGTTATCCTCAAACCAGTAGCATCAGGTATGCAAATTTGGGGACCCCACCTAACCTATGGAATTGGAATCTTTGAGGATCTCTGAGGCTGGGACCTAAGAAACTGTGTTTCAACAAGCCTTCCATGTGATTCTGCAGCATGGCCAAGTTTGAGGTATCACTGAACTTACTTAATCCTCACAGCAAACCCATAAGATTGGCAATAATGTTTTTGTCCTCATTTTACAGATATTAGTGGAATATCTACAGTCATAAATATGATAAAAATCTAAGATTGTAGAAACACAGAATGCTCACTGATAGAACATAAGTTTGTATATAGTATGTACACACAGAGAAAAATATCTCTCTCACACACACGTTGTCTACTTGGAAAGAAGTAGAGAAATAAAAATAGTTAATGTGATTGGATAGGAAACCTTGGGTGTCATTTTTTTTTAAGATTGTATTTCCTTATTCATGAGAGACATACAGAGAGAGGCAGAGACACAGGCAGAGGGAGAAGCAAGCTCCCTGCAAAGAGCCCAATGCAGGACTCAAGCCCAGGACCCCAGGATCACACCCTGAGCCGAAGGCAGACACTCAACCACTGAGCCACCCAGGCATCCTGAAGAGACCTTTATTTAATACAGAAGGCTTGTTTGGGTTTTTGTTTTTTGTTTTTTGTTTTTTTTGTTTGTTTTTGGCAGAAGGCTTGTTTGATTCACTTCACAAAAGCATGAACAGATGATGTATCTCTTCTGTAACTTTTTTAAAAAGATTTTTATTTTATTTATTTGACGCAGACAGAGAGCCAGAGAGCACAGGTGGGGGAAACAGCAGAGGGAGAGGGAGAAGCAGGCTCCCCATGGAGCAGGGAGCCCCATGCAGGGCTTGATCCTGGGACTCTGGAATCGAGGTCTGAGCCAAAGGCAGCTGCTTTACCAACCAAGCCACTCAGGCACCCCTCTCCTGTAACTACTTAGAGACAAACTGAATTAACACTAACACCAACTATGATAGAGGAATACTTAACTGCAAGAGCTAAAAAAAACCTCTGCTCAACAAAGTTGTGATGACAACCAACAAACCATTAAAGACATGGATCCCCAAACATGGCTAAGGATGGGTTATAGGGATGACCCACTACATCTCACAACACAGCATCATAGACAGGGTAGGGCCAAGGGGGCCTGGAAGGGTCGGTTGACATGTTAACTGTGATGCATAAAACTGAATCTTACAGCAGGGCAGAAGATATAGATCTTTACCTCTCAGAGAGCTTTATCTGTACTGGTAGTTCATGCTGTGGTCTATGCTACGTGATGACTGGGAGGAGTGAGGAGGGCCTGCGTTGTGCCTAGAGGGGCAGACAGAAAGAGTCCTGACCAAGTCAGGAAGATAGGAAAGCCCAGCCTGGGATAAGGGAGCTATACATAGTCCAGTCCATCCTGTGAAGGGATAAGCTGTGACCAGGTTATGAAGTGTCTTTAAATGTCAGCCAGAGGACCCTAGGCTTTGTCTCAGAGACAACATGGAGCCCTAGAAGTTTCTACAAATGACAGATATGTAAGAAATGGTACTTTAGAAAATGGAGTCTGCCAGCCATTTGGTGCAATGAACAGTTGGAAGACTAATCAAGGTGCTGTTGCAATTATGCAGGTATGAAAAGGGGCACAACTGAACAGGTAGACTGCAAGGAACTAAGAATTACTAGATGGGACCTACTGAAATGGGGTAGATCTTGGAGAATGTTGTCACTGTGGATGCTAGAAGGAAGTCCAGACTGGCTCGGCAGCTGATAAAACGAGTATGTCTGTTAAATAGTCAGGAAGATGTTCTAACAAGGGGGCACTAGAACAGGTTTGGAAAGCTAAGCAGACTAGTGGTAAGGATAGATATCACTCAGGCACTGAGTCACTGAGTGACTCAGTCAATTAAGCATCTGCCTGTGGCTCAGGTCATAATCCCGGGATCCTGGGGTCCAGCCCCACATCAGCAGCTTGCTGCTGCTCCATAGGGAGCCTACTTCTCCATCCTCTCTGTTGCTCCCCCTGTTTGTGCCCTTTCCCTCTCAAATAAATAAATAAAATCTAAAAAAAAAAGAAGAAAAAAATAGATAACACTCACTGAACATTTGCTGTTTGTTGGCAGCTGTGCTTATAACTTGTTTTCTTTTCCCTTAGCTTTCTTGAGGTGTAGTTGACAAATAAAAATTGTGTGTATTTAAGATGTACTATACGATGTTTTGATACATATATACATTGTGAAATGATTACCACAATCAAGCTAATTAACAAATCTATCACCTTATATAATTACCTTTTCATTTTGGAGGTGGTGTTGAGAACAATTAAGATGTACTCTCAGCAAATTTCAAGTACACAATACAGTATTGTTAACTATAGACACTGCGATATACATCAGATCACCCGAATTTATACATTTTGCATGTCTGAAATTTTGTTCCCTTTGAACACTTCCCTCAGAGGTTGGTAAGCACCATTCTACTCTGTTTCTGAGAGTTCAACCTTTTAGATTCCACATATGTGTGAAATCATGCACTTATTTCCACATGCACTTATTCCACATATGAGTGAAATCATGTGACTTATTTTACTTATCATAATGTCCTCCAGTTCCATCCATGTTGTCACAATAATAAGATTTCCTTCTTCTTAAAGACCGAATAATATTCCTTGTGTGTGGAGTCAGATTTTCTATATCCATTCATCCATTGACAGACACTTAGGCTATTTCCATGATTGACAATTGTAAATAATGCTCCAATGAGCATGGGAGAGGAGGCAGATATCTCTTTGAGATGGTGATTTCATCCCCTTTGGATATATACTCAAAAGTAGGATAACTGGGTCATGTCATAGTTTTATTTTTAATTTTTTGAGAATCCTCAATTTTTTAAATAACTCCACATACATGATTCTTAAGCCAAGTGTATGGAATAGGTATTACCATATTCCATAAGGGAGCTTTACTGTAACAGGACTTGGCTGTTACAGTAAAACTGTACAGTAAAACTGAGGTTTTAATGCTGAGGTTCCAAGCAAGATCTTCCTGGTTCCAAAGGCTGTGCCCTTTCCTCTGGATTAGTGCTTTCAAATATCAATGTGCATTAAATCACTTGGGGGGGAGTATCTTGTTAAAATACAGATTATGTTTCAATAGACCTGTGTTGGGCCTGAGATTCTACAGTTCCAACAAGCTCCCACTGATGCAGATGCATGAGTTCATGGATCACATTTTGAGTCACAAGACTTTGCAGGACACTCATTTTTTTTTCCTCAGAGCGGTTAAGTAATTCACCCAAGTCAAAAGCTGGTCCATAGTAGAACCAGGGTTTTTGAACACAAGTCTATTTGATTACAAAATCTACGTTCTTAGATATTAAGATATGTTGTCTCCTTTTATTAGCAGGAGACAGGGCCCCCAGCTTCCCGTGTGGGGCTTAAGGGAAAAATCTAATCTCTGGGTAGATGGGAGCCAGAAAAACTAAGAGGGTTACCAAGACAGGGACTCTGGCAGAGGGAACACAACCAGGGCTCAGTTACCAGACTGGGGCACAGGGTGGGGCCCAAGTCTTAGGAACAAGATAGAGGCTAAGTTTCTGGAACTACGCACAGGGGCAAGGATAACTAGATGCTGAAACTCCAAGTCCAGCTGGAGCTCACTTTATGCCTCCTGTGTGGGGCCTGATCAGGGACAGGACTGACCTGCAGGTGAGACAAAGTAGAGCAGAGGAGAAAATAGACACAGAGTTGTGAACCAGGGCACCTTCCTACCTTCCTCCCCAGGATCCTTGGCACTCCCCAGAGAGGCTAGGCTTTCTTACAGCTCACCTGTATCCTGGGGGGGCTATCAACCCCATTCCCTGCACTCTCATTTCCCACCCTCCATTCTCTTGATTTCAAGCCTTCCTCTCATCTCAGTCCTCCATTGTACACACTCCCTGTTTGTACAACAGGATAGTTCCATGTTTCAACACCTTAACCTATCAACCTTGCTCTATTAGGACTCATAAAAAAAAGTCTGCTTTTTCTCCGCCCCCCCCCCCAACCCCTCACTCATTTTTCTTCCCTTTGATTGGCCAGGGCACAGGGTAGGTCTCTGGGAAGTCAGAAAGCAGTATTAGTATTAGTATTACTATTAGCAGTACTAGTACTAGTACTAGTATTAGCCTCAGTGCATCTGCAGTGGGGTATGAGAGGCCCATGGGAGCAGCACAGAGCAATGTGAGAGTTGAGAGTAGGGTATTTCAGATGCTTCTGGGCTTATACTTTTGCATCAGGAAAGCAGCCATCCATGCTACACCAGCTGTCGACTCAAGGGCTGCATCAGATCATCAACTATATTAGGATCTTGGACAGAACTTTTGATTGACTTTTGGCTAAAGGCCACCTCAGAACTTCCACAACAAAGGACAGATACAAATGTGAGTTAAAGAATAAGTTATAGAGCCTAAAACAGAAAAATGACCAGATAAATTTTTGAGCATGAAACATGAGACATTTCAGAATTGCCTTTGCCAAAGAAATGATCAGAGATTATCAAGTCTTGTATACAGATACAGATAATAGCTTCTGCCACATATTAGGATGATTTCCCATGACCTGAGAATCCACCATGTGCGTGCTATCACTTCTGCCCCCAAGAAGAGTCTCTGTCCAAGTTAGTCTCTCCTAAAAGGAGAATGTCCAAGGGGCAAAAAGAGCCAGGGCAGAAAGAGGATGTTTGTCAACATCTTCTTAGAAATCCTTTATCAGCCTCCTTGATTCACCTTAAAATTCATTTTGGAAAAAAAAAATTCGTTTTGATTCATTTTTGAGAGCTGATTACTGGTTAGCCTCTGGAGACTCTGGTAACCATGCAAATGCAAAAAAAAAAAAATCATGCAAATGCAAGATGAGAAGAGACCTCTGGAATCAGAAGCCTCCAAAAACTACAAACATTTAATTTTTGTATATCCCAGTTAAAAACAATCTCAATGTATATTTTATCCATACACATAAAAGGGCCTGTATGGATACCCTCTAACTACTAACGTGGTCACCTTTGTGGAATGGGACTGTGAATAGGAAAGAGGTTTCGCTCCTTTTGCCCTATAGAAGATGCACTGTTTGAACATTCAAAGTCATGAGCATTTCTTTTATATTAGGGACAAAGGAGAGGAGGAAGGGAGGGAGGAAAGAAAAAGAGATTTGAAAGAGAAAAGAATATACAGAAAGGCAAAAAATGCAAAAAGAGGGAGTGAGAGAAAGAAAGGGAATAAGAGAGAGAGAAAAGGAAGAAGAGGAGCTCCCTCTACCCTCGCCCTGAATAAGATCCAGGGAATCTCATCTATGTCCCTTATCCTGCAGGAGCAGTTGGAGCCCTCAGAGGAACACAGAACAGCAGCTGTCCACCTTCTTTGGTGTATTATTCATCACATATTTATTTTATTTCAATTTGCCAGAGTTGAAAGAGCTCAAAATAAAAATACACATAATTTTTGGACATTTAAAATATTTTTTAAAAAGATTTTATTTATTTATTCATGAAAGACACAGAAAGAGGCAGAGACACAGACAGAAGGAGGAGCAGGCTCTCTGCAGGGAGCTCGATGCAGGACTCAGACCCCCGGTTCAGCCCAGGGCTGAAGGCAGAAGCTCAACCACTGAGCCACTCAGCTGTCCCTGGCCATTTAAAATATTAAACAATGAACAACATTTAGGGGAGACTTAGGAGCAAGAGGCAGGGGAAGGGAACACATAAAAAGAACATGTTGAGCAAGAAAGAAATAGCAGGTTCAAGTAAACAGCAACACATACCAGTCTGTTTAAAAACCCCAGGAGGCCTCTACTCCTTGTCTAAGCTCTGAAACTTTGTTCCCTAGAGGCTGGGCCAGAAAGGTAAACCTAGAAGACTTAGTCTCCCTTTTTCCTTCAGAATGCCTGCAGCATTGGCCAGTTGCCATGGATGTGGTTGCTCAAGACCCAACCCTTTGTTCAGGATCCATCTGGCACTTACCTTCCACAGAGGCCTCCCCTCATTGCCCTCTGCCCTGCTGCTCTACCTTCAGGGACAGCACTTCTCCATTCCTGTACTTATGTCCTAAAGTTTTCTGTTATTTTGCATATGCTAACTATTGTCACTCTGGACCTGTGATCATGTTGGCCACGTGTTCATGGATCTGAAAACTCTTTGAGGACAAGGAGGCCTCTGACCTGGCTCTTTACCCCTTTCAGTGTCTAGGGCCTGCCTGGTCCACAGAAAATGTGCAGTGACCTTCCCTCCCCTTCTCATCATCTCTCCATGCTCTCCCCCAGTGACATTGCCAGAAGCCAAGAAGGACCATGGTTAACAGATGACCACACAGGCACGGCTGTCTAATTCTAGCCAAGGGCATGAGGGAAAGGACAGAACCCAGGGACCTGTGGCCTCTTCTATGAGAGGACACAGGGCTAATAATAGGAGGGGAGATTAGGGAGGGATTTGAACTGCATTGTTATCTCACAGGAATGGCCTTTCAGAGTCTTTTTTTTCCAAGCTCTTCCAAGACCAACACCACCCCCTCCTTTGCCCTGTGTCCCTCTGAAGGAGTGCTCATAGTCTTTCACCACTTCTTTCTCTCCTCTTTCCATCTGCTCTTCTCTGTTATCCCCTGTCCATTCTCTCCCCATCCTGTCCTCCCAGCCCCAGTCTTCTTCTGCCCCTCCCCAGTCCTCGTACCTTTTCTATCTCCTGCACCTATTTTCCCTACTTCTCTGCCTTGATCTGCTTCCTTCCACCACTCCCACAAATCTTTCATACGTATCCTCCTTGCCCACTTCTGGGCACCACTCCCAGCCCCTCTCCTCCCAGGCACCTCACTGTCTTCAGCTTCAAACACCAGACCTGTTTTCTAAGCTGGTGGCCTTTGTCTCCCCTTTCCTAACACCTTTGAACCAACTTCTCCTTCTGCCTCTGTCCCCTTGCTAAGCCCTCCCTCAGAGCTGAGCTGCACAGGTGCAAGTAAAAGAGAGATTGGGGTGGGCTGACAGACTCCACTCCCCTAACAACTAAAAATCACCACCACCAGATAACAGGCATTGGGATACCTCTGAGAACAAGACTCAGGGCACACAGGCCATAGGAGACACCTCCCTGATCCAGCCACAGCTATTCTTAGGAACCCAGTACCACAAAAGGGCCTTTTGCTGTATTTCACACCACGCCCACGGAGCTGCTCTTGGGAGCCAAGCTGTAATCTCAGAGACAAGGGGCCCAAGTTCGGGGGAAACTGTGGAAACTGTGCCCCCAGCCCAAACTTCTCAAACCTATGAGACTCTGCCCTTGGGGCAAGGTCACCTCCCCCCCATGACACACAGCCACAGCCACACAGCCACACAACTCTGCCACTCTCTCTGCATTCTTGGCCTATTCACTCCACAGCTGAACCTCAGCTCTGCTGGCCCCTACCCTACCCCCCCACAGTACCTCCTGGTCTGCCCCTCTCACTCAGGCTCCCAAAGGACCCTTTTCTGGCTCTCCTCTACTCCCAACAAACCAACTACCTCACCATCTTGCTTCCTCCCCATTCTTCTTGCTCAGAATGGTTCAGGCTGTTTTGATCTAGTAAATCCTCAGCCTGATTGATAAAGCCTTTCCTTCCTTGCTGTTGGTAGGGAAGCTAAGATCCCAGCTCTGGTGCTTTCAGGGTGGAAGAGACTGACCAGCTCTCAGTCTTCAGTCTGGTCCGTGGTTCTGAGGTGTTCTGGCAGTCAGGCTGTCTGCTGCCCCTGAAAAACTCCCTTAGGAGAAAACAGCAGCCAGCTCCCCGGGCTCCTCCTTTGTTCCCAATCAGGCCCGGGGGAAGTTGCTTGCGACCCGCCCTCAGGGCTGAAAGGACCCACTTAATGTGGTAATGTGTGTATCTCTTCGTGTTCTTAATCAGTTGCTAATAGTTGTATGGATTTTGCCACAAGTGCAGCAAAGGGCAGGAATTAAATAGAAAGGTCAGCCTTCCACCCTGCCTTCCGCTGCAAGGAACCAGCAGCAATCCCCTGGTAGGGTTATGGGCTGGGGCAGGTGGAGGCACCTGCACAGTCAAAGCGGCAACATCATAATTCCAGGTAAAATAAAAATACTGAGGCATTAGCAAGCAGAAGAAGCTGAATGACAGGCGCTACTTGTGCTTCTGGTTCACTCTCTAGGGTGAGATCCCTGCCCTCCAGCCCTACTTTGTCCTCATATAGTGGGCCACAGGAGGCCAGGACCTTTCTCAGGCAAGTGGGTAAGGATCACAGGATGACAGCATGGCTGCTCCAAGCTTTGCTCTGAGCTCCTGGGAAGTGTGTTTGGAGGTGAGGGGGAGTTGGCTGAGCCTTTCGCTTGCAAGCCTGCTTTATGGTGGTGCGTACCCCAACTCTCCAGGTATTCCCAAACCACCACTCAGGCTTCCAGAGAGAGAGAGGCAGGAATAGGAAAACAACTGGAAAATGCAAAAGGGAATGGGAAACAAAATAAGGGTATTTCTTATCACCTCTCTTCATGAGTTCAGGATTGCCCGATCTTTTTCTTTTTTTTTTTTTTTAATGTTTTTAAGATTTTATTTATTTATTCATAAGAGACACAGAGAGAGAGGCAGAGACACAGGCAGAGGGAGAAGCAGGCTCCATGCAGGGAGCCCAACGTGGGAGTCAATCCCAGGATCTGGGATCATGACCTGAGCCGAAGGCAGATGCTCAACCACAGAGCCACCCAGGCGTCCCAGGATTGCCCGATCTTAAAAGCACAACTAACTGTGTTACTTGACCCTCTTCCCTTTTAGTTTCTGTCTAATCTCTTTTATTTCACTGCCAAGCTCCTCAAATACACAGTGGCCACTCACTGCCTCCACTGCCTGGCCGTTCATCCTTTTCCTAATACCTTCCTGCAGCCTGGCTCTGCCCTGTGACTCTATGGAAGGTCCTTGCTCCAATGTCACCCAAGTTCCTTATCTCTGTCTCCCTGCCACTCAGCCTTTCTTTGGCATCTGACGCTGTGGCCACCTGCTCCTCTTGAAACTTCTGGCTTCTAGGAAACTGCCCTTCTCCTGTACTCCTTGGTTCTTAGACCTCCTTCTCCCTTCTCTGTGAACTTCTCTTTCTTCTCCCATCTTTGCACCATGAGTATCTCCTGGAGATTTTCCTCTTGTCTCCAATTCCGTGGCTCCTTCTGTGTGCCCTCCCCACCAATGCAGTGGGTCTCAGGCACCAGCCCTGATCCCTAGTCCCATTATTCAAGCTTCCTACAGGAGAGCAAAATGTCCTCCATTAGCTGCCCCTCCAAACCCCTACACCAAACATTTTGTCCTTCCTCCTGTCTGTGGAAAAGCTTGTCCCCGTTGCTACTACCCCCATCCTTGCCAAATCTTGTGGTCATGAGTCTTCCTTCCTCCTTTCCTGTATCCAGTCTCTCAGCAAGGCATTTCTTTCTTCCTTAGAAACCCTTCCATCGGGCAGCCCCAGTGGCGCAGCGGTTTGGCCCCGCCTGCAGCCTGGGGCATGATCCTGGAGACCCAGGATCGAGTCCCCACGTCCAGCTCGCTCCCTGCATGGAGCCTGCTTCTCCCTCTGCCTGTGTCTCTGCCTCTCTCTCTGTGTTGCTCATGAATATATAAATAAAATCTTAAAAAAAAAAAAAAAAAAAGAAACCCTTCCATCCTTGCCCCTTTCTCTTCACATTTGCTGGCCCTGCCCTCCTCCCAACCTTGATTGCTACTCTGCCCTCCTCTGTGTCTCCCTGCCTCCAGCCTCTTCTCCCTCAAAGCACACAATAATACCCCTGCTTGGCGCCTCCGATTCTACTGTCATGAGGTCATAGTGACTATCCCCGATTCAGAGCTTTGGTCATTTTTCTTTATATATTGTCCACTTTACTGGTCCGGGAAACAGGGCAGCATTGGTAGAAAGAACCCTGTAGCAAGACAGACCTAGATTTGAATCCTAGTGCCACACTTGCTGCTTGACCTTCAGCAAACATCTTGGCCTCTCTCAACCCTGTTGCTCAACCATAAAATGCAATTTAATTGGCAAGCAAGTGTAAGATAATATGTATAAAACACCAGGTTGTGCCTGGCACATGTTGACATTCCACACACAAACAACAATTTCCCCTCTTCTAGAGTATGATCCCACCTCAATCTCCAGATTCCCCATAGTCCAACCAGGCGTACATCATCTGAGTCTTCTTGACTTTACCATGCCTTTTGCCTGCCATGCTTTTGGTCATGCTATGATTCTTAATCACCTACACCACATCCCCATTCCTAGTGTATCTCAAAGCCCTCCCCTCCCTTGGAGCCTGTTTCAGGTCCCCACCTAGAAACCTTTGACTGTTCCAACCCACACTGAACAACAGCTTCTCTGCCCTTAGTTTGTTCTGGATCTGGGCCACATCATGTAGCCCTGAACCATTCTCCCTTGGTTTCTAGTATGTTGCCTGGCTTCCCAAGCTGATGGCAATGCCTATGGGTCAGATGTCATGTATCCTTCTGTAGTCCCCACAGAACTGGGCATGCAGCAGAGTCAACAAGGCATCTGATTAAGTGACTGACTGGGACCCAGCTGGGGGGAAGAAGAAGAAGAAGAAGAAGAAGAAGAAGAAGAAGAAGAAGAAGAAGAAGAAGAAGAAGAAGAAGAAGAAGAAGAAGAAGAAGAAGAAGAAGAAGAAGAAGAAGAAGAAGAAGAAGAAGAAGAAGAAGAAGAAGAAGAAGAAGAAGAAGAAGAAGAAGAAGAAGAAGAAGAAGAAGAAGAAGAAGAAGAAGAAGAAGAAGAAGAAGAAGAAGAAGAAGAAGAAGAAGAAGAAGAAGAAGAAGAAGAAGAAGAAGAAGAAGAAGAAGAAGAAGAAGAAGAAGAAGAAGAAGAAGAAGAAGAAGAAGAAGAAGAAGAAGAAGAAGAAGAAGAAGAAGAAGAAGAAGAAGAAGAAGAAGAAGAAGAAGAAGAAGAAGAAGAAGAAGAAGAAGAAGAGAAGAAGAAGAAGAAGAAGAAGAAGAAGAAGAAGAAGAAGAAGAAGAAGAAGAAGAAGAAGAAGAAGAAGAAGAAGAAGAAGAAGAAGAAGAAGAAGAAGAAGAAGAAGAGAAGAAGAAGAAGAAGAAGAAGAAGAAGAAGAAGAAGAAGAAGAAGAAGAAGAAGAAGAAGAAGAAGAAGAAGAAGAAGAAGAAGAAGAAGAAGAAGAAGAAGAAGAAGAAGAAGAAGAAGAAGAAGAAGAAGAAGAAGAAGAGGATCATGCCCTCAGGCTGGAGGCTGGAAGGGAGGCACTCCTGGCAAGTTCACAAACACCAGTGCTCTGTCTTCAGACTGGCTATAGAAGGTAGCTCAGACTCTGTATCATAGGTGTGTGCAGAGATGTATGCATACACAGATATATATGTATATATGTATGTAGGCATGTGTGCTTGTGTGCACTCACCTGCATTTATAATTGAGGGTAGAGGTGGAGAGATAGGTGATGGGCTAAGGAGGCCTGCTTAAGAAAGTGGTGCCTCTAGCAGAAATAATGAAGTAGAGAATCCCTTCTCCCCTTGGGAAGGAGGGCAGATGGTTACTCAGCTTCCCCACTGAGCAATTACCATTGGCTCCTCTCCTTGTAAATCACATGGTCTTTCCATATCTTGGGCTGATCTAGGCATGGCAGCTACAGGATACTGCCCCAGGGGTGCCTGGGGCCAGAGCAGAGGTCCTTGGGTGAAGGAGCAGGGCTTGTGCTAGGGCTCTAGGAGAGGCCCAGCATAGAGAGTGCAGTGTAAGGCTCCAGCTCTAGACACCAAAATGTCTGGCAGGCAACTCTGGGATTCTGTTTCTCAGTTTGC
This sequence comes from Vulpes lagopus, assembly GCF_018345385.1. Lineage (NCBI taxonomy): Eukaryota > Metazoa > Chordata > Mammalia > Carnivora > Canidae > Vulpes > Vulpes lagopus. Next base: position 70,153,562 of record NC_054829.1, read on the forward strand.
CCAATTGTTTCACATCACAGTACCCTGGCCATTCTCCTTCCAGAAGTGTCTAGTATCCTAAGTATCCTAAGTCTGGCTCTAATTCAGTGATGAGTAGGACTGCTGAAGGAACCCAGGTCAGCTCCATCTCTGAAGGCTTCAATTTAATCTGCCTCCCCTCTACAACCCAGCTCCTGAATCCTAGAGCCAGCCCACCTCCACCAGGCAGTTCCACCCAGGATCCCTAAGATCCTCAGCCAGGACACATACAAAACAATGTAGCTGACAGTTGGTTTGAATGGCCAAGCAGCCTCCAGCTTGGGACCTCTGTTCCCATCAGGTATCCTTGTCCGATACCATCACTGAGCCTAGGTGACTCCTGGTGGACCGCAGTTCAACATATTGACCTCCCATTAGGGCAAGTCCTTGGGCAGTAGTCAGGCACTGCTGCCTCTCCTGGCTTCAAGGCTCGACTGTAGGCCTGGACTGAGCCCAGGACAGCTTGAACACGTGGCCTCTTGGTCATGATGTTCCCAAGGGCAGCCCTGATCTGGGTAGAAGAGGCCACAGGATTCCTAGATCTCTGATCCACCCTGGCCTTGCACCAAGTTGACTTAACGAGGCTAAGAGAGATGTAAAGATATAGAGGACCTATGGCAAGGTAACCAGTCCTACCACTTGCAGTCAGGTCTGTATTCCTAACGGTAAAAGCTGCCACTTCATGAGGGGCCACCATGTGTCTGGGGCTGTGCTAGGTCCTTTACCTGTGCAAACCCTAAGGGACTTAATAGTCCTGGAAGGGAAATGTGACCATCCCCGGGTTACAGATGACAAAACTGACTCAGTGAGTTGTGAATGATGTTGAACACACAGCTGGAAATGGCAGGTACAGGTGGGTTTTTTTTTCTTTTTTAAGATTTTATTTATTTATTCATGAGAAACAGAAAGAGAGGTGGAGACATAGGCAGAGGGAGAAGCAGGCTCCTTGTGGGAAGCCCAATACGGGACTCGATCCCTGGACCCCAGGATCACAACCTGAGCCCACAGCAGATGCTCAACCACTGAGCCACCCAGGTGCCCACAAGAACGGATTTCAAAGTGGATCTTTGTTACTGACCCCAAAGCTCCCCAGGCTGTTCCTTGCCTCCCTTCTGAGGCTTCCAGCCTTGGCCATGCCCAACAAAGCCTTCCTTTTCAGAAGTTGTACCCCTGGAAACACTCCCTGGAGGCCAGACCCAGCTTCCCAAAGACCCCAAACTAAACTGAGCCAGCCCCAGCCCTGGCCCATGCCCTCTTCCCTCTTTTCTTTCCAGCTGTCCACTGCCTATCAGAAACCAGAGACTCTGGAGTAGAGTGGGGCAGGGTACAGAGGGGGTACAAAAGATTTTGAAGCTAGCAGGAAGACAAAAGAATGACAAGAAGGAACAGCTGTTTGTAAAGGGAAACCTGACACAGGCACAAAGCTGAGGCCCTAATCCCAGGCTCCTGTGGAGCCAGGGTAGGGGTCCCCCCAAGGTCAAGATTTTAGGGGTAGGCATATAGGAGCACTGGACCCCACCACAGGGTGGGCTCCTTCTCCCATGTGTTCAAATAACTGATGCCTCATTCCTCTCCCTGGGCCAAACCCCTTGTCTCTCCCTACTCCTCTTTTGCTCCTGTTTCTGGGGTTGGGGGGTTCCTTTCTGGATTCCCTCTTTCCATACTGAGGTCCATTCTAACTTGCCCTAGTGTACCCCCTCATTCCCCATTCCTAGTGGTAATTTTAGCAACTTTTTCTCTGAACTCCTGCTGGCATGTCACAGCAAATGGCCCCTGTTTGGGCCTGACATTTGATCAGGGTGGTGACAGAGCTCAGACAAAGCGGGCACCATGCCGGGGGGGAGGGGAGGGCAGGGCAGGGCAGGAGAGACAGATCACCTTCCTTTCTCTCCAGGCCTTATATGGTCTACCTTGGTGAAGCTGCCCTCCCTCCAGCCCCTCTTTATTTATAGCATTTTGCTCTGCCCTCCTTTGTCTTGTCGGCTCTCACTCTACAGTACACTCTGCAGGATCCCCACCCGCCCCCACATGGTGGGGCCCCTGGCCCCTTACTCTCCCCACTCAGGAATGTGCATGCAAGCAAAAGCACTGGCTAGAAGCTGAGGTCCAGATTGCACTTCTACAGACAGTTGAATAGAGCTGTCAGGAGGAAGGGTCTTTATTTTGGTCCCTGTTAGATCCTTATTGACTAGAACAATGCCATATCAGTAGGAGTCCAATAAATACTTGTTGAATGAAGGGATCAGCAAAGCTGCAGCTAGTTGAAGGAAGAGAATCCTGACAGAATCAAGGGAAGGTGCCTCAGGGCTGGGGAATGAGTGGGGTCTTTAAGGATGTCAGACCCTCCAACCTGTCTCCAGATCCTGGGGAAATGAGGCAGAGAGCTTAGCAGCAGAGGGGGTAAGTTTTAGTCTGCAGTGGAGCGGTTGGAGCACCGTAATGCTGGGACACCAATAAGTCAGTGCCCTCCAAGCCCAAAAGAAGGAAACAAAGTTCAACTGATCTCCTAAACGTAGAAAAGACTTCCCAACTCCACGGTCAAGGAGGCTGGCCCATGGTGAAGACACTGACTTGGAAAGGGCTCAGCATCCTCTGGGTATCTCAGTTGCCCGCACCTATACTTGAGCCCTGGGAAATCTCACAGGGACAGTGGCTTTGGGCTTGGGAAGCTGGATGGAGAGAATAAAAAGAGATTTTGCCCTTTGTCACCAAACCCTGAGGTCTCTACCAGTGGGCCTAATTCCTCAGCCCCTGGGAGGGCTTAGTCCAGACCCAAAGTTTGTTCTGCCTGGTGTGTTAGCAGCAGAGTCCACATTGGCCCCCCTCAGCAGACCTACCATTCACTTGCCTGTGCCTTCTGCTGTTCAAGGCCCGCAGATGGTGCCTGGGTTACCAAGCAGCACCCCCTGGGGGCCCCACCTGGATTTGCCCTTCCCTGCCCTGCCTACCCCACCTTCAAAATGTACCTGTTCTGCACTCCCCATCCCCCAGGCCTGGCGCCCTCCTTCCAAACGGACAGCTAATCGGCTGGATTAAACCGCATGCGCTGAAGAGCTGTGCTAGGGAAGGAGGGGGATTTCTTTTTTTTTTTTTTTTTTATGTGATTTTTAAAATTTATTTATTTATGATAGTCACAGAGAGAGAGAGAGAAAGGCAGAGACACAGGCAGAGGGAGAAGCAGGCTCCATGCACCAGGAGCCCGACGTGGGATTCGATCCCGGGTCTCCAGGATCGCGCCCTGGGCCAAAGGCAGGCGCTAAACCACTGTGCCACCCAGGGATCCCAGGAGGGGGATTTCAAAGCAAACCACGCAGTGGTTGCCTGGACACGGAGCCAGTGAAGCTTGCACGCACTGCACTGTAGCTAGAAGAGGGTGGCATTAGCTGCGTTCTGTGCTTGTATGTTGAGGTCCCTTTCTTTATCTCCTTTGTGCCGCTTTTAAGGCCTGCAGGAAAGGGGGATATTTTTCCTGTCTTTCTGCCCCATTTGCCAGAACACCAGTCTCACCAGGTCTGGAGAGAGACCGCGCCACAGAACACAAGAGGATAGGTGGGCCAGGCAGCAGCTGTCTTTGTGAGGGGTCTCCTAGCTCAGAGCATCTATGTTATCTCTGCCTCCAAGAATGTCTGACTCTGAGCTAGAGCGTTCAGTACCTGAAGGCTGAGCCAGGAAAATGAGTCAGGCAAGGGGCTCCTCTAGGACCACCAGGCAGCAGCTGGGTCTGCCCTCTGAGTACAGTGGGTCCTGACCTCTGCCCCATCTGCTTAGCTCCCCGCACTGCCTGGAATCTTGCTGCCCTGCCTAGCTGCATGACCTTAAAGAGGGCACTTCCCTTGTCCATAAAATGAAGGACTAACGAATGGCCTGCCTGGCTCTGAGGTTCGGTGACCTCAACACATTGCCTGGCTGGTCCAAGGAAATCAGTGCCCAAGCCAGAGTCCTCATCTCTAAGCTCCCTGGTCTTGTTCTTGCCACTTGGCTGGGAAAGCTCTTTCCAGCTGCCCTAGTCTAGCCCCCACTGGGGGGCTGTGGCCCCAACTCTGCCCTACCCCTCTGCTGTTGACACTCACCCCCTCCCATCTCACTGGTGGACATAGGACCCAGGCCAGGAAGCCCAGAGACACCGTTAGTGGGGCTGGGCCACCAGCTCAGGGGGCCAGGGGCCAGAGGGACAGCAGTGTCAGAGGCCAGGAGAGCCCTGTGGGGGAGGGGGGTGGAACAGAGCCCTGCCTGCCTGAGGTCATTGGTGGTCTGACCAGTCCCCTCTCCTGCCAGCTATGGAATGTTGAAGCCTGGCCTGGGAGATATTTTGGCTGCACTTTGAGCCATCCCCGCCCCCTGGAACTCAGACCCTGCACACTCCATGCCATAACAATGACGACCACTTCCAATTGTTTCCTAGCTGGATGGGGGGTGGGGAGCACTTTGGGAAAAGGGGGGGGGAGCCTGGGGGAAATGCTTCTAGTGACAACAGCCCTTTCTAAATCCGGCTAGGGACTGGGTGCAGGTGGGGGTGGGGGCGCCTGCTGCCCGATATATACAACCCCTGACCAGGCCAAGCTCCACAGCTCTCTCTCGTGCTCTGTCTTTCCTTGCTGCTCTCAGGTAGGAGCGCCGAGCAGGAGGCCTTCCTCTGGGATAAGGGGGCCCCAGCTTTAGGAAGGGCTCCTCTAGAAACAGCAAGCTGCATGCAGGGCTTCATGCAGAATACCAGGTCTGATCATTGAGCACACCCAGTGCAGGTGTAAACATGAGTCTAGGTGCCCTGGGAGTGGGGAGGTTCATGTATTGGGGGTGTGTGTATGAATATCTGTATCTGAGCATATGGGACCAGAATGTGTTATGCATTAGAGGTGTATGTGTGTGTGTGTTTTGTGTACAAGTGTGCATGGTCTCAATGTATGGTGAGGGGAGGGTGTGTACCTCATTGCCTAATTAAGATACAGAAATATCAAGTGGGAGATGTGTTTACGATCATGCCTTAAGACAGCTGATCCATTTGAGTGGAGGGAGAAGAAGATAGGAGAGAGCAATTAGGAAGTATATATGCTTAGAAGCTAGTTCTGTGGGGTCTGTAATGAGTAACTACCCATATCCATGCACATGGAGGTACTTGTATGCACAACCAGGAGTCAAGACTGCTACAGTGTGTGTACACTCTGTAGAAGGAGTTCAGAGGCACATGGTGTAATATTCCAGGGTTTTGTGGGGGTTTTTTGAGATTTGTTTATATATTTTAGAGAGAGAGAGCACATAAGTGGGAGGGGCATACGGAGAAGGAGAGGGAATCTCAAGCAGACTCCACACTGACTACAGAGCCCAACTCAGGACTCAATCTCATGACACCGAGATCATGACCTGAGCCGATACCAAGAGTCAGACGCTCAATCTACTGGGCCACCCAGGCGGCTCTGCTCCAGGTCTTTGTATACTTGAAAATACATAGTGATCCGGGTTTATTTATACCATATACATACTTAACAAGCATCTCTGTGGCCAAGGCATAACGGCACACTGGGAGGGATGTGTGTGCTGAGGTATAGGAAGGAAGCATGTCTGTATGAGGCATGTGCATGAGCAGCAGAAATGCATGTTCATCAGAGGACATGTGGAGAGTGTTTGGCTGTGTGATGGGTATGTCTATGAGAGGAGGCGCACAAGGGTCTCCTCTCTGAGAATATCCACCAAGACTGACAAACGAGGACAGAATGAAAGAGAACTGGCTTTGGAGTCATGGGATGTGGGTTCAAGGCCTGGCTTTGCCAGTTATTGTTATAGTTTCTTGGACAAGTAAGCCCCTTAAACTTAATTTCTTCATCTGTAGAATGGGGTGAGGCTTGGGTAAGAGAGGATGTGTAAAAGTGCTTTGGAGACTGTAAAGCACTGAACAAATGCGACCATTAGTTGTTTCTCAGGTGGCTTAGAGTATAGGCAATACTAGATGAGTATAGGCAAGGGTAGGACCATCTCCCAGATGGGAGAAGGAGGAATAGGCATCAGGAAATCATTAGAATTAGAGCTCAGGATAAAGAACAACAGTGTTCAGAAAGCCAGATAGAAGACAAGACCAGGGAAGCTGGCCACCACTCCCCACCTGTTCTCAGGCCTGGGGGAGGGGTGGATGCTGAAGGGCAGAGCCAGGAAGCAGCAGGGAGGTGGCCCTGACACAACCTTCCCTCTTTCCAGGTCCCCTGCAGGCTTGAGCCCCTTTCATCTAGTACGCAAATTTGAGAAGCCAAGGTAAGGAAAGGTGAAGATGAAGTGTGGGGGAATCCAGGAAGATTGGCCATGACAGCCCCAAAGCCAGGCTATGGGATTCTAGTTTCTGCCTTGCCTTGGGGAGTATGTCTTGGCAACCAAGAGCCCCTTGCCTGTGACTAGGGAGGAGCCAGGGAGGGACAAGGATTTGAGATGGACACAGTTAGCTTTCTGCTCCAGAGAAGCCCAGGATGCTCCTCACTCTTCCAGGAGACCCCCAGGCTGAACAAAAGTTAGCCTCCCCTTCTGCCCTGACAGGTTTGCTAGGCTATTTTCTTAAGTTGAGGGATCAGCTTGAGAAACAAGGGATGCATGATGACCTGCCCCTGACTCATGAGTATGGTGCTAGATTCTGGGGCTCCCACTGAAGGAAAGAGAGCCTAGGGAAGGGGGTGGAGGGTGAGTGGGTGGAAGGACAGCCAGCGTCCTCTCTCACTCCCACCCACTGCAGGTGCAGCCATGGTGGATGCAGAGATGGCCGCGTTTGGGGCCGCCGCCCCTTTCCTGCGCAAGTCAGAGAAGGAGCGGCTGGAAGCCCAGACCCGACCTTTTGACCTCAAGAAAGATGTTTTCGTGCCCGATGACAAGGAGGAGTTTGTCAAGGCCAAAATTGTGTCTCGAGAGGGTGGCAAAGTCACCGCTGAGACTGAGAATGGCAAGGTGGGTGACAGAGCTGGCATGCGAGGCCCTCTTGGACCACCCCCAACCCCCTCTGGGGTACGCAGAGTGGTTACGACCAGGCCCCATTCCACACAGACCTGAGGACAGTCTGATTTCCCTTTCTTTGGAGCACCGATCCATACCTTCCCAACAGCCCTTCTCATTCCCACTATCCCATCCATCTTCTTTCTGGTCCTGGGCCCTTCTCTCTTGAACACCACTGTCCTAGAACTGGTCTGACTCCTTTCTGGGCAGAGGGAGAGTTGACAAGAGGGCCTGCGTGGGGGCTGTTGCAGACGGTGACCGTGAAGGAGGACCAGGTGATGCAGCAGAACCCACCCAAGTTCGACAAGATTGAGGACATGGCCATGCTGACCTTCCTGCACGAGCCCGCTGTACTCTACAACCTCAAAGAGCGCTACGCCTCTTGGATGATCTACGTGAGTGCGTCACCCAGGACATCCTCTGAGTCTAGTAGCTTCCTGATCCACATAGGCCCACTTCCTAGAGCCATAGGTTTCTGTTCTTTGTGTCCAAACATTACTGCACTCTATACCTGCCCCTGCATCAGGTTCAGTTCTAATAACCCCCGAGGCTGGTATTACTCAGATTTAGTGCTTTCATAGATTTTTCCTTTCCCTTCTTCCCTTCCTGGAATTGTTCTCTAACTCTGAAACCTGCCATTACTCCCCCTTCATCACTAGTAACTCAACCCTCCTTCTCTACACTAGACCTACTCGGGCCTCTTCTGCGTCACTGTCAATCCCTACAAGTGGCTGCCGGTGTACAATGCCGAGGTGGTGGCTGCCTACCGGGGCAAGAAGAGGAGTGAGGCACCGCCCCACATCTTCTCCATCTCTGACAATGCCTATCAGTACATGCTGACAGGTGACAGGCTTTGACTGCAGGGTTTTCTCAGGAGCCACACGGGAGGGAATGCACATGTTGATTTGGACAACTGAGAGATGCCTGGAGGGAAGCAGGGAGGTGGGGCAAGGGGGTAGGTGGATGCCAGGCAAGAGCATCCTCTGTGGCTCCTGACTTTTCTTCCCTGCTTGCTCCCAACAGACAGAGAAAACCAGTCCATCCTGATCACGTGAGTGTAGCTCCTAACTCATTCCCTCCAGACCTCCCTGATCCCAGTTGCCATTACGGACCCCAGCCCTCATGCATGGACCCGGAGTTCTCATTTCCCTCCACCTTCATGCCAGCTCCTCCTTCTTCTGTGACCTTTACCCCTGCCTTTACTTCCCATTTCCTTTCTGCTTCCCACCTTTCTTAGAGTTTCCTTTTCCCATTCCCTGCACTCACTCTCCTCTAAATCATTGCTTACTTATCCATAAGCCCAATATCACCATGTCTTCTTCCCCTCACTTTCTTTCATCTTTCCCTTCAGAAACCTTCCCCATTCTGCCACCACCACCCATTCTTTTCCAAAATGGCCCAGGCCCACTTCTTCACATTGACCTTGCCTAGCTAAGACCAGGTTCCTTCTGTTCGAACCCAGCAGCTCCTTATGGTATCCTTCCCAGTGCTCCCCCTGATCCCATGTGTGTTCGGGATGCACATTACCCAGCAGCTTCCTGCTTCAGGGGTCCCACTCAAGTGGGACCAGACACTCTCCCCTGACTTGAGGCTTGTTTGTATCAAGCAGTGTCTGTTCACTGCTTGAGCCCCTGACGGGCCCCTGACTGTCCCAACAGCGGGGAATCTGGGGCCGGGAAGACAGTCAACACCAAGAGGGTCATCCAGTACTTTGCTGTTATTGCCGCCATTGGGGATCGCAGCAAGAAGGATCAGACCCCGGGAAAGGTAGGCCTGTTGTTCTACATGGGCCTGCACTGCAGGAAGAGAGAGGGAGGCCTCTCACCTGCCATCCTTCCTGACCTCTGCAGGGCACTCTGGAGGACCAGATCATCCAGGCCAACCCCGCCCTGGAGGCCTTCGGCAATGCCAAGACCGTCCGGAATGACAACTCCTCCCGCTTTGTGAGTGGTCCCTGACATTGGGTTGGGAATTCAGGGTGGTGGAGGGATGGCGTCAAATATGAGCCTTGCCTTAATCCATCACTGCTCTCCTCCTTCTCACCAGGGGAAATTCATTCGAATCCATTTTGGGGCAACCGGAAAGTTGGCATCTGCAGACATAGAGACCTGTGAGTGCCATGAATCTGCTAGGACTCAGTTTGAGCTTACCCTCATTCTATGCGATCTCCATCACAACCTGTCTCTCTCTTCTCTCTCTGTATATCTATGTTTCTCTTAAGGTCTCTGCCCTTCAGTCTCTCTCCCTCTCTTTCTGTCACTGACTCTGTATCTCTGTTTGTATATTCATCTCCCTCTGAGACTCTCTTTAGTTGTTCTCTGCTTCTGTCTCTTCGTGTCTGTACATGAGTCTCTCTGTCTCTCCCTTTTCTTCTGCTTTTTACTTGCTACATTGACCATTCCTTTTCCTCTATTTCTTTGTACCTAAATCTCCACATTTCTCTCTCTTTCTTCTTCTTTTACTGTTCACAGACCTTCTGGAAAAATCCAGAGTTATTTTCCAGTTGAAAGCAGAGAGAGATTATCACATTTTCTACCAAATCCTGTCTAACAAAAAGCCTGAGCTGCTGGGTGAGTCAGAGCTACCCACCGAGACCAACTATCTCCATGGCAACCTGGTCCCATCTGCTTGTGTCTGCTTGCTGGCATGCCCTGGGTTTATGGCACTGTTGGATTCAGTTCTGTGGGATGTGGGACCACATTAAGCCTTGTCATGTGCTTTCCAGCAAGCCCTGTGCTGTGGCAGGCAGCCCCAGTGAGAGCCAGAGGTTTGTGCCCCATCCTAATCACATCTTCTCCTCCCAGACATGCTGCTGATCACCAACAACCCCTACGATTATGCATTCATCTCCCAAGGAGAGACCACAGTGGCATCCATTGATGACTCTGAGGAGCTCATGGCCACTGATGTAAGTGTGTGAGAACCTGGTCAAGAGGTGAGGGGACTGGCAATGAGGAGTAAATGAGGCCAGTTCACTGGCTCAAGAGGAGAGCTGAGATATTGTTTATCTATTATGCAAAGTGGTATGACCCTCCCAAGGGCCAGAACATGTCCTATGACCAGGATGTGTTAGGGAATGGGGATGTTGAGATAGGGTGGCTAATATTTGGTATTCAAGCAAACAGAGAATGTTGAACATCATGAGACAGAAAAGCAGACAAGCCAAGAAGCAAGGCATCATCAAGGGAAGTGGGGTGGGTCATCTAGTCGCCATGGGGTTGGAGCAGACTATTAGGTGTAGACCAGATATAGACAGGTATGGAAGGTTCAAGTAGGGAAACAAGTGTAGGGCCTAGAAGAGGGACAAAAGTAGAAAACATGAGTGGGTAACCAGAGCAGGTCCAGAGGACAGCTATGACCACTGATGCCAGATCTGGGGCAGTATGCACACCATCCTGCTCTTATACCTCCAGTCTTGGTTTTGGAGTTCCTTGCTGGGTATGGGAGTCTTAGAAGCTACAGGGATTCAGGAGAGAAGTTCTCTCTTCAGCTGAAGAGGGATTTCATTTGCCTGCCATACTTCCTATTTTGGGGTCCACCAATATGGGATCTGCCTACAGAATGCCTTTGATGTGCTGGGCTTCACTTCAGAGGAGAAGAACTCCATGTACAAGCTGACAGGTGCCATCATGCACTTTGGAAACATGAAGTTCAAACAGAAGCAGCGAGAGGAGCAGGCTGAGCCAGATGGCACTGAAGGTGGGAGTCTGGAATGCTGGGGGACAGCTTTGGGCCACATCTGTAAAGGAGTCATCCCTTTACCAATTTGGCTGCCGGCTCTCTCTTTCCAGAGGCTGACAAGTCTGCCTACCTCATGGGGCTGAACTCAGCTGATCTGCTTAAGGGGCTGTGCCACCCTCGGGTGAAAGTGGGCAACGAGTACGTCACCAAGGGGCAGAATGTCCAACAGGTGGGTCATGTTCAGAACATAAGTGGGGAGGGAGCTGGCATGCTGCAGTGGAATTCACTCTCTGTACTAACTCTCCTCATCTGGGTCTCTCCCTTACCTTCCAGGTGGCATATGCCATCGGGGCACTGGCCAAGGCAGTGTACGAGAAGATGTTCAACTGGATGGTGACACGGATCAATGCCACCCTGGAGACCAAGCAGCCACGCCAGTACTTCATAGGAGTCCTGGACATTGCTGGCTTTGAGATCTTTGACGTGAGTAGGGGGAGCCTATGCATAACGGGCAGCGGGGGGACCGCGGGGGGAGAGTGACTCACTCATTCCCATCTATTACCATCATGGCCAGTCTCAGGAAAGGCAGTGGAGCTCAGGAGTGGCAGACGCCTCACCCTGTCTTCCACAGGAGCTCTCCTTCCCTGGGAGGAGCATGGGCACGGGCCTGTGCTGATCCCACTGGCCACTCAGACCCCTGCCTGCCTGATCCACTCCACCCCCACCCCCTGCAGTTCAACAGCTTTGAGCAGCTGTGCATCAACTTCACCAATGAGAAGCTGCAGCAGTTCTTCAACCACCACATGTTCGTGCTGGAGCAGGAGGAGTACAAGAAGGAAGGCATCGAGTGGGAGTTCATTGACTTTGGCATGGACCTGCAGGCCTGCATCGACCTCATTGAGAAGGTGCTGCCTCCACCTGCTGCCTGTGTCCCCCTCCCCTGTCATCCCAGACAGAGTGCCTGAACTGCTCACTCACATCCTACCTGAATGCCCCAGTCAAAATGGCAGCCACCCTCTCCCTGTTGGACATGATCTGGGTCCCAAGCTCTGTGTTGTCCTGACTACCTAGGACAGGGTGGCACAGGGAGAGCTGAGGTTCTGGGGGCTTGAGAATGGACACAGGGAGGATGGGCAGCTCCAGAAATCCTCCCATACCAGTGTGTTTATCAACCTTAGGTTTAACCTGGCTTGAATATGGGGCAGGGAATCATAAGAATATGCCTGTTTTCAACCACCACATCTCAGGGATCTGGGCAATGGAATGATGTATAAAGCATCTAAAACATCCACATTCCCAGACTTTCACAAAGGTCCCTCTGAAATCGAACAAAGTCTTCCACCTTGGGAAGCCATGAACAGGTGCAAGTTGGGAAATAACTGGACTCAAAGCTGAGGCTGATACTTTAATTCCCAAAGGGGAGTCACCATAAGCAAATATCGACCTTAAAGCAGGAACCTTCTGCATGCATGAAGCATGCTCAGTGATGCTTTCCCCCCTACCCTCAGCCCATGGGCATCATGTCCATCCTGGAGGAGGAGTGCATGTTCCCCAAGGCCACTGACATGACCTTCAAGGCCAAGCTGTATGACAACCACTTGGGCAAGTCCAACAACTTCCAGAAGCCACGCAACATCAAGGGGAAGCAGGAAGCCCACTTCTCCCTCATCCACTATGCTGGCACTGTGGATTACAACATCCTGGGCTGGCTACAGAAGAACAAAGACCCACTCAATGAGACGGTGGTGGCCTTGTACCAGAAGTCCTCCCTCAAGCTGCTCAGCAACCTGTTTGCCAACTATGCTGGGGCTGATGCACGTAAGTAGAGACTGGAGCCCTGGGACAAAGGAGCAGCATCCCTGCCATGGTTCTGAAGCAAGTCCGTTGCTATACTCCATCACTTTTCTGTCAGGTTGTGCCCTAAGGTTTACAGGTTCAGTGAGGTAGAATGGGGTGGAAAAACTGAGCACCCCACAGTGAAGACCCTCGCCTGGAGGCCAAATGCCAGTGAGGATGTAAAGAGTCTGTGATGGAGCCCCTGGCCTCTCACACGGCCCTTCAGCTCCCTTTCCTTGACTCTCCTCCCTCAGCTGTCGATAAGGGCAAAGGCAAAGCCAAGAAGGGCTCATCCTTTCAGACCGTGTCAGCTCTGCACAGGGTAAGCATGTGCTCTCACCCCAGCCCAGCGTGGCTCCCCAGCAGCCACCAAGCCTGCTCCTTCCCACCACTCCCATTCTCTTACCTGACTCCTCTGTCTCCTCCTTCCCTTGTGGTTCCTTTCCCTCCTTGTCTTTCCTCCTCTCCATTCTCTCCCATTTTGTGGGTGGCCTCTTCTCTTCCTGTTTCCCATCTCACTCTGCCCTTCCACCTCTCCCCTCCTCCGTGTCCTCCCCACCATTCCTTCATTCTCTCTGTCTGTTTTTCCCTTCCTCTCCTCTCCCTCCCTACTTCTCTCTCCTCCCCCTCCCTACTTCTCTCTCCTCCCCCTCCCTACATCTCTCTCCTCCACTTGCATTACTTTTCCCACCTGTGCTTTGGACCACAGGAAAATCTGAACAAGCTGATGACCAACTTGCGCTCCACACATCCCCACTTCGTGCGTTGCATCATCCCCAATGAGACAAAGTCTCCAGGTAAGGCCCAGAACTCAGCCCAGCCATCTACTGGCCACATGCCCCATGCTCTGGGAACAAGGTCTCTTAAACCATGGCTAATCCCCTACCATGGTGGTCTCCAAATGACACCCTCCTCCCATCCCCCATGAGGTAGCAGACTACTGTCCACTCATTTCCTTGTATTTGCAATGTGGCTCGGGGGGGAGGGGGGAGGCTTGTAAGGCACTTTCATGGGCATTGCTTCAGAGCATGCAACCCTCAATGAGACATATAGAGATTGTTTATCCTTTTTTTGACTGATTAAGAGTTGGAATCTCGGGGGCCTGGATTCAAAGCATGACTCTGCTTTGGTCAGCTTAGTAACCTTGGTGAAGTGCCTTAACTTCTCTGGGCTTAACTCCTCTGGGCTTAGCTCCCTCTCTAGAAAGTGGGATATATCCACCCTCGCAATTGATAATAATCACAACATAATTATATGATAATAAACACAACATAAAATAAGGAATGTGAAAAGCTTTTGATTACTCTTAAGAGTACAGCTAGTAAAAAAATGGGAAGAAAAAAAAGGACCATTATTAAGTGACTTGCTAAGGTTGCTGGCTAGTGAGTGGCAGAGCCAGAATCAGAGCCCAGAACTTTTGGCTTAGTCCAGTACTCTCCCCACACCTTCTTCCCTCACCCCCTACTGCTGCAGGGGTGATAGACAATCCACTGGTTATGCACCAGCTGCGCTGCAACGGTGTGCTGGAGGGCATCCGCATCTGCAGGAAGGGTTTCCCCAACCGCATCCTCTACGGGGACTTCAGGCAGAGGTGGGTACAGGGGTGCCCCCAGAGTTCAGGGAACAGGGGGAGCTTGGGCAGACCTGGTGGGAAGGGGAGTCCACAGGTGGCCCCGAATGCTGTGGGAAGAGCAGATTGGCGCAGAACATGGGTGACTCAGGGCACCTTCCTCTCCAGGTACCGCATCCTCAACCCAGCAGCCATCCCTGAGGGCCAGTTCATTGACAGCAGGAAAGGGGCAGAGAAACTGCTGGGCTCCCTGGACATCGACCACAACCAGTACAAGTTCGGCCACACCAAGGTGAGGGAAGGAAGGAGATGAACTGATTACAGAAAGACCTCTCTTGTCCTTTAGTTCCTCAACTCACGGCTCCTTCCCTTTTATCAATTGTCTTAGGACCATCTCTGAACTGCATGTTTCCCTCCCGTAAACCAGTACCACTCCCGGTCCCAGCTCCAGCTGCCATTGGCCTCTTCCTTTGAGTTCTTTCCTAGGGTGTTACCTTCCTTAAAAGAACTCTCTCCTCTTTCCTCTCCTGGCCCACCCACCCCTTGGCTACAGGTGTTCTTCAAGGCTGGGCTGCTGGGACTGCTGGAGGAGATGCGTGACGAGAGGCTGAGCCGCATCATCACCCGCATCCAGGCCCAGTCCCGGGGTGTGCTCTCCAGAATGGAGTATAAGAAGCTGCTGGAACGCAGGTGAGAGCTTCAAAGGAGGCTCCTGGCTATCTAAGTAAGGCTCAGGGTGGTTCAGGGGCAGTGTCAGGAGAAAGTTCAACAAGACTTCAAATAAGAAGACCACCGGAGGGACTCCTATGGACCTAGGGTGGGCCTATGGCCAGAGAGACATGGAGGAAGCAAGGGCCATTACTAAGGAGTCCTGACTCAGGACAGGAAGGAGAGATGGGATTCTCTTACAACCCTCTCGCTATGCCCCTGCAGAGACTCCCTGCTGATAATCCAGTGGAACATTCGGGCCTTCATGGGGGTTAAGAACTGGCCCTGGATGAAGCTCTACTTCAAGATCAAGCCACTGCTCAAGAGTGCCGAGACAGAAAAGGAGATGGCCACCATGAAGGAAGAGTTTGCGCGCATCAAAGAGGCGTTGGAGAAGTCAGAGGCTCGCCGCAAGGAGCTGGAAGAGAAGATGGTGTCCCTGCTGCAGGAGAAGAATGACCTCCAGCTTCAAGTGCAAGCGGTGAGGCTCCTGGGCGTCTGTTGGCTCACCCACCCAGCTCAGCCAACATCTCCTACACATCCTGCACCTCCCCACCCAGGGCTCACCTTGTCCTCTCACAGACACAGGATTTTGGAATCCACACTCCAACGGCCTCCAAGGAGGTCCCCGCAGAGAATGAAAGAGAAGGGGAAAAGAACTAACTTTTAAAAACACAGGCTTTCCACTTGGGTTCAACCTGGATTCACAGCTCAATAATTTTGTGAACCTAGGCAAACCATGCATTATCTTTGAGTCTCAATGTCCTCATCTCTGGATAGGAGATAAAGCTGGCCATCTTACCAGGTGGTAAATATGTTAAGTAAATGCAGTTCCTTCCCTTCAGTGAAATAGAACAGAGGAAAGGGCCAAGTAAAGAGACTTCTGAGTTCCCTTCCTCTCTGCTTCCATCCTCCAATATTCCCATCACATTGTCCTGAAATTCTTCCCTTCCTCATCCTTCTGAGGTTCTTCTTAGCTGGGTTGTCCTAGAGCTCCCCTCCTACAGTGAGGGCTGAGCTGCTCCCTCCTTGAGCCTGCCAGGGTGAGAACCCCACCTACTGAAAAGCCTCCTCTCTATGCTTTGTCCTCAGGAACAAGACAACCTGGCTGATGCAGAGGAGCGCTGTGACCAGCTGATCAAGAACAAGATCCAGCTGGAGGCCAAGGTGAAGGAGATGACTGAAAGGTTGGAGGATGAGGAGGAGATGAATGCAGAGCTCACTGCCAAGAAGCGCAAGCTGGAAGATGAGTGCTCTGAGCTCAAAAGGGACATTGATGACCTGGAGCTGACGCTGGCCAAGGTGGAGAAGGAAAAGCATGCAACAGAGAACAAGGTGAGGGCAACTCCTTCTGGCTCCAGCCCAGGTCTCCTCAGGATTCCCAGACCACAGTGTGGTCCTGGTCCTTGGCATTGGACATCCCGATAGATGTCTCCAGGCTGATGACCTCAGACCCTAAAGGGGGTGGGGTTCTTGTTCGGCAGGTGAAGAACCTGACAGAGGAGATGGCTGGGCTAGATGAGATCATTGCCAAGCTGACCAAAGAGAAGAAGGCTCTGCAAGAGGCCCACCAGCAGGCCCTAGATGACCTTCAGGCTGAGGAGGACAAGGTCAACACCTTGACCAAGGCCAAGGTCAAGTTGGAGCAGCAGGTGGATGATGTAAGTAGATTGTCACAGGGCCTAGATATACCATGTCCATGTCCGTGTGTGTGTGTGTGTGTGTGTGTGTGTCTGTGTGTCTGTGTGTGTTTGGAGGGATGAGATTGGAGAGTGGTCCCTCCCCTGAAACCTTTCTAAGTGGGAGCTGGGGAATAGAAAAGGAGAAGGGTAGTCAATTATCAGTTATGTATCTCATCCCATGATAGGATCAACAATAGAGATGGGCTTCCTTATTTCAATTTAAGTTCAAGCCTTTGAACCAAAGATATCTCTATCTTCGACCACAGGGTCTAGAGAGTTATCACATAAGGATATAATACATTTCTTTGGGAATTTTGTGAGGCTCTGAGGATCTTTGGACCTCTAATATTTTATGCAGGATCTGGTCCTCAGTGATCATTGTTCCAGATATTTCTCTATGCATATCTCCATTGGATCATCTATCACCCATATTATCATTATCGAAGTATCTATCTCAGCCATAAGACTGTAAGCTGCCTTTAGGTGAGAACTTGGATTGATTGATTCAGTTTTGTATCTGAAGTGCCTAGGACAGGCCTACAAGAGCCTGCTGAATGAACAAATGGTACTTTGGGGTTTAATCACATGGTCATTCATGAAATCATTTATCAAATAGTTAGGTGCTCTTACAGCTCCCTGATCCACTCTGGGGAAGCTTTCCCAAGTCCTGGATATCTCTTAGGATTCCCTAAACCTGGAGTGACTGAGCTTCCAAATCACCAAATCAGGGTGATTGGTCTAACAAGGCACACTGGTCCTTCTCCCCCACCAGCTGGAGGGATCCCTGGAGCAGGAGAAGAAGGTGCGCATGGACCTGGAGAGAGCAAAGCGGAAGCTGGAGGGTGACCTGAAGCTGACCCAGGAGAGCATCATGGACCTGGAGAATGACAAGCAGCAGCTAGATGAGCGGCTTAAAAAGTAGAGTGTTTCCCTCCCTGGCACCTTTCCTTCTCCCCAGCTCAGCAGCCTATTGTGCCTATGACAGTACTGGCTGTTCCGAGATGTCCATCCTGAGGCCACAGCCTCATGCAGCCTCCATCAGTGGGTACAAAACTGTGGACAGAAGCCCCCAGGAAAATGGCTCCCTTCCCCCAGCCACATGCAGCAGGGCCTTGCAATCTTCCTCAGCAGAAAATCTAACCTGGATCCCTCAAGCCTTTTCTTCCTGTTGGGCAGCAAAGAGGGATGGAAACTAATAGCTTACTTCCTTCTACACACAAATTTCTTTGTAAACCAGTTGCTTAATACTGAGGAAGGCTCCACACAAAACCCTCTCAGGAAAGACCTTTTGGGTCCTTTGCAGAGAGCCCAGAGGATCACAGAGAAATGGGGTAGCCACCATGCTTGAGCAGTACAGGGGTCTGATGGATCCAATTCTTATTGGATCCAATTCTTATTACAAGTCTTACCAAGATATACAAATCCACTTCCCACACTTGATAAACTGAGCCTACAGGATAGGTTTGGATAATCAAGGATCTTAGGGAGCTTTAGGGTCAGGACTTTGAAAGGCTCTGAGAATCATTATGATTACATCATCATGGGGCTTGCATCTGCCCAGGAGTCTTCACACTTCCCTGGGCACAGCATGTGTTGAATTAAAGAAAGAATATATGATCCCAAGGATCCTCAAACCACCTTCTAAGGATGGTATCTTGAGCCCACTTTACTGAAGAGGCAATGAAGTCTCAGGAAGGTTAACCAAAGTGCCCAAAGTAATGGTGATAGAATTAAAGGCCACCTGAGCCAGAAGGGGCCTTTGAAGCCATCTAATGTAGTGCCCTTGATCCACAGGATCAGAGAGTCCAGGTCTTGTCACTCCACCTGTGGTGCTCTGCCCATTAGGTTTCTTATTCCTTCAACACATTTCACATTTTCAGGGACCCTATGTCATCCCCAGATGCTATTTTTCTGATGAAATCTTGCTCTTCGTCTTTTGTTTTTTGTTTTTTTGTTTTTTTGTTTTTTTTTTTTTTGCTCTTCGTCTTTTGTATTACCATTTCCAATCACTGGTGGGCCCTCCTGGTGCTCAACCAACCTTCCTCATCTTTCCCTCCCTCCTTCCCCACAGGAAGGACTTTGAGCTGAATGCCCTCAATGCGAGGATTGAGGATGAGCAGGCGCTGGGCAGCCAGTTGCAGAAGAAGCTCAAAGAGCTTCAGGTGAGGTGTGGGATGCCTAGGCTGGAGCCCATGGGCTGGCTGTCAGCTTCCTTCACCCCCCGCCCTCCAGGATGTCCTCCCCCCAGCATTACAGGAACTTGCTATATGTCCATAGAGATGCTGAGCTACCACAGTACACACACAGAGCAACACCCCAAGGAGGGGCTGGGTGATCCAAAGATGACATAGGAAGAGACCTTGAAAAGGTTACAGGTGTAGGGGCAGAAATCCTGGCTTCCTGTCTCAGCTCTGGTTTAGCTGGTAACTATGAGGAGCCCACTCCAGATATCTGGGTCTCTGTGTCCTCCCTTATTACCAGTGGCTTTAAGATCTCTTTAGCCTTGACAGTCTGTGACTTTGATTCTTACCCCTAAAGCAGAGATTAAACTGCTTATAATATCCCTAAAACACAGGTCTTTTTGTCCCTCTTAAAGAGTAAGCTTCAGGCAGCCCCAGGGGGCTCAGTGGTTTAGTGCCGCCTTCAGCCCAGGGCCTGATCCTAGAGACCCTGGATCGAGTCCCACATCAGGCTCCTCGCATGGAGCCTGCTTCTCCCTCTGCCTGTGTCTCTGCCTCTCTCTCTGTGTGTGTCTCTCATGAATAAATAAATAAAATCTTAAAAAAAAAAAAAAAGCAAGCTTCAACCACTTTCCTTTCAATAGAGAATGTGTAATGTTCTGGCCTAAAGGAAGGCTAGTTCAGCTGTCCAAAACATCTTCTCCAAATCCTTTTATTTCCATTTCTCTGCTGATAGAATGGAATAGGCTTGCTGTTCCAGACAGGCCAGGAATGTTGTAGAGCTCTGGGGTGGGGGCTCCGATGGAAGGCTCCAGGTGGTGGGTCTGAGCTCTCTGCATCCCGGCCCAGGCTCGGATCGAGGAGCTGGAGGAGGAGCTGGAGGCTGAGCGCACCGCCAGGGCCAAGGTGGAGAAGCTGCGCTCAGACCTGTCCCGGGAGCTGGAGGAGATCAGCGAGCGGCTGGAAGAGGCGGGAGGCGCCACGTCCGTGCAGATCGAGATGAACAAGAAGCGGGAGGCCGAGTTCCAGAAGATGAGGCGGGACCTGGAGGAGGCCACGCTGCAGCACGAGGCCACGGCGGCGGCCCTGCGCAAGAAGCACGCCGACAGCGTGGCCGAGCTGGGCGAGCAGATCGACAACCTGCAGCGCGTGAAGCAGAAGCTGGAGAAGGAGAAGAGCGAGTTCAAGCTGGAGCTGGACGATGTCACCTCCAACATGGAGCAGATCATCAAGGCCAAGGTGGGCTGCCTGTTCAGGGTCCTTGTGCCCAGTTTCCTGCACCCACTTCTACTTTCTGTCCATGTCTCCTCTCTTCTCTGATGGTTTGGTTTCCTGCTTTCCTTCTTCCACCCTATTCTCCCATCCTCTCCCTTCAGTGCCTCTCTCCTTCGCTTCTATAATTACAACTCTGACTACCCATCAGTGCCCCCTACATCCATCATATGACTCCCCTTCCTCCCTCAGGCTAACCTGGAGAAGATGTGCCGGACCCTGGAAGACCAGATGAATGAACACCGAAGCAAGGCTGAGGAGACCCAGCGTTCTGTCAATGACCTCACCAGCCAGCGGGCCAAGCTACAGACTGAGAATGGTGAGCCCCACCCCATCTCCCCTGACTTCTTGAGCCACCCAGCCTTAGGGAGACACACACACACACACACAGACACACCCCTCTCCAGAGAATGGGGCCGAAAGGTAAGGGGAGGGGAGGGAAGGGTGGGGCTGACCTTCCAGAGCTGAGTATGCCTTTGTGCCCCTCCAGGTGAGCTGTCCCGGCAGCTGGATGAGAAGGAGGCACTGATCTCCCAGCTGACCCGAGGCAAGCTCACCTATACCCAACAGCTGGAGGACCTCAAGAGGCAGCTGGAGGAGGAGGTTAAGGTGAGGCCTAGACTAGGGCCACTTGGCCCAGGCAAGGAGCAAGTAGGGCCCAAGGATAAGGCTTGCTGTCTTTCCATTGTTCTCCCATTTTCCAAACAGAGTCCTAGCCCAGAACCTACCATATGTCTCCTGAATCTGTTGCCCTCTGCTTTTCTGTTGCCATTTCTGGAGAGAGAGGGCCCTGGGTCAGGGGGGAAGTGAGGTGGAAGAGAGAAACAAACTAGGGAGGGAATGGCGGCCTTGGCTGGCCACAGGTGTGGGATGCAAAAACTGCACAAGTGGGTCAGGACAATCTGAAAGCTAGAGAAAGAAACTAAACTGGAGCCTATTGTACTGGCACTTTGCTGGCCTCGTGAACAAAAGGGGGAAAGAACACAACCTTTTGAAAAGGCCAGTGCTCCAATCCTGACCTTCCCCTTAGAGCTTTGTAATCTTGAAGAAACCACCTGGCCTCTCTGAGCCCCTGCCTCCTCCCCTGTAAATGGGGATGAGGTTGACAATGCCTGAGATAGTGAGGAGCAGGAGTGGTGGGCATGACATGAGTAAACAGTGCTATATGCTCTGCGGACATTCTTTGTCATTGGTCCTCCATAGACTGTTCTAGGTCCCCTGGGGATTTAGAGCTAAGTGAGGTCTGGAGAAATTAGGGTGAGGACATGGGCACTGACTGGGGTGTACTCTAGAGAAAGCTGAGCTCTCTTCTGGGCGGTTGCCCCTCCACAGGCGAAGAACGCCCTGGCCCATGCACTACAGTCGGCACGCCACGACTGTGACCTGCTGCGGGAGCAGTACGAGGAGGAGACCGAGGCCAAGGCCGAGCTGCAGCGCGTCCTGTCCAAGGCCAACTCGGAGGTGGCCCAGTGGAGGACCAAGTACGAGACGGATGCCATCCAGAGGACTGAGGAACTCGAGGAGGCCAAGTGAGTCCCAGGCGGCCCACCTCTAGCTGAGGCCCCTCTACAGGCAAGACACAGCCCAGCCCAAGGCTGGGAAGACTCCTCACTGGGTATGGACGCTTGGCCAGGTTTGGACAACACAGGAGAACCCTGTCCAGGGCCCCAGCTCCTTCTCCTCTCAGGGAAGCTTTTTGCTCGCGTTATGTTTCTCATCCGAATATAAGACGAACAAAAGGTTTGTCTGAGGGTAGAGTGCTCCCACCAGGGGCAGGATGCTCTGGCAGAGGAAGTGGGGTGGGCTGCCAAAGCCCATGCCTCCTCCATGTCTGCAGCCTAGAGGCTGGCTCGGGGTCAGACCACCTGGAAGGCCCTCCTGGGTCCTGTTGGATCTTCATAGTGTGCCATCAAAACCCTCTTTGCCTACCTGGTTCTTAACCCCCTGGGGCCTCTCCTCAGCTTCTCCAACAACGCTTCTGAATTTTCAAGGATTGTTTTCTAAAACACTCACATTATTTCTCCTTGTCCAAATCTACACCCTCTATCCTCCCCACCTTCTCCCATCCTCCATACCTCCACTACCCTTGGCAGGAAGAAGCTGGCCCAGAGGCTGCAGGACGCAGAGGAGGCCGTGGAGGCTGTCAATGCCAAGTGCTCTTCACTGGAGAAGACCAAACACCGGCTGCAGAATGAGATCGAGGACCTCATGGTGGATGTGGAGCGTTCCAATGCAGCCGCCGCAGCCCTGGACAAGAAACAGAGGAACTTTGACAAGGTGGGCCTGGGCTGGGGGTCTCAGCCAGGGGCAGAGCTGGAAGGCCAGCGTCACCATAAAGCCAGGGGCCTCCTCCTTGGGGGCAAGAGGGGAGGAGGCTGAGCCCTGCTGAGGGGCTGGGGCAGCCCTGGAGAGGGTGAAGTGCTGGGGCTGGGAGAGGGGGCTGTGTAGTGAGCCGGGTCCCCACAGATCCTGGCCGAGTGGAAGCAGAAGTATGAGGAGTCGCAGTCAGAGCTGGAGTCGTCACAGAAGGAGGCGCGCTCCCTCAGCACAGAGCTCTTCAAGCTCAAGAACGCCTATGAGGAGTCCCTGGAGCATCTGGAGACTTTCAAGCGGGAGAACAAGAACCTTCAGGGTGCGCTGGGGCCTGGGAGGCTGGGGGCGGGGAGGTGGCTGGGGGTGGTGTTCTCATGTGGCACCACCTAGGGGCTCCAAGAGGGGTGCCTCCCCATTGGACCATGGCAGCCCCCAACTGAATGGCCTGGCCCCTCCCCCAGAGGAGATCTCCGACCTGACTGAGCAGCTGGGTTCCAGTGGAAAAACCATCCACGAGCTGGAGAAGGTCCGCAAGCAGCTGGAGGCCGAGAAGCTGGAGCTGCAGTCAGCCCTGGAGGAGGCTGAGGTGTGTGTGCAGGGTGTGGCCCAGTGGGTGTGTGCAGGGGAGGGAGCTGAGCACTAGTCTATGGTCCCTGTTCTCATCTCCCTTCTGTCTGTTTTATTCACTGTCCCATCCTTAGAGCCTAGAACAGTGCCTGGTACATAGCAGCCACTCAGCAAACATTGTGGAATGGATGAATGAATGAATGAACAGCTCACCCTATTTCCTTCACACATTTTACCCATTACATCTTAGATAAGATTTCCCGTTTCCACTCCCCTCTCCTTTCTGCCTCTGCCTCCCTCTTCAGGATTTTTTACATTCTATGCCTGATTGCCTCTGTTTCCTTGGCAACACCTTTCTCTTCATTTTCTTCTTTGTCTTCATAGCTCACTCTCCTCTGTGAGGTCTGAACCACCTCTCCTGAACCTTCTTTTTTCCTTTTAAATTTTCTTTTCTTCTTCCTCCTGCTTCTTTGACTGAACCACTTAATACCACTCTTGAATTCACTTTGTATCCATGATTCATGGACAGACTCCTGCCCCTGGCCCTATGCTCTTATCACCGACCCTCTCTCCCCATCTCCTCCCAGGCCTCTCTGGAGCATGAGGAGGGCAAGATCCTCCGGGCCCAGCTGGAGTTCAACCAGATCAAGGCAGAGATCGAGCGGAAGCTGGCGGAGAAGGATGAGGAGATGGAGCAGGCCAAGCGCAACCACCTGCGGGTGGTGGACTCGCTGCAGACCTCCCTGGATGCGGAGACGCGCAGCCGCAATGAGGCTCTGCGGGTGAAGAAGAAGATGGAGGGTGACCTCAATGAGATGGAGATCCAGCTCAGCCATGCCAACCGCATGGCTGCTGAGGCCCAGAAGCAAGTTAAGGGTCTCCAGAGCTTGCTGAAGGTACGTGGAGACTCCCAAAGCAGGAAGTCCCCTTACTCGGAGATGGACTAGCCTCCATGTGGCCAGGTTGGGTGGTGGTACCCCATTACAACAGCAGGTGCCTCCTGGCCTCGGCTACTGCAGAGATCTCCCACAGGCCCTCCTGACCCAGCACACTGGGCTCCTCACTGGCATCCAGCCTAGCCTAACAGCCTTCTGATGGACCCAGAGGCCAACCTGTCTCTCATACCCACCCTCCTGATCTACAGGACACCCAGATCCAGCTGGACGATGCAGTGCGTGCCAATGACGACCTGAAGGAGAACATCGCCATCGTGGAGCGGCGTAACAACCTGCTGCAGGCCGAGCTGGAGGAGCTGCGGGCCGTGGTGGAGCAGACGGAGCGGTCCCGAAAGCTGGCGGAGCAGGAGTTGATCGAGACCAGTGAGCGGGTGCAGCTGCTGCACTCCCAGGTGAGTGACTCCACCACATTCCTGGACAGAAACACGGCTAGCAGAACTCAGCAGGTGAGGTTTGGAGCCACCCATGAATGCTCAGTGTTTTTCATGCTCTATTCACCTTGATCCTCAGAATACCAGCCTCATCAACCAGAAGAAAAAGATGGATGCAGACCTGTCACAGCTTCAGACTGAAGTGGAAGAGGCAGTACAGGAGTGCAGGAATGCCGAGGAGAAGGCCAAGAAGGCCATCACAGATGTGAGTGACTCCTCCCTTTCCCGCCCCCACTAGTGACATGAACAAGGGCCCTGGTCCCGGCCAGGCCACTGTGCCCTGACAAGTGGACTCTCCAGCTGCATGGGTTGGTGGGCCTCGGGAAACAAGCGCCAGGATGGGGCAAAGGTGATCCTGGAGGGAGAAGGGGCCACAGGTCCTGTTCTCTTACACGTTGCTCCTGTCCCCAGGCTGCCATGATGGCAGAGGAGTTGAAGAAGGAGCAGGACACCAGCGCCCACCTGGAGCGCATGAAGAAGAACATGGAGCAGACCATCAAGGACCTGCAGCATCGGCTGGATGAGGCTGAGCAGATCGCCCTCAAGGGTGGCAAGAAGCAGCTGCAGAAGCTGGAGGCCCGGGTGCGGGAGCTGGAGAATGAGCTGGAGGCGGAGCAGAAGCGCAATGCAGAGTCAGTCAAGGGCATGAGGAAGAGTGAGCGTCGCATCAAGGAGCTGACTTACCAGGTGCGGGCATGGTGGCTGCTCTGGGGCTGGACCCCTTGCACCACAGCCTGAAGCCAGGGCAATAACACCTAGAGGAATGAAGTGTTCTCTCTTAGCCTCCTCCAGGGAAAAGAGTGGGAGTGCAGCTCCCCACTGCCCTATTTCCACTCTGCAAGCCCTCTTCTACCCTGGCGGTCCCCTGGGCTAGACATGAACCTCTGAGCCTTGTGGCCTAGGAGCTCCACCTCCAACATCCCCCTCCACCTGTCCCCTGGGGACAACACCCAGAGCTCCAGACAGAGCTTACTCAACACAAATTTCCAGAGCTTACCCAGCACAAATTCCCAGAAAGCAAATATGTTACCAAGCCCTGGTTGGGTGCCATGACCACAAAAATACATCAAAAACAATACCAAAGTCTTTCAACAAATCTCAGAACTTTCTCGTTTGTTTTCTAGAATCAGACTCCTAATTAGATTTTGCTTCTGTGCCAATCCAGAAAGTTATCATCTCGACACACATGTGTTCTTAACTTAGATCAACTCTATGTCATTTCCTTGCAGCCCAGGAAATCTTATTCTGCTGCAGTCCCAGAGTTACTCCCAGGCATGCTGGCTTCTAGAACAAGAGAATTTGTTCTCTGCGGGTCCCCAGAACTTCTAAGGGCCTGCTCCCCGGGATAGTGCATACAAATGATTTTGTACAGAATTTCAGGATTCCATCTACTCTGGTACAAGGCATTTAAAAATATTAGTAGTTTTTTACGGTAAAAAAAAATTATAAGGAGAGTGCAGGTGTTTGTTGAGGATCAGAAAGGAAAAGTGAGTGAAGATATTACATTCCGGGTAAAGACAACAAGCAGGGGGAGGGGCATGCTGCCTCTGAGGACCAGGCCATCCTCATCCCTAACCACCCCACCCCTAGACGGAAGAGGACAGAAAGAACCTGCTACGGCTGCAGGACCTGGTGGACAAGCTGCAGCTGAAGGTCAAGGCTTACAAGCGCCAGGCGGAGGAGGCAGTGAGTGGCCCTGCTAGGGACTGGGTCCGGGGGAGGGACATTGGGGAGTTGGTGGCCTCCTCTGGCCTCCTCTCGCCTC